>NW_019174258.1:13773540-13838540 GCF_002260705.1 Seriola dumerili | reverse complement strand
GTCTGTTTGTGTTGTGTGTTTTGTTTTTGTCTGTTTTGCTGTTTAAAAAAAAAAACAATAAAAAGAAAGTTTAAAAAAATAAAACTTGCTTTGTAACTTTTGACTTTTGGTGTTAAAAGCATTGAACGCCAAGCGCGTCCCAGCCAGGTTCATCACTTTTTTGTGTCCCCTATAAACATATTTCGGTTGACTGTATTCGGTTGTGTCGTGTGTACTTGCAGCACATGTGTTGTCTGATTGTACTTGTTGGATTTTACACTCTAGACCAGAGCTTTTCAAAATGGGAGGCTTCGAACAGTTTCAGGGGAAGCTCAATGAATGGAAGGACAAAAGTAATACAAGTTATTACAATTTTACAGTTTTTCCCACTTTCCCAGAGTCAGAAAGTAGTAAAAGCTTCAGGGCAGACCTTGTTTATGTATTTGGTTCAGTCTCACATTATGTCAAACAGCAGTTTTAGGCTATCTTGACTCAATTGTTGAGTATCTACGGGCTCAAATAACAATCATCAACTACAGTGGGGTGAGTCTCAGGCTTTGAAAAATCCTTCTCCAGACCAAAGCCTCGGCCTGACAGACTGACAAACAGACAGACCCTTCCACCAATCACTATCTTTGTCTGTGTACGTGTGCACCTCTTTGCATATAAAAGATACGGCTAACAGATGTGCTCATTCTTCTCTCCTTTATCAATGCCTCATTGCCTCCCATACGTGTGTGCAACTTTAAATCCTGGTGTAGAAACTCTCACAGCCTGGCATAAACATATATCCGTCTGTCACTCCTCCTCAGCGACAAGGCCCATTCATTTTTCACTGAAAACAAGGTGCTCTCATTAGGAGCCGAACACTGCGATCATGTTCTGTCACCGCCGTCTTTCTGCCTCGGCAACTGTTGCACTGGTTCTGCCTGGGAAGATCAGTGATGTGCCACTTGTTTTGAGCGTTGTTGCAGCGTTCGAGTAATTTCAGCTCACACTCTGCAAGCTGAGCACTTCCCTGCGGATCGATACGCAAGTCAGGTAAAGGGAGATGCTGTGCTGTGTTTCTTTATTATGTAGTTTCTCTATGGGTACATGGGGCGCATTGATCAAACGGCTTCCACTTGTGGTCTAAGGAAGCTATTAGAAAGTTCATTAGATAATTACTTGTATTGATCTCACCTGAAAGACAGAAAGAACCGAGGCCTCCCTGTGCATTTTTGACTGCAATTTGCGAAATTACAGATGCCGTCTGTGCAGCTGAATTTATGCATGACTCTTTCACATGGGCCGCTGAGCTTCTTTTTGTCCTCACTCCCAAAACTGAGTCTACTTTTGCATTACAGATGCTGACAGAGTGATCATTATAGATTCAAACAGAGTCGGCTTACAATTAGGCTTATGATTACAAGCAAGCCTGAACTGGCAACAGTGGCTGTTGTTGCGCTGTGTCGGTCTGCACAGCACATCAACTTTGTGATATGCCAAAAACTTCCACCATCTATAGTAGTGATGAAACAGCAACATTAGTGATTCATTAAAAAGACAGAAAATTAATCAAACAACTGAAACAAGCTCATTTAAGTTATATATCAAGCAAAAATGCCTTTTCAGGATCCAGTTTCTCAAATGTG
Source organism: Seriola dumerili (assembly GCF_002260705.1). Lineage (NCBI taxonomy): Eukaryota > Metazoa > Chordata > Actinopteri > Carangiformes > Carangidae > Seriola > Seriola dumerili. The sequence goes on along the minus strand of NW_019174258.1, from coordinate 13,836,927 downwards.
AGGGTTTGCTGTTTTTCTCTTCTAACATTTCAAGTTGAATATCTCTGTTTTTTACACTGTTGGTTGGGTGGAGACTTGGAGACATCTCTTTGGAGTCTGGAAAACTGTGATAAGCATTTTGTTCTGATATTCTTATAAGAGAAGGAAGAAATCAAAATATTAATTGTTAATTGGAATCAGTGATTTTGAGATTTCAATTATATTCTTGACCTTGGAAACGGTTCACAAAATAATCTCAGCACAGTGGTTATTCTGGAGCTTTTGATCATATCACACCATCTTCCTCAGACATTGGCGGCTGGGGAAAACTATCTGTTTGGAAAGATTGTGTGCTATGATCAAAAGCTCCAGAACAGCTGCTAAAGGGACCCCGTGCTGAGACTGTTTTGTCAGAAACAATTGTTAGTTGCAGTCCTGATGCACAGTACTTACACAGCCATCTGACTCGCACATACTAAGTTTCTTTGAGAGGAAACTAACACTGTTATTACCAAAATGATACTTTCCACATCCATGATGCTTCAGGGGTTCACATGACATACATGTTTTCATCTGCTCTTGCCCCCGAGAGAACGCGCACCACCTAAAATGTTTGATCATGCAGATGTACGTGCCTGCAAGAGTGCTGACTTCACATATGTTCTCTTCCTGCCTGCGTAGCTGACATGCAAGTTTAGGTTAATTGGCAACTCTACATTGCCCGTAGGTGAATGTGAATGTGAATGTGAATGTGAATGGTCTGTCCGTCCGTCCATCCATCTATTTTCTGCTGCTTATCTGAGGTCGGGTCGCGGTGGCAGTAGGTCAAGCATAGTAGTCCCTCTCCCCAGCAACGTTTTCCAGCTCTTCCTGAGGAATCTTGAGGTGTTCCCTGGCCACATGAGATATATAATCTCTCCTTCTCATTCGGGGTCTACCACAAGTCCTCCTATCAGTTTGACCTGCCTGGAAAACCTCAAATGGAAGGCGCCCAATAAGCATCCTAACCAGAGGCCGGAAGGTCCTCAACTGGTTCCTTTGGACCTGAAGGAGCAGCAGCTCTATTCCGAGCTCCCTCCAGCTGTCATGGCTCCTCAGTCTGTCTCTAAGACTGAGCCCAGCCACCCTGTGGAGGAAACCCGTTTCAGCCGCTTGTATCTCATTCTTTCCGTCTCTACCCAAAACTCATAATCATAGGTGAGAGGTGGAATGAAGATCGACTGGTAAATCGAGAACTTTGCCTTCTGGCTCAGCTCCCTCTTCACCACGACGGTCCGGTACAACGCCCGCTTCACTGCTGATGCTGCGCCGACCCGCCTCCCTCTCCATCCTACCCTCACTCGTGAACAAGACCCCGAGATACTTAAACTCCTTCACTTAAGGCAGAAACTCCACCCCAACCCAGTAGATCGTATGATTGGTTCTTTGTCTTGTATGTAAGCCTTGTGATAGACTGGCGACCTGTGGGTGTACCACTGTAGTCTCCTCCGGACCAATATGTACATTTGACCATCAAATTTAAATTATTAACCCAAGCATAATGTAAATTTCATAAGCACACATCGAGGAGATAATGCTTCCCTGCAATGGCAAAATTTTTCAGGAGGCATTTTGAGGTTAATCCTACTTGACACTTAAATCAACCTTACTTCAACAAATACCTCTCTCTAATGCTTTCAAGCAGATACTCGTAGGCGTTGACTGCATGAAGGACTGCCTGTGTGAGTGTCTGAGAGAGAGAGTGGAGAGAGAGAGTGGGGTGGATCAGTCAAAAGAAGCATAAAGCCCAGCAGTCATGCAACTGTGAGATGCCTTTTGCAATCACATTTGGGCTCCACCATGATTCTAATTTGGCTTGGATCAATGCTGTGATCAATTGAAAACAGCTTTAGACACACACCACCACACACTAATTACTTTATATCCTATCTGTTTTACTTTTTTGTTTTAGTTTGTTTCCATTCTGTTGATCCGGGGGAGAAAAAGAGATGTGTCCCTTAGTCAGATGTCAGCTGTGAAAATTAATTACTGAATTTAATTATTGAGCTCATTTAGTTTATCCAGATAAGGCGTAGATGGAGAATTGAGGGGAAGAGAGAAGGCAATGATGTGTGTCTTATGTGTGTTGAGGAGTTGGGGATTGAGACCATCGGCCGATTCAACCAACCATTTGCTCCCGTCAATATTCCTGTGACATGTCTGCTGGGTGCTGGTCTGTGTACCCTTGTGTCTGACAGCTCCCTCTGTTGAATCTTCAGGATGTTTTTATAAGGGAGAGCAGCTTGAGGGAAGAGATTGAGGGGAAAGATAAGTGTTTTTCTCAACATAATCGAATTGGAATCAGAGTTGCACACACAGAAAAGCACACAGGATTACCTGAGAATGTATGTGTCTATAGTTCTTATCCCCACTGTATCCAGGTGATGGAATTTGATTATATTTGGATAATGATTTTACATGAAACAGAGAGAAATATATACGTGTAAATGTTTGTGTTTGACTCTTCAAAATCTGTTATTCCTGCTAAAACAAGAGTTGACTTCGGTTTCTGTCTGCCATCCATAAGTTACACAATGACAGAATGTATAACTGTTTTGGTCGTGGGTTTCAAACACTTTCTGAAATAAAACATCTAAAAACAAAAGTCTTATCAGATGGGGGTCTGTGGTCTAATTTGTTTCACTGTAGGGATCCTTGATGTGGTGCTATCATATATGCTTTTAACTGCCTAAATACCAAGTAACTTGCACCTGCAGAGGTGGCAGACAGTGATCAGAAACAGGAGCCACAGGAGCTCTGCAGATAAAATATTAAGCTTTCTCTAAACCCGGATCAGACTTTTTTCAGGTATCTGAAACTAGGATATGATTACAGACAGGTTACATAGGCTTTAGAGCTGAGGTTCTCAGAGCTTCCCTTGACACATTTTGTGAATCTTCACATGTACAGACATGTACAAGAACCCTGAAAATAAACTTTCTGTAGAACTAAACTGCAACAGCAAATACAGTTTGTACGAAATGTAACTGCAAAATATTTGATCTTGCAGTAGAATATCTACTTGTGACTCCAGCATTATCTAACTTTTCACTTTTCATGGTTCTGTTTAGACTCTCACAGCACTTGGTTAAAGTTAGTGAAAGATGCTGGTCTGGTGGTTAAGAACCACTAAACCAAGTGCTGTTATATGATATTTTTTCTCAGTTGCTTCACATAGACTTTGTCTGAAGGACATTTTTTCAAAAGTGCAAATATTTTGTGGTAAACAGTAAATGGAGTGCAAACATTTACAGACTGAAGCTGCCATACACGGCGCTGGCATGACCATCACAAGGAATTTGGGGTTCAGGACCTGGCTCAAAAACATGGATAAGCAACGAAAAAGTAAAAAGATAGAATAAAGTCTGAGAGTGGGTTTACAATGCCAAAAGACCTTGTATCTATTGTGTCTCCATGATGAACCGAGTAGAAACAAGGACTGCTTTGAAGTCATGACCGAGTTACTCTGTGGAGACTGTGTCATTGTTCTTATTAAGCTGATGCAGGAAAAAAAAAAAAAAAACAGGGTGAGAAATACAGTGTTGTATAACACAAATCTGATTTGGAGGAAAATGTCTCCCAGAACAATAACTCTAAGGTGAAACCTGAGCAGGATTTATAAAGCGAAGGCCTCAGACAGAGACATCAATATATCATGACAGAGATAATAAATGAATAAATGCATTTAAAAAAAGATAAACAGGGATTATATCAGCGACTTTAATCATCAGTCATTTCACACTAAGGAAAAATATCAATCACGTGGCCCTTGACTTTCCTTCCGACATTCGTATTGTAATCTACAATAACATATGACACTTTGGGGCTAAAACGTGTATTAGTGTGTGTATTGAATCACACCCATTCACAAACTATGAGCTCAGCCTCTCCCTCAAACAGTGACTGCCCAATCATAGCTCTGTAAATGTAACCGGACACGCAAGGCCTGTTGAAGTCATGTGTGTGGGGCTGCAGCGAGAGTCACATTAAGTATAAAATTATTTTATTTTTGCCTTTCTGAAAATACAAGAGCATACATTTAAGCAAAAGGTTAAAGAGTGTATTCATCTGCTCTAACATGAGCTGCCGATGTTAGTATGGTGGTCTAACTTAGCTCTTTTCCCTACAGTGCGTTACTTTCTGAGATAAATATTAGCTACCTAAATTATGTAGCTCAAGACCGACACATCCACTGTATTGGAAGCTGGTGTAACACTGATCCCTGGATGCTACAATATCAGACTTTAGAAAAGGGTTGGCAGCTCTCTTCTTCTCTGTATTGAATTATCCAAGATCTCTTACCAAAGTCATTGATTTGTCCTCATAAAAAAAAACTTTTTTCATGTACAAGTGAAATTTAAAAATACTGAAAATAAAGCATGACTCTAACATTTGAGGTGCTTCTCCAAAGAATTTTATCTTTCTATAGCAAACATCTGAGTGGGGTTATGTCAGAAAGAAACGACAGAATGACTTTACATTGTTTTCTTAAAATACTCCACAGTGAACTCACTCTATCCTGCAGAACATTGCTGCTTCTTTATCTGCATGTCTTCTACATGGATCATCAACTGGTGAGGATGCCGACTTTGTACCTGGACATGTAGTTTAGCTTCAGATATGTTTTCTATCATTACATGGATCTGTGTTTTCATCACATCTTGTTTATAGCCATCAAATACGTATCTAACACCCTTTTGTTGGGCTCTGATGTTCATATGGATCAGATGAAGATGGCGTCCAAATCATCTTTTAATTTGTGTTGTAAGGTGTCCTTCGGTGCCTTGAAAGGCACCTATAAATAGAATATATTATAATTTATTATCATTACTAATTTCAAGTGCTAAATCCGCCACCATTGTTACTGCAAACTACATACATGCACTATAGTAACTTCTCTCTCTCCTCTGGCTTTGTCTTCAACACACACCTGCAATCACTTCTACCTGTTGCATCACTCTGTGTATATGTGCATAAGTGCATGCTTATGCATATTTAACACTTATAATATATATTAACAGTTAACAATTAATTCAAATGTTTATTATTGGCATAAAAATTACCTTCATGGTACAACGGAGGTTTCAGGTCATTGCTCATACACAGAAAATAAAGACATGAACACATGCATACATATGTGGAAGGTGTATAAATGCACATGCAAGAAAAGTGCAGCAAAGGCTCGCAGGGTGGTTTCCAGGGAAACAGGCAGGTGATGGTAGGTACAGTAATAGGGTCCTGATGGCACAGTGACAGCACATAGATGAAAGGCAGCCTTTCTAATAACTCACCAAGAAGTGAGAGCCATGCAGTGAGGAAGTAGATCTGAGAGTAAGTGAATGTAAAACTATATGAAAAAAAAGAAAAGTTCTTTTCTCTTTCTCCTCCTTTCTTTCTTTCTTTCTTGCACTGATAGTAGCAACAAGACTCACTTCAAGCTTCACACTGTTCAGTATCATTTTTGGATCTGAAGCCTACATTTATCATGAACCACACACACACACACACACACACACACACACACACACACACACACTCATACACATGGATACTCATTATCGCATGTTTCAAACTCCAAGAATCCATACAAATAGGCCAAATTTTCTGCCTGGATAATGATATATTTAACGACCTCCTTTCCCTGTCTCCCTTCTCCGCTCTGTCCATCACATGCATTGACTCTACACACATGTGTACACAGTCTCTCTCTCCCATACACACAGGCAAACATGAGGTATCTACAGGGAAAGCAATGAATTTTATAGTTGTAACTTTTATCTTTACCAAACTGTCCCAGCTGAGTTTGTTTCCTCAAAGACATAACAGATGTGTTTACTCATTCCCGCCCTTGTGTGTGTGTGCGCATATAAATGCATTTGCACAAGTATACACATATGTGTCTCTGCATGAATGAATCTGGATGCATGTGTGTGCACATGGATATGTGTGTGTGTGTGTGTGTGTGTGTGTGTGTGTGTGTGTGTGTGTGTGTGTGTGTGTCTGTGTGTGTGAGTGATGCATCATAGATTGTCCACTTCTGTTTGTGTGGCAGCTACAGTAAAGGATTGAGGGCTACAGAAGAAAAGCCAACTGATTATTCGGCTGTCGCTGACAGTAAATCAATGTAATCAAACACACACACACACACACACACACACACACACACACACACACACACACACACACACACACACACACACACACACACACACACACACACACACACACTAATCCCCTCCTGCTATAAACAACATAAACACATGCATATCAGATGCATGATGCATGAATGCACTTTATAACTACATCACTCTGTCCATACAACACCCCCACTTTGCTGGGACCTTCTCAATTACTGCATACACACACACACACATACACACACACACACACACACACACACACACACACACACACACACACACACACACACACACACACACACAGCGTGTGCGCTCAGGGCCTCCTGAGGGTGCTGGTGGGCATGGCTGATTGACCCTGCCTCACCAATCTGCCCAGCTCTCTGCCAGAAAATCAACCAATTAAAAGATGCAGGCGCCACAGCGGCACTGGGGGGAAAAAAATGCTGGAATTGTGGGTAACGGCAGCTGCGATGTTGAATTGGGAAGCAGCTGTGAGAAGCTGACCTGACAAGACAGGACAGCCGAGTCTTCTCTCTCTAGATTCTAAATAAAATAGCTTTGGTTGTGCGTATTTCATGTTTTTTATGTATTTTGTATGTTTTTCTTATAATTGTAATTGTTAAGCACACTCTGTGATTTTATGTGGGATGGCTTCACTACAGAGAAAAACGCACAAGCACATGTTTAAAATTGTCCAATAGACTTCCATTGTCCTGTTAAGTGTAGAGTCACACTGTTTATTTAAACTGCACCTGGGTAGAGGACCACAGACATGCATATATATATACATATACTCTATATATATATATATATATATGGGGAGCAAATAATTCTAGCAGACATTAGATTAAACTGAAGAAGTCCTGCATCTAAATATTCTTCTTCTGCTTTTTTTGAATTAATTGAAAAACCATTTAGTGTATGAAATGCCAGTTCACCTCTGGGAAATTGATAAATTGTCTGACAAACATTTCAAAACCCAACGATATTCAATTTACAGTTACATAAAACATAGAAAATTCATCTCATGAAACTCATCTGAGAGGCTGAAGCCATGAATGTATTTGTGTGGGAACGTTTGCATCGACCACTTGATTCATCAACTAATCATTTCAATCATCAAAACAGCCTAAAAAGCTGAGCAGCTCCTCAGACTACAATGAAAACCCAACTCTTTGCAGCAGCTCAAAGCTGGGAATGATATACGAGCACCTGGATTGTCTGCAGACTAACCTATTTGGATCATCCTGGCACTCAGAAGATCTTAACCTTGAGAGGATGACCCATATTGTTTGTCTCAACAGAGCTTTCCACTACAGAGAAAGAGTCGAGGGGCCATGACCATCAGCCTCTCCAGTCTTATCTTAACCAGCAGGGAGGAATCAGACATAGGGTAAGAAGAGCCTATAGCTGCTTTTACGGTAAAAACTAACTGCGAGTGCCACAGCATCCCGTCACAACAATGAACACCTGCATGAGAATCAGGAGTTTAGAAGCCTGACTCTTACTTACATATGTTGGGAGAACTCAGGCGCCTCATCGTTGACATTAGCCATCCGAATCCGTACTGTAGTCGTCCCGGTGCGAGGGACCTCCCCCTTGTCGATGGCCATCACAACAAACTCGTACAGGTGGTTGGGCCTCTCGTAGTCCAGAGGCCTTGCAGGGAAAATGGTCCCATGAGGGGAAATGGTGAAGTCCTGACTCAGCGTGTAGTAGGTCAACTCTGCATTCTCCTCTGAGTCACAGTCGTTGGCCGACACTGAAGATGAGAACATAGAAATAGTAAAGAGAAAGAAAGAAGTTAGAGGCACTGAGCAAACGCAACACTGGGCCCCCATAGATGGCGATATTTCCCTTTACCCATGGAGTTTGTAGTACACAGTAACATCCACTGTGAAAGCATGGATGTTTTAATGGATCATGGTCAACTGATGGAATGTGGTTGACATGAGCACGGGTATTATTCAGTCCCAAAACACTAAAAATACCATTAATGTTCACACTTTGGTCCAGCCTCCACAGGATGGAGGTCAAAAGTGTCGTGTTAAGCCCAAGCCATACTTAGCAAACTTTATCAACCAACAAATGTGCAATGACTTATTTCTTGTAGTGTAATCAGACGGGAAACTTCAGTACATTACAAGTGCACTCAGAAATATATGAAATTGTAAGGAATGTTTGCAATAGAGCATAAGACTTTAATCAGAATGAATTAAAGTCAAAATGACAGTTTTTTTTCAAAGTTGAGGTTTGTTGTTGGAGCAGCAAATCAGTGACCATTTTAACAAGTAGCAGGATCTACTGGATCTCCGAAACAGATTTCTCAATTATAAATGTACGAAAGCAGGTAAATAATAAACACACAGTGCAGCATTATAGCACAAGTTTACAAGTGAAATACCACAGCAGCTTGTATACCTGTGCCAACTTCCCCAAAAACACAATGAGCAATGAAAGGAGGCAAGGTCTAATGTCTACGGTCAAGTGTTGTGCATTCATTGAATTATCCTGTAAAAGCACTCACACTCAAAGAATACTGCATTACTACGCTCTATTGTTCACCTTCTTCAGAAAAATGAAATGACATCGGGCATTATCAGAAAAAAAACCCAATGTACTTTTAATGCCGGTACAGCTCCCTGATTTAAGTCATTGTGAAAGAGAAAATAGTGGCTCAACAGTGGAATCAGACAAGAAAAGTACAATCTATTCTCTTATTAATGTAGAGTCAAGTTTTGTTCTTGTTTCTTGTATTTGATCAGAAGTGCTCAACTTGCGCTCAGGATAAGTATTCACTTTTCATTCTAAGTCACCAAAGTGGAGACTGAAAAGAAAGTGATGCTCCTGCGGCTTAAGTGTTCGGTTTTATACACCTACAAGGGGGGGTGGGTGTTATTTGCACAGCGTGCATTGAAGGGACTGTCATTTTGCAACATTTCTGTTTCTACATCACACATTGGGAATCCATGGAGCCAGTACTCGCTCAGCCACAAATTGATTGCCTTGCTAAAACAGTAAAGACCACCGGGGATTTGAATAAGCATATTTTCTGCTAACAAGAACATTTCACCATCAAACTCTCAATTCTCCAATTCACCTTACATTGCATTTGGCTCATGTGCCCATATATATACACACACACACACACACACACACAAACACACACACACACACACACACAGATACACACACAAACACACATGCATATGAATCAATACATGCACTGGCACGTACACACATAAACACATCAGTGTTTGTTTCAGCTAACGAACTGTACTTCGTTATTGCCATGAGGCCTTTGGGGAAACTAACACACTTCAAATTAGTAGTTTTAACAAAATGTCAGCAAAACAAAAATATCCCAGTTCATTAAAGGAAGATTTAGAGTCCAATTTTATTTTAGAATATAATTCATTAACTCGTTGTGTGAACAGTTTAAGATGTTTAAAATGTTTGTGGACTGTGGAGTTCACTCTTTCAACCCAACTAAAATGAATTACATTTTCAAAAATCTTCTTCTTAATCGTTCCACAAAGTCCCACATTTCAAATGTAAAATATGTCTTCTTAGTGAATCACAAAGTTGAACTCAAACAGAAAAGAGCATCCCATTGTTATTTGTAGGAAGAATCAAAACATGAGGATGCTGTCACATTTAACATATGAACTGTTTTGGCCACCGGTGCCTTTGCCCATTTGGTTAAGTCCGTTTGTACAGTGGCCTGAGAGATCAACGCACCGCAACTTAAGAAACGTGCAGATAGACAAAACACAAGCAAATTCAGAAACGTGCAGCAAGTAGCACAGACAACAACGGAACTGTTTCAAGGGGACACATAAAAGTGATGAACCTGCCTGGGATGCACTGAGTTGTGTTTTGTATATTTGCATGTTTTCTTAAGTTGCAGTGCGTTGAGCTCTGAGGACCACCGTACATTTGGGCTGGTATAAAGAAATGAAGGTCCACAAAACTGTCAAAGAATGAGTTACCTATTAGTCTATATGACTTCATGCTAACAGCTCTTGGCTCATTTGTAAAAAGCCAGAGTGAATGTGAAATGGACCAAAACTAAAAACAATCAATGTAACCGCAGCGCACCTCAGTGAGCAGCACCCAGAGTCACAGAAAGCTACGCACATCAACACTGCTGGCATCTTCTGGTATAAACCATCACTCCATAGCCTGGCCGGTGTGCAGCCTCCTCACATTACAGAATTGCTCAAGTTCATATTCCTGCATACCCGTTCCTTGACAAAAATGGTTACCTGCTATCTATCTCACACCTCACTGGCTGACTTACAACAAATCTGTGTTAAAATCTGCTTAAAAATCAGAAAAGAAAAAAATGCTTGAATGGCAAAAAAAAGTGAGTAGAGTAGATGTTAGCTTGAGGGTGAAAGTACATTCACAAAAATATGTTATTAAGAACAAAGATTTTTTTCGGCTGCTTGAAGATAAGCTGGACATGAGAAAAAAAAACATGTTAATGTCTTGTCAACACTGTAAACAGGATGGATGTTTAGTCATTAAAATACCATAAACATTGGTTTACAGCTGCAAAAACAAAACCTCTCGGTATGTATTATGTCATATTGCCTTCTTTTTTAGCAGGGAACAAACTGTTATAAACAATTAAAAACTCCATCAAATTCCATTTTTTTTATATTACTCACTATGGTGTTTGTATTTTCTGGTATTTAGAATTATGTCGGCCTTGCAAGTTGGATAAAGTGAATTTATGTGTGTTTACGCTGCACTACAGTGCACTGCTTACAAGGACTGACATCTTTCTGAATTGCAGCTGAAACGCAGCTGTTTTACTGCTGTAAAGTGATGAACAGCCTCTCATCCAGTGACGATGGGTAGAAAATGAGCTGCAGAACTACTGACTGCCCGGACTCCAATTCCGTGCCGTGGTCAAACACATGCCACATATGAGTCAATATTTAATTTACAAAGTACAGATTTGTACTCTTCAGAGCACTGTTTGAGCATTTATTTATCAGTAGGTCTCTCTGTAATCTTGAATCAGCATTGTGGTGCTGGCATCACCACATTTTGGGGGGGGGGGGGGGGGGGGGGGGGGGGGGGGGGGGGGGGGGGGGGGGGGGGGGGGGGGGGGGGGGGTGTATTTCTGGCTGCATCTTCCATGTCTTTCAAGCATATAATGATTTTGTACTGATGATGGAAGCTGCAGGGGCTTCAGATCTCTATGGAAAGCGAGATAATTGGCTTGCTTGGTACTCTGCAGTTTTTTTTTTTTTTTTTCAGCTTGGCAAAGTACGCATTTGTCCACTCTCATGATAGAGCTGATTATAGGATTACGAGCACATGATTTAGCAAAACGATGCTGGATACCTATTTCTCCCTGCTCATTTAATTTATTACTGTTCCTTTTAACCTGTGCAAGTGAGGGGGAAAAAAACATCGTTATTTCAGGAGGTTGGGCTGTTCAGTTTTAGGTGCTCTCAGAACTGGATCCAGTGGAATTAACGGCATTTACTGTATCATGCATTTAAGGTCCCATACTGTATAAAGAGATCCATGTCTTCTTTGATTATAAAGCAGCTCTGGGTTCTATATTAATACTGTGAAAGTATCAAAGCGCTCAGTCCACAGAGAAATGCACACAGCCTGTATTCAGACACTGAGCCTTAAAATGAGCTGTCAGGACTTCTGTAACTTTGTGATGTCACAATAAAGCAGTCACCGCTCTCAGCCATACCCCAAGCCCCGCCCACCTGGAAACCACCATGTGGAGGAGATGTAAAACACATTGAGATGGTGTTTGGTTCTTAAAACCACAAAAATATCTTCTTACAAATCTGCGCTTCAAATAAAACACAGGAGAAGTCTTGATGATAATTTCTGAAATTTAATGAGAAAAACAGACATGTTTTTGGCAGTTTGGCATTTTGTTTGAGCTATTTTTCTCTCACTAAAATTAAAAATGAATTTCCCATGTTCAAATTTGAAAACTGGAAACTGGAAAGTTTCTCAGATACATATACTGTTTGCACAAAAAGAGCTCCACAAATAGATTTTAATATGACTTCTGTTTTTTTTTTTTTTCTGTGAAGATACTCAGTCTCAGTATGGACAACCCTCTCCCCACTCAAACAGTACGAGCACATGGGTGGGCTCGCACACACACACACACACACGCAGCAGCGCAGCGGGGGGAAACTTCTCGCCTCCCTTGGTGCACCTGTTGATGGCGGCAAGCTGAGCACCTGCTGCGCCGCCTTCATCACACACCTCACTCCCTCATTCACTCATTTACTTCCTCCCTCATTCGCTAACTCTCTCATTCACTCACTGGGATTTACCAGCACTTTTATTTAGTTTTGGTGTTCCAGTTGATGATTTAGCAAACACACACAGAGTCAAACAATCTTTTGTCATTTACGACAACAAAAAAAACACCACCACTGTCATTGTGAGCATATTAGCATGCTGACATTCATGTAGCTCAAAGCACCACTGTGTCTGAGTACAGCCTCAGAGCCACAGCTGTTGGTTAATCTTTATGCATCTGCAGTAACCTTCTCGTATCACAGTCTGCTATCGCTCCCCATGTTCGCTTTCCCGCAGAAACAAGCGCGGACACCTGCGTTAGTATGCCAGCACGGTGTGTGCATACACAAACTCAGGCAAAATGTTTTTACTCTTCAGGCGTTCACCTGTTTCTGTACATCTTTAACAGTGACAGCACATTCAGTAGAGCCTCTGCATGTTTCCCCAGTGGCCCAGTGACCGGTGTCATAGTGTGTGTACTGAACTGAACAAGTCATCCTTAACAGGTAAATGTGTTTAGAGCATTTAATAATATTGTAATTACCAGTAACATGATGATTATTTTTCTCAGGTCTTTTATATCTCTATATATTCAATGTTGCACTGGATCAGATAAACCAAATTCTACTGTCGATCTGTTTGCTTTGTTTGGTTGTATTTCTCTTATACTGGGCTGAAAATCGTTGTTTCTGTGTTTGTCCTGAATGGATTTACTGTGCACAACCCTCTCTTGATGTAGTATTCATCATGTTGTGCCCCATAGCTTTTCACTGTGTGCTTGTTTTGAGTGCTCTCTGCTAATTGCTCTAGTTGGCACAGATTTTTTTTTCCAGTACTAAATTAATATATGACGTGTCTTTTTCGCATAGTACAGTACTGTAGAGTATTGTGACATGGTCGACCACAAAACACTCATCTCCTCTCTCTCTTTCAAGTACAATATTGGCAAAAGCATTCCCATGAGGAACGACTGAGTAAAAAACGAAGGAAAAAAAAACATCATTATCAACATATCTCTTTTCCATACTGTGTGCTGATCTGCTGTGTGTGGCCTTGTTAAAGCACTTGGTATTTAAAGTACAATATATGTATGCAAATCAGAGTCTGATATTTTATTTATATTTGGCCAATTTATTTATAATTTTCTCTCACATTTCTAGAAAATCAAGCCACCACTTTGGGAAACTGCACCTTTCATGAGATCACAAGTCACAATCATGGCTAGAGAGAAAGACAAGGGAGACAACAGGGCAAACGAATAAATAGATAAAACACGCACCTATTTCTATGTCCAGCAAGTGTTTGCAATTTTTGTCTGTCTTGAAAATTTGTGCCATAGAACATGAACACAAAAAGTTTCGGAACAAAAACAAATTAAAAAAACTGTGGAAATGAATTCAGACGTTTACTATGCCAGAGGACGCTCTGTGCTCGCTTGGTGCAGTTTGGAATGACATCTTAAAACTACACACACTAGCAACGACAAATCAATGACAAATTCCCACTTGGCAGCAACCAGAGAGGAAATAATACTAAGCAACTCACTTCTTTAATTAAAGAGCAACAAAAATTAATGGGTTGATCCGTGTGTCTTGTTACTTAAGCATTTCATGTCAGTTTATTACCGCTCTGCTAATGATGAGTTCTGTCAGTATGGCCCGCTGTAAAAAAGTGTTTGCTACCTCTGTGTTTTAGATGAGATAAAAAAAAAATCTATTTAGATCAAAATACAGTTCATGTTTCAACAAGATTGATTGAAACTTGTGTTACAGATATTTCTTTAGATTTGAGCAACCTTGTGTTCAGTTTTACTCAACTAATGCCTACCATACACTACAAGACTTTCAAAAGACTTGAAGTCTGACACCATCTCACATCTAAAGACAGTGTGTCATAAGTCACAGAGTTTTTAGTCTCTATCTATAAGATCTTGTAAAGACTGGAGATCTTGCAGGGTCACTATTTGCAAGACTAGATTCCTTTGAGATTATTTCCCATCATGCTCCTGGTGGAAATTTACATGAAGAAAAACTATTTTTTCCAGACCTTTTTACTCTTTAAAATTCTACATTATTATTATTGTTATTATTATTATTACATGAAGTTAGTAACTCAACACTATAATTGTAATGATGTGTACCTGAAATGTCTCTTTGGACTTTGAGCTCATGACTTCCTGTTTTATTTTGAAATGATCCCAGTTACCCTCACCTCCCTTATGTATTTAATGCTGGTCTTACACCAAACAAGTCACACTGTTCCGCCTCCATGCTCACTATCAGCTCAGTTTGCTGTTTCCTGTTTGGTGCTGGAGAAGTTGACAGTGTTTGAACGTCATTGAACGTCACTTTTGTATGAGCCAAGACTAAAAACTTACGATGAGATTAAAGATGTTTGATTTAACATCAAGACGAATGAAAGACAGTGAAATTGCTTGAAAGGTCGTTTGATGTTGGGCCGGCATTAGTGTGACACCATACATGTATGTGTAAATTGTAAACTGTGTGTAAGTTACAAATTTTTCCCCATTGCAACAGCCTATTTTAATAGTGGCGATAATGTGTTGATCACAACACATATGAGCAATAACACAGCACAAAAACAACAAAGCTTTGTAACTTGAATCCAACCCAAACTTTTCTGCCCGCAGCCTATAAGCTAATGAACACTTCCCGTGAGGTGTCATGACTGCAGTCATCAATAATTTACATACTGCATGTGGTGCTTTATTTCCCTGCATTTTGTTCTTGTCAATATTCATTTGCAGTGTTGTTCCATTTTTAGCCTACAATAAATAAACCTGTTTATTAAACTTTGAGCATTACTGTGTTTTGATCTGTAAATAGCGTGATCCCGAGGTGCTTTTACAGTGGAGATATTGTTTTATTAGTCATGCAATTTGCACCAGTAATTACACTTTTTAAGACATCTAATCAATCAATCACATTAATTTAAAATTCAAGAATGTGGCTCCAGAGTTTATGCAGAGTGCACACAGGGACTGAGCAGTGTGAAATGCTTTGCTATCAGTTTTGCTTTAGTCTGTCAGAGCCTTAAAAAAGACTGGGCTCCTCAGTCTCACTCTGACAGATCAAATAGTGATAAGTCGTACCCACACCGGTTACCATTACTATTTCCTCTGAAGCTTAATGAAACTTAAGATCCGTGTGTGGAAACTGGGTCGTTACAGGGAAGGAGAGGCCAGAGCAGCTACACTGATGGAAGTGCTGATAATCTCACAGCTGCCAGTGCTGACAAGTACCCACTCAGTTTCCTGACCAGACAAAACACATGAATGTTAAAAAAGTTAGGCCGCTCTTACTTTGTTCGTATAGCCTCTGCAGTGGGGCTTCTCCAACATTTACATATCACAGACACCACACAGGCACACATTAGCCCAGCGAGCTGCACCTGGTTTTTAGATTTACTTTCAGGGACTCAAGGTAAAATATGTGTTGCACCCCCCGCCCCCATTAACATTATGATTGATGTGTTCTGTATTGTCTTTTTCACGTGTGTGTTTTCAAGACATAATCTTAAACAGGCCACTGTAACATTTTCAACATTGCATGAGAATTTTTTACATTGTAAAATAACGCAAAAGCGACGTCCTTAAGTCTATTCATGTTTGAGAACACGAAAGCTAAAGAAAACAGCAAAGTGCATCTTCACTTCCCCTTGCACGTAGGGGTGGGCGATTCAGCCAAAAGATCATATGACAATCCGCTTGGGTAGAATCGCAATCCACGATCTGAATCCACAATCTACATCCTGTTTCTGATTTTATTATGAAGTCTTGGCTGCAAGTTGTGATTTGTATCTTTCCGCCGCTGTAGCGCTTCTTTCAGATGACTATTCAGAGTTCAAAGTACCTTTATTGTCGCTTACAGGGACAATGATTTGCAGCCAGGCTATACAAAAAACACACACACAAAGACATCAACAGACAGTGTTGTGTAAAGTCAAGCAGGCAGTCTGTGCAAATAAACGATCTCTAGACAACAATAAAATACTATCTGCCATTTAAAAAACTGAATAGCAGCGGAAAGAAAAGGAAACTTGTATCTCTTGATGGGAAAACCTAAACCGACGACCTGAGGGTAACAGTTCAAGCTCTGTCTGAAGAGGGTGATCTTGGCACTCCCTGAAATCTTACTGGCCGCTTTTGATGAGGCTACCGTGATGCAGAGTTGTAGATAGGACACAAAGTGAGTCTTTTGAGATACTGTGGATGTGGATGTCTCACCTTGCAGCAGGGAGGTCGCTGTCGTCACAGTCTCCGGCACGCCGTCCTTGCTGTAAATGGACTGGAGGAACTCTGGGACGCAGTCGTTTTCATCGACGATAACAACTCGAACCTGAGAGAGAGAGTTGAGGAAGAGAGAGAGCAGAGATTGAAAGACAGAAAGACACATGTAGGAAGCGCGCGGGGGGGGGGGCTGACACCGGTCGACATGGAGTCACCGTTCCATCCATGTATAATTCAGCTCGTCATTTTACAATATTCCTGTGTGAAAGTGCATTGGAAAAATGTGAATTTATGTCAACATACATCCACAGCATTTTACTAAACAGATAAGCTAAATAAAAATGATAAAAGAATAAAACCGACTGTAGAGTTTTTTGTATTGCTGATCATGTTTCCGTGATGCTGTTCCGTTAAATGCATGTGCTAAAACTGGCCAGGCAATCAAAAGAGGAAATTCTGGAGATTAAAAGTCACACTGGCTTGGTGTTATGAAAATTTTTAAATCTGGGATTACTACTTCAGGCACCATCCGGAATTGGTTTTCTTTGGGTCTGGAGTCGTTTTCATCTGCTAGTAACCCAAATTAACCCTATCCCTTACCAAAAGGAAGCCTCATCTCAGCCTCCTCCAAAGGCACGCCCTGACCCTGATCCCCCTTCGGTTTATTTACCCCTCCTCAGTGAGGGAGTTGCTGCAGAGTCTGCGCTGTGGTCCCTACAGTGGGTCAGTGGAGAATGCAATCTTGTGCAGTTCTCAGAAGCCCTGAGCTAACAAATGAGAGTGGATCAGCGTGCAAAGATGAATTTGTATGGTGCGAGCATGTAGGTGCGTACGTGCGTGAGACACTGTAATGCTGTTCGGTTCATTAGGGACATGAGGGGGAAACACAGCATCTTCTACCAGATGTTGACTGCCTGATTGCAGCATTCAGGAGGAATAAATACAGACAGGGGCTGCCAGGCGAGCCCATCTGACCCCAGACCCATGTCTTCAATTCCGAAAAAACAGTGGTATATACACAAACACTACAGATCACTCTCTGATACACACACACACACACACACACACACACAAACATAGTGAGATGTGTGTAAATACCACTGGTATTAAGTCCTGGTAGGTAAGATGAAATTCTGTAATATCAGTTAATCCTTCAGCAAAGATCAGCTTCAAAGCAACGGACAACAAAATAAAATCTGACCATGTCAACTCCCTGAGGTGATTTGTGTGTGTTTGCCAGTGACTGTCAATCTTTGTTTGCTTGTATGTGTGTGTGAGTGTGTGAGTGAGCTTATGTGCCAGTATGACAAGAAATGGCGAGGGTTTCCGCAAGATATATGAACTTACAGTGTGTGTGTGTGAGTGTGTGTGTGTGTGTGTGTGTGTGTGTGTGTGTACAAGGCAGAGGAAAAGCGACATTGAATGAGAAGAGAGGGGAAGTCAGCCGTAATAAAGCAAGATGAGCTTAAACACACGCACGCTGACATGCGCGCGCGCACACACACACACACACACACACACTTGGGGCAGCTGCAGGCAGGTCTCAGGCTGGTTAGGTAACTAATGGTGCCGATGAGCTATCACTCCTGGAGGGAGAAACTTGGAAACTACCTGCAAATTAAAGTCATGCTCAGTGGCTCCAGTCCACACAAATACACCACCTCTCCTCACTGTTTTGACAGAGACGGATTTCTGAGAAGCAGAATAAAAATCAAATGCAAAAGAAAAAAAAGGGGAAAGCTACACAAAATGAAAGCAGGGGAATATTTCCCCACTACTAATGCGATGCCAAACTTTAATAAGAGAAACCGGGAAAAAAAAGAAAAATAGAACGCCTTAAATCATGAGGTGCTGGCTCACTGGATCAATATAGGCTGTTTAGAAAAAGGAAAACAATTCTGATACAAATTCTTTGATAAACAGATTCCTCTGGGTAAAATAAGCACTTGAAACTGTCAGTCGCTATTACAGCATTTCAAGCAAGTGTCTCCAATCTCTCAAATCAAATCAAATGCATACAGCCCATTTGCTGTAAGAAAAAGTACATTGTGGCAGCGTCACAGGCATAGACTGTAAATGAAGATAGATGTAGCCTAGACCATAGGTTTCTGATGAGCAGTTTTGAAGCTCAGAGTCGGAGTCAGGCAGAGTGCCGGACTCCGCTCCTAATTCCTGGCTAATCCAAAAATGGGCAAAGAGGTGTGGAGCCGAGATTTCAGTGCATGCTAGTTTGTGGCAAACATACGCTTGCCCACCTGTCACTCAAAGAGGCCACGCCATTAATAACTGGCTCACTATTGGAGCCAACCTCAAGTGGCCATTCGAGGAACAGCAATTTTTAACCATGTTGGCTTCATTTTTCAGCCCCAGAGGTTGCTGCTTGGTCACAGGTTGTCATTCAGTGTTTTCAGTTGGTTGTCATCCTAAAGATGGTGGGTTTTACATAATATATGCTGCCTAAGGACGGATGCCAGGGGACAGAGGGTGAGTGTAGAGATGAAGATGTTGAAAGTGACAAACTGCAACTGGATGCAAAGAGGAACTTTTCAATGAGGCCGTGGACACTGTTGAGTGTTAGGGAGTAGCGAACTACATGCAATCAAACTAGTAGTTTAACTACATTTTGCAGTAGTTTGCTGGTAGTTCAGCTACATTCATAAGTGCATTGTGATTCTGGCTGATAGTTAGTTAAAATTCCTTTTTTTTGCCATTCATTTTGTATTTAACAACTGAAACTACAAACAATTCTGGGCCATGAAAGGCAAGGAATATTTTTTTTTTACTTTTTATTTTACTATTACTTCTCTGCTGTAATTGAGATGCTCAACGGTCACACAACGGCAACGTGACTGCGGATAAACCTCCTGAGTCTCAGCCTGAGGAAGAATCACCATGGCCATTCTGAAGAAGTTATTGTATAAAAAAAATAAAAACCAAAGCTGACATTCCTTGAACTTTCCCATGAATAGTGGCGTATCTTATGTTTTTGGTTTATGTATAACCTGTGAACAAGTGGGAACTTACAGGAAACTCAAGTGAGTGTCACTCTTCGCCATAATGTGACTTTTTTTGTATTGTATTTTGTTATAATTTCATATTACATATTTTCTTTTACAAAGTAAGTTCGAATTACTTTTTCTTCAGTTAACCAAACTAAATTTCTCCCTATGGTAGCTTTGCTGTACTTCAGCTTCTTCCAGTGTAAAGTAACTGGTAGCTTGCTAAGCTATGCTTTCAAAGTACAGTAGCTTCCTCAACACTGGTGATAATAACTCTCATCCCTGAAATATTTTGATTTAGTTTTTGTCTCATTGTTAATCTAAATGAATTGAAACTAGTGCGAGCACAGGTATCCTTTGTGTGAGTGAAAAGAGGACCAGAGCAGACCTGAGCAATGTCTCTGACACTGCAGGGAACAAGTAACGTGTTGGTAGAAAGCCACCACCATCTAAACTAAGAATTTCTTGTAGTTGTGTTTTGTGTAGTCTTTGGAAACAGGATGGCTCACACTTAAAGCAGGGAATCTAAGTCACACTTCATCGATCCTTATCTTATCAAGCCCTAAATACCAAGGAGGTAGCTTCAGTGAAATAAGTGTCTTCATAGTTTATACAGTAATGCAGCAGGGTTTAGCCATCATGAGCTTTTGCTCCGTTGATACAGTATATTCGCAAAAAAGGTCATATCAGGCATGAGAAATTACACTTCATAGGAATTTTAACTAGGGGGTTATATTTACATTCATATGTGCTACTGCATACAGCACAGGTACTGCACCTGTAAATACCAGCCACTAATTGGGCAAGTGAAGCTGAGGACATGCCAAGGACAGCCAAGTCAGAGCTGACAAGTTAGTCTGTTGAATAAAAATGGAGAAATAAAACTCAGGGAAGAGTTTGAAAAAAGAAATGGTTTACATATCACTGTAGTTTGTTAAATAACCACTTAATTGGTGTGCTGTAAGTCCAGATGACTGTAACCCGACCATCCTCAGTTCGAATGCAGACGAAGGAAATTTCTGCATTCAAAACATAAATAGTTTTTAGGTTTTTATTTGTCCATCTGTGTTTATAAAAAAAGAAAACACAACAATCAGCAACAATCTCTTAATGAACCATCTATTGATATGAATGCACCAGCAGAAGATATTGTGGCATCTCATCCAGATACTCCAAAAGTGACTGACAGCAGCAATGTGTATTTTATCCAGAGGAGAAGTGTTTTCTAAAATTCAGGAAGTCTAGTCTTGCAGTTATGAGCATGCAGTTTTCTTTTATTAACCTTCAACGTATAGAATACATTAAGGGGCTTGTGGTGGGGCATTAACCTGCTACTTTGCTGTCTCATACATTTTTTGTCCTTATATCAATAATCTTCTACAGTATATTTCAATATTTAATATAGCACATTCAGTGATAACAGCATGTTTCTCTGGAGCCTGTCACTCATATCAGTTACACCCACACGCCCCATCTAGTAAGGAGTGTGTCTACCTAGATTTTATGTACTTTTACATTTTTAAAATGATTTTATGTAACTAAAACCATCAGCCCAAAGGTTATTATATGTACTCACGTGTGTGTGCTGAAATGGAGCACTGGAGCCAAAGCACTATTATCTATGATTCGGGTGAACACTTGAAAAGATACTATGTATATTATTTTTAGTAAAACAACATGGATGTAAATATTATGAATATTTTAACAGGATCATGCCTTACCACCACCATACACTACATCAATACACCACTTAGGCCTTGTTGCGGTCATTCAGCCCTCCATTATCCCCTCAACTGTTCCAGTGTGATGTAATGACTGTAATTCTGTTCAGGAGGCAGCAAAAAGCAAGAATTGGTGCATTAAGGCACAGAGCATTTGTTAAAGGCTTATTCTGTCAACAAGATTAGCCTACTGAGCACTAAACACTCAGTAAGTTCTTTCACTGATTAAGATCACTTACAGCATGTTCACGGAAAAACGTTTGAATTCAGAGTAGTATAAACTTCACTAACTTGTAATGCAAAACAATTTCTTTCAATTACTGCCTAAGAATAAAAATTAAAATCATATATGGGTGCATCACAATCAGTACATTCAGTGTTCACACACGCACAACGTAGCTTCTATCTGATGGTGTTAAACTCAAGCAGCAACCTCCGGGGCTGAAAACAGTAGTGCCAAAAACTACAGTTCCTGTACTAACAATGCCAACAGGCGTGCATGCTTACCACAATTATTACACCAGCATGAACTGAAATCTCCGTTCCACACACGCGTCACATCTTTGTCCATTTTTGGAATATCCAAGAGTTGGGCGGAATCACGCACTGCCAAGATGGCGACGTCTGAGCAGCTCACTCTGAGCTTCAAGCCCCCTCTTCAGAAACCTACTGGTGATGTCATGGAGGCTACATCCATCTTTATTTACAGTCTACGGTTAAACTGCCCAGACAGAGAGAATGAGGGGCCAGGGGTTGCAGTCTAAAAGGTGCTGGCTTTACTGATGGGACAACATGTGGAAGTTCAAAAAGCTTACTCTGGCTCCAGAGAGCAGGCATAGGTGCTGAGCAGGCTGGCTACCCAGGGTAGGCGTGCGAGCAGACAAGGGCACGTACCAATTCCAAGCCAATTCCTTTCTTTCTTTCTTTTTTCATTCTTTCCATCCATCATTTTCATCTCACTGTTGAATTGAGCACACCTCCTCAAGTTTCCCGACTTTTCTCTTTCTCCCTCTCTGTCTCCATACAAGCTCCTGGTGCTCTGCAGTCCACAGAGGCCCAAAGCAGAGCAGTCGAGGACAGATTGGTTCAGCAGGACATGTTTTAGCCCGAGGCCAGAGTAATGATGGAAACCAGACCAGATGCTTCGATGCCTGCAGCGGTCAGCCGCTGTTCTCTCTCACTTCCTGACAACATGAGGAAGTCATTGGGAATCCCAGAGCAGTCATTCCAGACAGACAAGTCTATTTGGGTTTGACTGAAGACAATGCTCATGCTTTTAGACTAAAATGAAAGACAGTGGTCCTTTAGGTTGAGAATTTTATGGCTCTCATTCAATCAATTCAGAGTGAGGCAATCCGATAACAACAAAAAGAAAAAACAAAAAAAAAAAACAGGACAATCAAGAGGTGCTAAAACCAGACAATCATTTTAACTGCAGCATCCACAACTATTACCATCCATGCAGCAACTGTAAGTCAATAAAATTAAATCTACCAGCACTTCAGCAGCCTCAGTGCATGTTCAGCTCAAGGATGTTTCAGAGTAGCCTGAGATTTTATGACTGCGTGTGGTTATTTTATTGTCTGCACATAATCAACACTGCTCACCACAGTTCAGCAGCTTTCTTCCAGCCAACTGTCCCTGTGCTGGGTCAATAACGCTGCCCCAGGAGTAAGTGACAATAGCGCAAAGTATAGAAGACATGTCAAGTTGAGGACCTGTCAGATAATGTTTGTAGTATGATGTAAGATCGAGACAACCTTGTAATGTCAGAAATCTTTGAGTTTTGAAGACAATCCATTCGTTAAACTTGACAGTGGGAATGTGACTTGGAATTCACATCATGCACGCACTCACCTCTGCCGCGCTGCTCATGCTCTCCATGCCCTCGCTGGCTCGCACCAGCAGCAAGTAGCGATGCTGGTCGCTCTCATAGTCAATAGGGCGGGTCAGGCTGATTTCGCCGGTCTCCGCTGAGATGGAGAAGAGGCTGCTGGGATTGATGAGGAGGCTGTAGCTGATTGGTTTCTTCTGGAAGGACACGGCAGGTGTGACCAGGAAGCTGGAGAGGCATGGAGGGAAAGTCGACCATTGACTGACTGTGCAGTAGAGTTTGGTGAAGTATAGTATATGTATTCAGGGTTAAATAGATGTCTTCTTAACATGTTTGCATGTTGTGTAGAGAAGAATTATGTACAGCAGAAAGGCTTTATCACAAAGGGAAGTTAACCATAACCTGAACTGAAGAACCTGTCAGGCACGGGGGGAATAATATGGATATCGTTCACGTTTGCACATAATGACTTTTAAATGAGAAAAAAAGCTGGGCTTTGAGGATCACTACACTACACAAATGTTGTTAAACTAGTAGAGTACTGCCAAACACTGTGCAAACAGATTATACAGACAAAATAAATGACAAGGCAGCGAAACACAAGCACTGAATATTCTGAATCAGATTCTCTGTATTTAGAAACTAACTTGTGTAAATAGTGTTGCGCTAAACACATCATCCTGTATTATCAATAGCAGTATTGCCAAGCTATTGCCTTGCATGGCCCTGAGAGTAGGCCTACCTGAACATGGGGTTCTGTACCACCTACTGAGTGTTGACTGACACTGGCGACAGGTTAAGTTAAAGGTTAAGCTACTGTAGTGGAAATGCGTGTACTCCATGTGTACTCCAGTATGTGCCAAATAGATGTAGATTAGAATGAAGTAGACTCAGAGAAGAAAGATGAGTACTTTTATACAGTTGTGTGGAGCCAATAAGCTTTGGTTAGAATAGATTTGAGTATAGCTACATGGGCTGGAGTAAAGAAGGACAGACTGAGGTATGTACAAACATATCTATATAGCGATATAGGTTAAGGCAAATTTAAAAGAACAGCACATTATCCTGAATAGAGGTCATTCAATGTGTGTAGAAATAAATGCAGAAATAAATTATAATAAATAAAAAAAGCATAAAAAGAAACGTATGAAGAGGTGCCATGTGTTATATATCTATAGAGCAGAGTAAAAAGAATTGAGCACAGAAAAAGGTGAAAAGAGGGCTACATAAAACCCCGCACTCGCTCTTTATCATGATATGAAAAACATGTTTCCACTCCAATTACTGCATTATGCCATGGCAAATTTATGCAAGGTCTTCAAAATAATCAGTCTGATGTTCATTGTAGCTAACTGTGTTCTCCTGTTGTGCATTACATTACAAACCACTGCACACACCCAAAAAAGAAAAAATGCAATAACTATTTTCCCTACCTTTAATTGGAATTAATACTTTTGAAAAACAAACAAGCACATGAAAATAAAGAAACAATATAACCAAAAAAAATCTCAGACCTGTGTGGAGCACCTCAAAGTGAAGTTGTGTCAAGTGTTTCTGTCCAGTGTCCGACAGAGTAGTACTGAGTATACTAAGGGTTTAGGGGCCTTAGAGCCATAAAACGCTGAGCAGAGTCGGTGCCTGTTATTTATTGGACGCGCTATCCAACCCTTACACAATTTCCATGATGAAATCAGTGTAAACAACAGACTGGAATATCCACTTTACTGGTTTGCCAAATGTGTCAGTCACACCGAGGAAGCAAGCTGGAGGGGGATAATGAGACCAATTCAAGGACACTAGTCATAACCGCACCACTGTACTCAGACCTCAGTGTGTGTGTGTGTGTTTGTTTGAGTGCATGTGTAAGGATACACAGGCCTACGCAGTATAATGTATGAAGCCGTGTAGGCATGTGACATGAATCTTTAAACACATATCACAGTAATGTACAATGATCTCATATGAAGAGTGTAGAGCCTGTTCATTACACCCGCTGCTGCATCCCTGATTCAACCTTTACAATGAAACACTGTGCAAGTGTGTGTGTAAGTCAATACCAGACAGCAGTGCGTTTACTCATGTGCTACATATAATAATACACAAGGCTAACTGCGTCATGCTTATAGTATTGAAATCCACTGTATTAAGCAGCCAAACATGAAGATGTGTTACCCAGAGAAAGACAGACATATTATGTGTGCACATCAAATATGGATTATGAATTCATCTTTTCCAAACACGTAAGCAAAGTGAGGGGAGATCAGTCATGTCTGTGGCAGAAGGACAATACCTGAGAGAAATGTATTTGTGCACAGATGTGTGTGAGTGTGTGTGTGCAGTGTATAAACCACTTCAGGTGGATGTCTAGTGGAGAAATTCTGCCTGGGACCAGGCTTTCTTTTTTTTTCTGTTTGTGTGTGTAAACTCACGGCTGTCCTTCAGGGGTGTTTTCTGGTATGGCGATGGTGAAGGAAGCGTTAGTGAACTGTGGCGGTCGGGCCCCCGCCACCACGGAGACCACGGCGGGGGCGCTGCGGCTGCCCAGCCGATCAGCAGCCACCACTGTCAGCAGGTACTCCCTATCTCGCTGCAGCGGGAGGCCTGTGGTTCGGACCTGGCCGCTCTTCCTGTCTACCTCAAAACGACCATCACCACCTGCAGATAAAAGCAATATGTTGGCTGATTGTAGTTTGATGAACCTTTTTTCCTTTTATTTTCTTTTTTATTATTATTATTGGTGAAAAAACATGATAAACAGAAAGTGACATAGAAGACACTGTGACAAGGAAACCAAAAAAACATAATAGACAGACAGCTGACATGACATAGTGTATATAAAACTAAATTTAAGGGTGTAGATTGATTTGGGTATGTTGTGGGTAGTGTCTGTGTATGCATACATCATATACAATAATAAAATTGATAATAATAATAATAATAATAATAAAAAGAAGTATCAAAACAATGATCAATAATACAATAATAATATATAATGGTAATATAAAATAATAATATATACTAATGATAATCATAATGATAATTATCATATTCATGTATTAAGGGAATGGTTGTTTGTCTCTGTGGGGTGGGGTGGGGTGGGGGGGGGGGGTGCGGGCGGGTGGGGGGTGGGGGGGGGCACACCAGAGGGGCAAGCAAGGGGGTCTTAGCACGATCACCAGCGCTGCAATTGGGGGTCCATGCAGCAAACAGCCAGGGCGGCCCGCCCCGACTTTTTCCCTATTTCCAGCACGTTCTCCAGAGAGCACACACAAGCGAAATGACGAGAGTCATTGGACATGATATGGACGGGCAATAGATCAAAGATAAGATATCAAAATAAACACAATGCAGAGATTAACAGTAGAACATGAAAGGGATAAAAGCTGAGGGAAAAATAATATTTTATGTATAAGAGATAACACGTTGGTGAGGCTACTGATAAAATGAGTGATTTGAAGAAAACACAGAGAGGTAAGAAGGAAAGGTAAGAAGTGACAGATACTGCAGCTATACGTGTAAGAATGGTATTAAGAGTGTAATAATGAGCAGCTGAACGACAGAGATGCAGAAGATTACGTAATGATCCAAGTTTATCCGTGCTGATCTTGATCTCTTTCTTCCAGACTTCTTCCTGTGCTTTCACGTTGAGAAGTGCTTTCAGCTTAAAAGCAAAGACTAGCAGGGCACATACCAAACCCTGGACGTGTAACAGCCTCTCTCGTTTACAGCTCAGAGTCAACCGGTGCAAAGGACTGCAAGGCAAGGTGGGGGTGGTGTAAATCTTGCTGCCATCAAGAGCTGTCAAAAATACTGTAAATGTGTGTTGAGCATGCGCCAGTGAAGTGATAAATATGGCTGGACAGTCAGTTTTACAAGTCGTTGAGATGTGAAATGCAAAGAGCAGAGAGACTGGGAGGTGGATGTTAAAATTCACGGCCTTGACGTAACATAACAGGGTGCGATGGTAAGACTTTCATCTAAACTATACTGCTTTTACAAAGGTTACCTCCATATCACATGCCTTTTATCACACAATCCTGCTTCCACAAAATAACTGATTCTGAGCCAAAGTGGTGCACAACAGCACAGTGAGAGGTGTGATTAATCCTTTAATGGGTGAAACGTCAATTCAAACCAATGAAAAGTTTAGTCTAGACACTAACATCAATGTTTATGTTTTTTTCTTCTAATTTCTGTCGCCAATTCATTGTCTGTCCTTCCTATGGGGACAACTTAAAGGCTGTCCCTTAATAGGCAGAAGTTTAACAGATTCCACTATGGGAAGAAGAAAACGTTGCATGGCAGACAAATAAAAGTAAAAGGTAAAAAAGCAATTATTCCGCGTATAGAGAAATGACTTACATTACTCTGGGAGATAACACATGAACTATAAACTGGCTCGGCAGAGGCTCAAATTTCAAGATGGAACAGAAAAAGACTTGATTCTACATCAAAGGAAACATTTAGAAAAAGTATTGAACGTTACATGTCTCTTCTGTCTGTATCATACGGTGGCCCAAACGAGTCAACACTATACAAAAGCCACAACACAAACACAAAAGCCCCAACGTGAATGCAAAAGTATCAACACAAATGCAGGTGGACTAGTATTGCTGGTTTAAGAAGTAAGTGAAACTTTGTTGCTAGGTTACTGTGATTAATGGCACTATTTGTTGTCAGAAATGAGCAATGTTATTCATTTATTTCTTTTTCTCTCTCTCTCTCATTTTTTATGTGTTTACATTTTCATATTTTTGTACTCTGTCATCCAAAGTCAGGTTATTGTGAAGCTAGCTTTGCACTAACACTAGCATTATGTCATTAGTCAGTCAGATCAATGTAAAGCTGTACCCATGTATGGAAATGTATTAGTGATATTACACAAACGTTACAGTGAAATTAAATGAACTGAGATTGTTCTTTGCAAATTTTGTGTATTTCAAATAAGTTCAAGCAATTAAACCTGGTGCAAAGGAACATTACATTTAGCCTGCCATGTATGAAACACCAGTTTTCAAAGTAAGGTTAATCATTTCCTTGATAAAATAACAGAACAGAAGCTTTAATTACCTCAATCAAATATAAAATTACAGTTCTAGTGAACGTTATTTGTGTTGTGGCTTTTGTATTTGTGTTGTGGCTAAATTTGCATTTGTCTTGTGGTTTTTTTGCATTGACCTGTCTGGGCCACCGCAGTATCACACACACCAAGCAAAAACCAAGCAAGCGATTGATATAATTCTCATTTTGAAATGGGAAAACCTGTATTGAATGTTCAGAGGTTTTCTATATAAATCCATTTAGGGTGTACTATCTAAACAAATGTGTACTATTCAAACTTAAACCCCTCATATCATAGTAGCTGAAGTGTGAAGGCTGTAGATTAAAGCCCAGTGTTGGTGCCTTTCATATGGTTAAACATTTTGACTTGTCTTAGCAGAAAAAGTGCAGGTGTAAGAAATCACTCTGCTCCATTTAAGCGTTCCTACTGCCAGTGAAGCAGCATGCACAGCACAGAGGTCCTGGCCCTCACCCACCTACCCAAACTTCAAGTTACCCTTTTTTACAATACAATATTAAACTATAGGACACAGAGGGGAAAGGAAGAAAAACCTACCATCAGACAGGAAGTATTCCACTTCACCATTGTTGCCTTCGTCCCCGTCCTGGGCGTGGAGCTTGTAGACCAGCGAGCCCGCAGGGGCATCAGGTGAAACCACAGCGAGGTAGGGGGCAGGAACCATGCTCCACTCTGGGACATTGTCATTCACATCTGTCACAGTCAGCTCCACTCTGACCAAGTACCACTCTGGACCTGGGGAAGACAGAAAACGAGAAGAGGAAAGTTAAGACAGTGTTAATCGTGGCAACTGTCTGATCAAATCTAATGCAGACACCATGTTTGACTGGGTTGTTAAATGTAATCTTAAGTAAATGGAAAGAAATACATTTTGGGTTTCTGGGAATAAGATTAAACTTGAAGAACACCCCGCTGCAATATTTTTCTGCTTACCAGTAAAGCTTGCAGAGCTCACAGAGTTCAGAAAGGCATACATACATATTTTAGCATGCTAACATTTTTGTCAACAAGCCTTACTTTGTTTTTGACTTACACATTTACAATGCATTCATGCATGCAAAGTTACATTATACTGAAAAATATATTTGTAAATAAGTTCACTTAGCCACATTTAGTGCAAAGCAAATGACAGTTCATAGCATACGTTACAGAAATACAAAACAATTAAGCCACATGCTGTCTTGTCCCTGTTGGTACTGTTTCTTTCTTTTGGTTTCTTTTATAGAGTTTCAAGACTCTTTGTCTCACACAGACACAGTGCATGGCTTAGTGACAGATTTAGACAAAAAAAGTGAGTGAGATTGTGTTTTACTACATTAATTTCACTCCCAACTGTCAAAGTCTTCATCACCTGTTAAGTGTTTTTTTTCTGTCTCTCTTTCTCTCAGTGTAGAGCACCTCTGTGTTCTCTTGCAGCAGAGAAAACCATGTGATGTTCAGCTAGCTGCAGCCTCCTGTTCTACTTCAACAGGAAACACAGGCCTTGTTCATACCTGCCATTAACATGCGCCTCAGGTAGGTGTGTAGGTAGGTGTGAATGCACCCAAGACACAATGAGATCCAATCACTAAGACCGCATTCGGGGCTGGTCTGGGCCACACATGGCCTTATTCTTTTAGGTGTGTGAATGCAAATGTGTCCTGGGCCACATTGAAGGACCCCTTACTCAACTGACATCCTCTGCCACAGTCTAATTAGTCCAACTTTTTACACTTATCACAATGTTTCCCACGCATTGATTTATCTGTGGCAGCCCGCCACAACATCAACATTGACCACCACATATTTACTATCTATTTTTTTTTTTTTTTACAGCTAAAACCTTATTTCATTGTAGAGCTGTGCACAACGCATCAATTACCTCAAACCTCGCTCTCTTTCTCTCTCTCTGTCTCACACACACAACCACATTGACAACAGATCCATCTGTCATAGTCCAACCGGCTAAAAACAACAACGCACTTGGTCTTTGCAAACAGAAATGATGTACGTTTTTATTTGCATATAGAGCGGGGAAGTGAGATTCGATCACAAGTTGTCACCCGAGACGCTTGTGGAAACGCATTCTAATATGTACAATGTGCAAGACGAATGGAGGAATGTACAATAGTTCACAATGTAAAGTACAAAATGTATGTATGAAATGAACAGGCCTGTCCACATGTGGCTGGATCACACATGACGCATGTTAATGTTAGGTGTGAACAGGGCCACAGCATCATTCCAGCAGCCAATACAAACTAGCTGGTTAAGGATAGATAGATAAATGGATGGATGGATGGATGGACTTTTGCTACAGCAAACAACACTTCCTGCAACTTAAAGCTGATGAATTTTTAAACAAATCATTTACTTTCTTATAATGTAGTAAACTCAATATTTTGGGGTTTTGGACAGATGGTGGGACAAATCAAGCAATCTGAAAACATCTCCATGGACTGCATTAGACATTATGAAGGATGTTTTTCATTTAAATTTTAAAAATAATATTTCACAGAGAATATAATTGACAGATTAATTGATAATGGACATAATGATTGGTTAGAGCCCTGTACAATCTCTGGATTGGCTGCACAAAGTGAAGCACTGGTGCACTTTACACTACGTATTAATAATGAATGAATACTGCTGCTGTTTAAGACACGACAATAAGGTGGAAACAGTCCTTTATAAGATTCCAGTGAAGAATTCAGGTTGATGATTAAGCAAAGTAGAAGCAGGCTATAGGTGATGAGGATTTCCTGTTTTTGGGGATTCTAAACTAAATTAGTTTATTCCCCCCAAAAAACAAATACCAAAAACAATAAATAAGGAACAGAAATAGCATGTGCTGGCAATGCTAAAGTCCTCCAGTGTTTTTCTTATCAGCTGCTCTTATTCTGGATTCAGTTCAGCTGTCATCTGCCTCTGTTTCTCTCCTGAAGTGCTGCCCTGACTGCACCCCATGGTAAACAGCAATCATATTGACATTGGTAAAACATACTAAGGTTCCACACAGACCTCATCCGAGCACACACACACACACACACACACACACACACACACACCACACACACACGTGCATACACACACACACACACATAAAGACGAAGCTTCACAGCAGTGTTTGCTGGTCACAGTAGGGAAGCAGAGGAGTAATTTCAGGGCTGGAGCTGGAAGATTGCTCTTAGTCAGTGTCAGTTCTGGTACCTGTTGAAAAAAAAATGTCTGATTCTTATATGCAATGGTTGTACAACACAATGATATCTCTGAAATTGCACTACATTTATCCAATGTGGCCTGAACAGCTGGTCCAGATGATGAATTTTCTCTGTATTTTACTTTCTCCAGTCGTACTAACAAACACAAGTAAAAAGATGAAAAAAAGGCCCCTGTGTGTGAACGACTGTACAGTAATTGATGAAAGGATGTCGGAGACATACAAAGAGGAGAGCGAGAGAAAAAAAAGACTTATTTTCAGAGTGATAGGGTGAAATCAAGTAAGTAGAGCACAGCAAGAAAAAGCAGCAAGAAAAATAAGAGTTGAGTGTCGTATGAACAGGATTAAGAGCGAAACGCAGAGGCTGAGAAATGACCCTGTGGTTGTTATAGAAACAGCAGAACAACGAAAATTGGAAGATGGAAGAATTAAGAAGAGAAGGAAAAAAAAGGAACAAGCAAGCAATTGCATAAATCAATGGCATTAGAGAAGAGAGGGAGCAAGGGAACATTACAAGGAAAAACATAAGCGGACATCAAAAGAAGATAGAAAAGCGGAATTAACCAGCCACATATTACAAAAAAAAATATAGCACGGCACTTAACTCTGGGGTTGAACCAATGTATTTGTTGATGATCTCTCTCCCTCTCTCCCTCTCTCTCTCTCTCTCTCTCTCTCTTTCTGTCTTTCTCTCTGTCTCCCTCCCTCCCTGTGGTCGTAACAGATTCAGAATTAATTGGCAAAAGGACAATGCAGCTTTGGGGAAGAAGGGATGGCATTACCCAGATAATAAATCACTGGGCTAATATACAGAGCACTATGCCAAAATGCATCTTACAGCCACACACATTCAAGCACAGAAACGCACAAACACACACACACACACACACACACACACACACACACACACACACACACACTCCTTTCTCACTAATAACGATCATCAGTGGATTAGTGGCTAATGAAGGACAATAGGGAGATACAGCTTAGTGCTATTGCCATCCCTCACACTAATGTATCTCACTAAATCTAATGATATGTCGCAATCTCGAGAAAAAGTGGGACCTACAATTACTAATAGTGCTACAGAAGGCTTTTTTCGTGGCCACCGTCCTCATCTGCCCCAATGGGCTGCAAGTCCAAGCATTGTTAGATTATTCATTTCTTCACAGCTTTCTTGTTATCTTGTTGTCAGAGCATATAGTGTACGTGCAGAGACCTGAAACCCTGCGCACAAACACACCTAATGCCGTTGCTGCCTTTTGCTCATTGTAATTGATTTTTGTCATGATCAGAACACTAACTGTGGACAAGGACAGATCAAAGTAGCAATTCTCTGTTAAAAAGACTACATACTTTTTTCTATTCACAGCAGACATTTTAATTGTTGTGGCAAGAAAAGCACAAATGGAAACAATAAAATTAGCGACAACTCTGTTATAGTAAAAATGCAAATGTCAACATATCTGCTTGGTCAATATATCCCAAACAATGCAGGATTTTTTGGAAGATGACACAGATGTCAATAATAATCTTTCTTTGATCCTTTACAATAAAGCTTCAGTGCTGCTAAAAGCAAACCAAGGCTGTAATTTAATTTAACTGTTGTGCTATTGTTGTCTCTTTTTAGACTGTACATCTGTATATTTTTAGCTAATTGTATGATATTATCAATTGTGTTGTCTGTAAAACCCCAGCGAGGGACAAGAGGTGTAAATTAGCAGTAGCTATAATCTCTCTGTGCAACACATCAGTTTCATGACTTCTTTTGGAACTATATTAAATTGCATTGTCCCTATTAAATAAATAAAAATAAAGCATATGCCACATCAATAATATATACAGAAAACAATATCTTGCTAATGTATACACCAGTGATAATCCATTGCTCGATTCATACAGTATATCTGCGATAAGCTAATATTGGCCAATATACCAGTCCAGCTAATGAACTGGTCTGGCAGATTTACCAGTCAGGCTGTAATGTATTGCCCCCTGCAATGACTCTGCTATAGGAGTGGGGAATAGATAAAATCCCTGATCACAGCATATATTCATTTATATCTTTATGGCAATATGAACCATGAATTGGTGCTTATCAATAACAGCATTACATGGAAAGTTTTTGTTGAAGTTTTCAGCTAAATCTGTAAATTCATTACAGATAAATCTCAGTAGTTAACTCTGATAAAAAATCAGATATTGCCATAAAAACCTTTCTGTTCATTGATTTGCAACATTGCATTCAAAAGGCGACAATCAGTGATATTTAATAGTTGCCACTTCTTACACTGTTTAGCCAATTCTTTGACAATAGACAAATTTATATTGTCTTGCTGTATATATCGTCATATTATCATAGCCTAATATGCAACAAGAGTACCCAGAGCCATATTCATTTAGAGATTTAAGAATGACTGAGAACAAAAAAAAGACCGATGCCAGGATAAATGTGGATGTCTCCACATTTCAGTTTTTCATTGTTTTCCATCAGGTCAAATTTGGATGGATATCTGCTGGATTTCTTTACAGCACAAAATGAAAAAAACAGCACTAATTTAGCATTGCAGTGCTATAACATCGTTGGACTCATTGAAAATATTAAAATCGATGCAACAGAACCAAATATATCATTGTTTCTATTCCATGCATTTCTCTTCCTTGCTTACAGACCTCTGTTGCTGCCTCATTCCTAGATTTTTTTTTTCAATTTCAACCTTGCAGTCTTCAGTTCCAGCTGACGCCTGAGTATCATCCCCTGAGGCAACTAATCAGATTTCATGCTACTTCCTCTGGAGCCACAAAAGGCTTTGTAAAACTTTTCACATGTACTTAGGGCTGCAACTAACAGTTATTATCATCACAATTTAATCTTTTCATTATTTTTCCAATTTACCAATTAAATATTTTGTCTAGAAAAAAATCATTTTTAATTTCCCACAGCCCAAGATAGTGTCTTCAGATGTTTTGTTTTGTCTGACCAACAGTTCAAAAACCATAGATATTCTGTTTACTGTCAGTATGTACGGCAAAAAAGGAAACAAATTAAGGAATCACTTGACACAAGACACTTCTTTAGGACAAAAAACAAACAAGGAAATCCCTCCTGCCAACAGCAATAACTCTGTTCACCTCTGTCTGACAGAGAACTCCCAGAGCTTTTAGGTTTACACTTTCCGTTTCAACCAAACTCAACTCTCTCTGCACAACCTTGAGGTATTTTATCTTGCTATATTTGTATATTTCCAAATTTGGGATCAATAAAGTACATCTATCTATTCAACTATCTAAATACCACTGGAGGTTATCGTTCAGCATGACCCTGGTTTCATCCAAGATGTTACTATTAATGATTTGTTGATTACAGGAGGATGAATGTCAGACTTTTCCCCGTGGAGCCAGGGTAGCTGTCATAAACTTAGGTGGGGTGAAGTAAGGATAAGGAGGGGATAGCACAACAGCATGCTTTTAGTCCTGCAACAAGACTAGGTCAAAACCAAGTATAAAGTTGCACTGCATATGGCCAATGTACGAAATCGAGGATGTAGTTGAAAACTTGTAAACAACTGACAGCATCATGTCCTATTCTCTCCCACTCTCTGTGCTCACATATACAGTATTTTAATACAGCTGAATTCACAATAAAGCTGTTCTCATTTACATGTTTTCTCTGTTTCTGTTGTCAGACAGCAGAACAAGTTTGAAATCGTGACGGAAAAGTGGCCCATCAAGGCTACATGTTAGCTTCCAAGCCAGTTCCAAGCTGCTGCTCTGCTGCTGAAATCCTGATTTTTATACCGTGACGTTGTCTGACAAAATCACCAAACACAAAATAATAAAAAATAAAGACTGTGCTGTGATTTCAGCTACATTTACTTCATTCATTCATTGTCTACCGCTTATCCTCTTGTAGGGTCGCGGGGGGGCTGGAGCCTATCCCAGCATCCTTTCGGGCGAGAGGCGGGGTACACCCTGGACAGGTCGCCAGTCCATCGCAGGGCACACAGAGACAAACAACCATTCACTCTCACATTCATACTCAATTTGGAGCAACCAATCAGCCTAGTCCCCATTTGCATGTCTTTGGACTGTGGGAGGAAGCCGGAGTACCCGGAGAGAACCCACACAAGCACGGGGAGAACATGCAAACTCCACACAGAAAGACCCCGCGTCCGAGCCGGGACTCGAACCCGGAACCTTCTTGCTGTGAGGCGACAGCGCTAACCACTGCACCACCGTGCTACATTTACTCATCACATAAAATGATCACTCAGAGAGAAAGTTAGAAGCAACAGAATATCTTTCATATTTTGTCTCTCACACAGCAAGCAGCCTCTGTCTGTCTGGGACCCACGACAATTTTCAACTGCTGTCTTTCCTCAAAAAGTGACCAAGGACTTTATTTACCTCGACTCCAGAAGGACACAGGTCTTTAGATGAGTCAGGCTTGTTGTAGAAGCAGGTCTTTCTTCCTAATCCCCTCTATTTCAAATGTATAATACCAGTATTTCAGAAAGAAGCCTTGTTTTCAGTCGTTCCCATCTTTCGTGACTCCTGTTAAAGTGACTGCGTTACGCGTTAAAACAAATGCAACACTTCCTGTAATTGTTTCATATTGAAAGACCTTTAGCGTTTCAGCGCACAGAAACCCTTTATTTCTTAACGCGGCTTCTATTGCTGTGCTGCAGTAAACAATGTCCAATTTTTCTGTCATATCTGCTAGCTTCTTTAGCTCAGCAGTTACTGATGGCTTCTCTCTCTCTCCCTCCCTCTCTCCTGCTCTCTCTTGTTCGGTGTGTCTTATGTTTAGTTATTCCTCTGCCTCCATTAGTAATAATGATACATGTAATGAAAGTAGTTTATTTGTCATAAAGGAGGCGAGGCTCAGTGATCTGGAAGCGCCACTCCACTTCTGGTGACAAGAAGCGTTGGCCATGGGAGTATTTTGGCGTTGCCCTAAGCCCACAGTTGGTATCCGTACATATTGGTCACATTAGCATTTGGCTGATCAATGGTGGAAATATGATGACTCAGTCAGTCAGTCAGTCAGGCACATTGGCTGTTATAAGACTGGCTCCGCAGATATGGTCCACCTAAAAAAGTTGGTACAGTAATATTACCTTTGGTGGTGGAAATGGCCAGATTTTCCTGTTATCTATACTAGTCCCTCACCAAACTATAAATTACGCAATGAATATAAATATCTTTCAGTTCTGCATGTAATCTAGCATCCCTGGAGCGCTCTCTGTTCACAGCATTGCCAACTCGCATGCCTGATCCACTGTATATATTCAGGTCACCTCCTTGACCCTTCTTTAATTAAAATTCTTATTTTGTTCTAAGTCAAAAAGAAAACTCTGCTCAGTTTGCAGGTATGAGAAGAACTATGAGACAGCACTACTTTAATTTAATATTTCCACCATTCTAATATGTTGACATTTATAAAATTGAAAACAGCATCTTTGTTAGGATGTACTGAAGAGGTTACAAGGAGGTAGATGGAAAGAGCTCAAGTTCACCCTGTTGACTGTTACATGCGTGTGAACATGCTGGTGGTGTAGTGAAGCTGCTGGTTGAATGGCTTTTATTGTTTTCTTTGATGTAATTGCACTTTTATTCGTCAAGCTCGCTGGTTCCTCATTACCTTCTTGACATGTCATACTCTGTAAAGTCGACAAAACAACCTCTTCTGATTTGAACCCTTTAATAACGCCGCGGAAGGCTGGGAATAAAGCTTCCAGCCAATGCTACCAGTTTTAGTCAAGCACTTCAGCCTGTTGACAACTACAAAGTAAGGTCAACAAAGAAAGAATTGAGAATACTTCTCAACAATATTCAACTTTATTGCTAGATGATTAGTTCCCAGCTTTCCTGTCAGTAAAAGTAAGTCTTGTCTCACCTCCGGGCAACTTCTGATTCACTCACATCTTGACGACATTTTGCACAAGGGGTTTCTTTCACTGATCTCTCTGAAAAGCTGAGGTATGTAACGAAATACATCCACCACTGTTTGTGTCAGTCATTCAGGAAGTTTTTACCGGCAACCAAATTATCCACAGAGGTCACTTCCTCTCCAAAACAGACGCAGTGATTATAACCAGTAAAACCACTGAATACAGCAAATTTCGCATTTAAAGTGCGTGATTCACAGACGCTTTACGGTGGACACGAGACGGCAGGGAAGGGTTGGGAGCTGTGATTGCTGCTAACCTTTGTTTCGATTGTTACTCTCTCTCTCTCTGATAACTTATGAATCAGACGTTCATCAGGGGTTTAAAACCAGTAGAAAGAACGAAGAAGGCAATTTCACTTTAAAAATCAGTAATACACCGACGCTTTTTGGTGGACATAGCACGTCTTGGAGCGGCTGGGAGCTGAGCTGTCTATCATTTACTTGGGTTTTTACCTAAAGACCTAGGTAGCAGACTAAAATAAAGCCAAAAATGGACTTTAGACTGTGGAATAACCCCTATGCTGTGACAACTTCGACTGACTACATACCCGAGGTCCGACCCTGACACAGGTCCTTGCAAACATCTTTAGTTATGAATGACACCCTGTTTTGGGTTTTGAATGTTGCTAATAAAACCTTAAGGGAGCTCTGATTTGATGCAGGGGGTTTCTCTTCAGCTGTACTGCTGCAAGTGTTCATCAACACTATAGCAAGTGGGAGGGATGGGCTTAAAACCTGAATCTTTTAAGACTCATTCAATGAACTGAATGACATGCACTCAGACCTCTCCTCCGGCATTGCACAATTCTTATATAAACATTAATTAATATAAGCAGAGGCAGACACTGCAGTCTACAGCTGTTTGACCTGACAGACAGTGAACTGTCCACCCTGCTGCGCCCTGCCCAGTCATTTAGATTTATCTCTTGCACAACAGCAGCTGAGCTGTGAAAAAGGGCAGAGCAGTGTTTTCTAGTTTTTTCTGTAACTTGCAATTCAGGCTCCATTTAGGTTTTCACTGAGGCTAATAAAGTTGTATGTAACAAAGCACCAGTCGATAATGTGCTTTCAGACACAGAATGAAGCACAGTATATATAAGCACATATATTATTTTTATTCTGTTTGGTTGTATTTTTGGCAAAACTAATTTACCTCAACTACAGACTGAGTGTGAAGGGGTTACACAAACAGTGATAAAAAACTGCTCATTTTATCTGAGGGAAGGATTTGTTGACAACACCAAAATAAATAAAAAGTAACACAGTGGTTTTAATTACTTTGTGCTATTTTGGACAGTTGCAAAATTATCATATTTTTAATAAAATTTTGAGCCACTGTTTGGTTTTCATCCAACTTTTGTTATTTATTACTCTTTGTGCTGATGTTCTTCTGTTCACACCAGTGGCGTGGCATCAGGCCAAGCGAGGTAAGCACTGCTGGCCCAGTTGAAGCTAAAAGTAGACATCACTCTGTGGCTCGCTTGGTAGAGTGCATACCAGGCTAGGTTAACAAGTGAGGCTCAGTCCTTACCACAGCAGCCTGGGTTCAAATCCAACCCAGGCGTGTTGCCCCCCTCTCTCTCCCCTGACTTTCCTGACTCTCTCTCAGTTTACCCGTCATAATAAAGGCAAAACAATGCACCTAAAAATAACTTAAAAATCAAATAGAATGATACTGCAGTTGCAGCGATGTCGCGGCTTACATCTGATCTCAGAACAGCGTAGCGTTCTGTCTCATAAAGCAATGATTCTCAAAGTGGCGTCCTTGAGGGGGTTGCTGCTATGGGTTCCTCCCATAAGACTGTTTTGGTCTGGGTTTTAAACACTTTCTGCAATAAATCATCTAAGATGGGGGTCCGTGATCTAATTTGTTGTTTATGGGTCCTTGATGTGAAAAGGTTTGAGAACCACTGTCATAAAGGATCGGATTTGACCTGTGTCCATCAATTTTGTAGTTTACTGCCCTCTTGTGGATGCAACAGGTTGTTCTCATTAGAAGCTAGCTTGACTACCAGCCCGCTGTATTTCTGTCATTTTGGTGGGTGTGACTGTGTCCTGAGGCTGGGGCTTTGTCAAGTGGAGAGGGGAGCAGCATGTTTGGGACATTTGCACATTGAGGATAAGCCCGGGTTCTCTGACGTGTGACTAGTTATAGCCAGAGTGTGCTTGTGAAGCTGTTTCTTGACTCAGCTTCCACCGTTCTGAGATCAGCTATGATACTGTGCACATTATAAGCTTGCGCATTAGAAAATTACTTCCACGGTGTTTTTCTTCCTAAGCGTTAAGAGGGAGTAGCAGAAAGTAAATGAGCAAATTACACCGCAGTGGTACCTGTCTGATTTCCTGAATGTTTTGCTTCTTCAGGTTTTCTGAACTTGAGATAAACTGAATCACCTTCAGTTAGACACAGAGTGTTATTGTGTCAAGAGACCAAACACAGACTTAGAAGTAGAAAACTGCTTATTTTGGAGCATCTGAGGTTAAATGTCTCCAATGTGATAAAGTAAAGAAAAGTATTTTACTAGTCCTCATTAGTTTTAATTAATCATGGTGTTATTTCGTTTGCCATCTTTAGAGAGCTTTATATTCCTGTAAGAACAGTACAGTTGTCATACTTTGTGCCATCTTCATAAAATCTGAGGCAGCTATTGCTTAGTATTTTGTCTGTAGCCTTTTTACTGCTCCTTGTGTTTCCATTGTGCTTCCAATGTCCAGGAAGAGTTTCAGAAAGGAACACATCTTTAAGGAACCTGTTTGTCTTTTGTATTTATGTATGACCAGATTGTATCTCTCCCTCCCTCTGCTTATATTTGTACAAGATGTGGTTCAGTAACAAGAATAACTGAAGCCCCCCAAACCATAAGAAACAAAACAAAGTCTGGCTGCTGAAGTTTAGAGATACTGATTTACATGAAAATGTATCATTAAATATTCATTTTATGTCAGTCATGAACAAATATAGGGATTTACATAATTCACAAATGAATTTCATGCCTCATAAACATAAGGTGCAATAGTTATGCATAGTTAATAAGTTCTGGCCAGAAATATTTCAGTTTTAACTCAAACACCTGCAGCGCATGTAA
This sequence comes from Seriola dumerili, assembly GCF_002260705.1. Lineage (NCBI taxonomy): Eukaryota > Metazoa > Chordata > Actinopteri > Carangiformes > Carangidae > Seriola > Seriola dumerili. The sequence goes on along the minus strand of NW_019174258.1, from coordinate 13,796,348 downwards.
CCAGCGCAGGGATGTCCTGAGCTCATCCACGGGACTGGGACCTGATCCAGGCAGTTTTAGATGCATCAGTATCAGTGTCAAGCTAACAGGCTGCACCTCAGCAACAGCCGAGCTAACTGGACAGCAGCAGAAAAGGACAGATGATTTAAAGCCAGTAGAAAAGTGAGTAGGTATATGTTTAAAACATTTGGTTTAATTCTATCTGAAACGGAGCAAACAGATGGATAAGAGATAAGTGTGTAAAAGAATTAAGAGAGATTAAATTAACAACTGCCCAATACACTGTTTTGTTGGGAAATGTGGCTCTAACCCTGGACAGATTCTGTGACCTGCAGCAGTGCAACGAGCTCTCATTCAGGTCAAGTGCAGTGTGCATGGAAAACAGCAGTGATTTATGATTGAGATTCACTGATCAGTGTGTTCAAAAATTCTGTGTATGCACAAAGCCAAAAATGTGCATTTCTTTCAAATAACACTTGTAAATGTTCCCCTGACTGGGTTCCCGCTACTGTGGGAGTAGACTGCAAAGAAAACAGTCAAAATGGGTCATAACCTAAAACAATAACGTCACATATAAAATTCTGTCTCTCGCCTTATTTTTTCATTTCTACTTCACCAATATCACACTTGACTAACTCTACAAACCCGTTATATAGTCAAAGGTATGTGTAAGATGTGCACAGTCCCACCACACATTTCTATAAACACAGGTTTATGTTGGTGAGGATGTGTTCTTATCAGGCCTGAGTCTCTTTGGTCCCGCGTTCTCCAAATGTTACTTCACCTGAATTTTGTTGGGTTCTTTTTTTCACCCCAGTGCTTTTTGGCGCTGCGCACTGAGTGTCTGATCTACCTCTGCTGACACTTAAACTCACATCTTTAATGCTTTGTTTGCTGCCTGTAGCACATACTGTGCTTAAAGGCAGCTACTGGGATGATCTGATGAAACCACATTCACAGACACTCTCTGAACAATAAACAGCCAAATATCACACACGTGCGTGTAATATGTGTCTGAAAGTACATGTTTAGGCGTGAAGACGTGTGTATTGGTGTCATTTCTGTGTATTATTAGATTCATTTCACTTTAGAAAAATTTGTGAACCATTGACTTTCTTCCTACAATGTTGTGCTGACTTTTCTAAAAGTCAAATTGCTTCTATTATATTTGTCAAACAAAAATTGAGTCATATGATTCCTCAAAGACCAAAATCAAGTGAAACTCAAGTGTTTAACCTTGTTACCATCCATGTTGTTTTTCATGCAAAACAAGACATATCATGACTGAGTATTTCCACCTTGGAACTGCAGTGACCCAATGATCATATCAATCATAATAACAGCCATGGTTTTATACGTCATATAACTAAGGAACCATGCCATCAGTCTGACTGAGGCTCAAACATGTGTCTGAGTGTCTCTGATGTTTCCTCTTCTAACCATGTTGATCCTCTGCTCTTTCACCTGTTAACCTATAGCACAGCAGCGGTGGTGGGCGGGGCACAAGGCCTGTTCCAGATTTGTCAATGAGGAAGTAAGAGTAGATGTTCTTACAGCCACAGTTTTCCATTTTTTCAATTTTATGTAGGAAAACCATGTTGAATAAAACATTGATCATAGCAGAGTATTTTTTTTTTACATAGTTTAAAACAGTGATCAGTGTATGAGTCAACATTACAGTAAGCAAATGAAGATGGGGAAAAAAAATGAGTTCCTTGCCATTTGTTGTAGCCCAAAGATGTCCCTGATAAATCTGTTTGTTTGTGCACGAGTCTGTGTAAACACATGTTTAGGTCATTACGTAATGTGTCTGCACATGTATGTACAAAGAAGTGAGTGTGCGTGTCTGTGTGTGTGACTGTGATGGAGCTTAAGGAAGACAGTCAGTTAACGGCTGCTGGATCAAACACTGACCCATTTCCCTGCAGCCTCCTCCACTGACCCCAATCAGCACCTTTCTAGCTCTGCTACCTCATTTTCTCAATATCTCTCTCCACCTCCTGCTCTATATTGTGCTGACAGTACTGAAGGCATAATGTAGAACTCCTCATTTAACTGCCCCACAGCAACCCCCTACCCCCCACAACCCCCCCCCCTCCTTCTCTTTCTCTCCATCTCTCATTTAGCGTTAACATGCAGCACTAACTATTCCAGTCTTTTAGCCTCTGAGGAGAAGAGTTTCATTATACCTGACAACACCTGCACTGTCAGTGTCTGTGTGTAGGGGGGCTGGGGTGGCGATGTGTGTGTGTGTGTGTGTGTGTGTGTGTGTGTGGGCTTGCGTTTATATCCTGGTGGGGACTTGTGTTACAGTGGGGACAAAAATTGAGGTCCCCATGGGCAGAGACGGCTTTTTGAGGGTTAAGAAAAAAAGAATGAAAGAAACAGGAAGGCCAAGAGATGGAGAGAAAGAGAGAGAAAGAAAGAGGGAAAAGGAGAGAGAGAGAGAGAGAAAGAAAGAAAGAGGGAGAAGGAGAGAGAGAGAGAGAGTGTGTGTGTGTCTGTGTGAGAGAGAGAGAGAGAGAAAGACAGAGACACAGAGACAGAGACAGTGAGAATAGCAAAGAAGGCCAGTTAATTAAATGTCCTCTGTGAGGATTACAAAGGGCTATGTGGCCTTCACTGCTAACTGTTCCATCCATAATCTGTTTAAATGGAAAGCTGCCGCCGTCTTAGTGACTTTTTCACATTTTTACATGGAAATGCCAATTAAGCTAAGGGATGAGAGAGAGAGAGAGAGAGAGAGACGGATGGAGACTAACAGTGAGAGAGAATCAAGCTTTAGTTCTTACACTAATTACAAATGATACAAATGGTTAGCCAATAGTTTCACTGCCTTTTCTTTCAGCACAGCTACTCATAATTGAAAATCTTCATACTGCCAATATGGCGCTCAAACAAATCCATACACAAATTGGCATGAGACAAATTGGCATGTGCACTTATGCACATTCACAGATGTGCAACACATTCATGGAAGTGCAACAGCTAAGTTAAAAAAGCAATGGCATCAGCTAAGGCTGAGCAATAGCAACTCAAATCATGATCGTCACATTTTCATCAATAACAATAAATTCAATTAAATTTCAGCTGCACTAATAATCAATATCTATGTACTGGCAACAGATCAGACATGTAATGTAACCATAGTGATGACCCATAGTGAAGCACCACCTGACTCTGTGGAGCGTTTTAGCTTCTTTCAGCTCAATGGTTTTCGTGTTATGGCCCAAAACTTTACTGTTTTGGTCTCGTCTGATTGTTTTTGTTGTTTACAGATGCAGCAGATATCAGTGTGAGATTTCTTGTGAACCAACTGAACACCGCCTTTCCAGCAACAAACGACCGACAGACAACATTAGCTACTAGGTGGCGAACAAACTGAAGCATTTAGCTGCTTAAGAGGAGCTGGTGGAGACCAAAAACAGAGCTAAAAGGAACACGACTGCAAATTAATGCTAATGTTCCTCTGTGTTTTCTGGATGAACAACTGTTTGCTAACATGTTCACCACAACAACTTTATAAGGTGAGAATATATTATATTATATATATTATAGTTTACAGCTCACAAAAAACAAACAAAAACAAACACACAAACAAGAAAGAAAGAAATGTGGGTTGAAGAGCCCTTCAATGCATTTCGTACATGGAAAATGAAAGTAAAAATAAGATCTAGGTCACATCTCTTGGAATAAACAGTAAAAATAAACAGTGTACATCTGAATAACATGTAAGGCTATCAGTGGGGTGTCTTGTTGTATACAGTGACGGAAGCAAACACTAATGAAATGTGCCCTTCTCAGGAACAAGTAGTTTCTGTTGATTCTAAAAATCTTTGTTTTGTATACGCAAATGTATTAAATGTACATTATCAAATTTCTATATATAAAATATATGTACATATAAAATAAAAACATTATTAATTACAAAAATGATATATGAATCCTATTAGAAATTGGAACAATTTCATACATTGACATATATGTCTAGCCCATACAAATATGTATGTTTATGTATGTATGCTTATATTGTAGACATGTAATGTAAATATATATCCATCCCAAAGCCTGTCAATATATGTTCATATTATATACAGTAAAGTCCAAACGTCTGAGACCACTTTCCCAGTATGTGAAGATAAACATGTTTAAAATGAGAAATTGATAAGAAAAAAATATATGCATATACATCTTTTATATGTGTTGGTCTAATAAACTTACATATATAAATGTAATATGTATCATTAACATACAGTATATGCTCGTGACATGTTATACTATATAAAAATTTATTTCAATCATTCATTCAATTCATCAAGTTATATTTAATATATGTACCTATACCAATTTTAGTATAGTTATTTAATATATGTTATTAACTTTTAATCTTCATATAGGCTATTCAGAGGATGTATGCATGTGATAATAATATATCCTCTTATAGGTTACATATATAGCAACATCAGTCTTGATATAGGGACATATACATGTTTGTTATATGACATTTGTGCATTTACTGAAGTGTGCTCACACAAAAGACATGGCATTTCTCTCAGTACCAGTTTCTCTTCTGCAACTTTCATTTTCAGCAGCATCGTAGGTGACTGTTTTCATGGAGGAATTCATCAAACATACAAACAGGACTCAAACGTATTTGGGTTTAGAGTTTCAAAATGGCTGTATCAATAAATTTTCTTGTAATTCCACGGACCTCGTATTAACCTTCCCAATCCAATAATTGGTCAATCCCTTCCTGAGATTACTCTACTTACCATCTGGATCTAAGACTGTCTTACCAACCGTGATTCCAGCTACAGTTTACAAGCTCCACTCGCTCTGTTGTTCCAGTTCGAAGGTATTAGTCTTGATACCCCAGGTGACACAAACCACACAGCACAATAGGAAGAAAACGTGTCCCCTATTTAACAATCTAATTACTGAATCCTTTAATTAACTGAGAACAGTCTGGTTCAGGTCACTGTATGTGTGTGTGTGTGTGTGTGTGTGTGTGTGTGTGTGTGACGACCAGTTCAATTTACAGTTCAGCTGAGGTAATCTCTAAGATCTCCTGCTTTACTAAGTCCTATTAAGGTGTGCTGGGATTCAGTGGGGATTACAGCCTTCTGTCTCCTGCCTCTCTCTTACACTTCTCCTGACCATTCATTGCATAGCAAAGATTAGTTCGTCAAAGTCACTGCTGCATTTTTAAGCTAAAATTTAAACAGCAGCAGCTGTTCAGACAGTACCGAGTGCTCGGAGGGAGAGTGGCTGATGCATCTGCCATTGCTCTCAAACACTGTGAGCTCAAGCCTCATATCATCCCAGTCATTTTACAAACAGCAACATGTCAGCTGATAGGGAAAATCTTAACCCTATAGCCCTTTTCTTTATCCCAAACCAAAGTTTTGCTTCCTCATGTTTCTACTGTAGTTCCTGAACGTTGAAAGTTTCTGTTGCCTGAACTCAAACACATCTCTATAATTGCAAAAATGTACTCAAACTTACACGCATTTCTGCAAACAAAACCTTTGCCATAAATTTTTCAGTAACAAGGTTAAACGAGTGTGTTCATCATTGCGCTGTAGCAGTGCCCTAGTTCAAAACAATGGTGCTTGTTTTACCTTTTTTAATTCCCATTAGAATCTTCTGCAAGGTTGAAGGTTTCCTCGCCTGCTACCAACACAAAGGAAGTAAAGGTAGAGAATAACTCTCAGAAAACCTACCAAAAGCTGTAATTTCTTCCTGATTATTATTTTTTATTTTTTTATTTCTTATGTGTCTTGTTTGTGTGTGTTTTTGTGTGAATGGATATCCTGACTGGGGATTGTGTCCATTAATCATGCAGTTTTTGATGGGTCTGTGCCCACTACATAAAGCTTGATCCCTCTTCCTTTTTCCTTTATTTGTTTGTTCCTGGTAGACCAATTCCAGTAATGGAACTGTCACCTAATGCACAGCATTTTGAATGAGTGAACAATAACTGAACTGTGAAGCGCACAAAATGGGCTAAATAAACTGCAGCCTGCAGTTCCAGCTAGTGATATGGCAGGGTGTGGCAGTGAGCCATGCAAACAGAGCTGCTCTGGCTAAAACAAATACAGTAAAATTCAGATGGAGCTGAAACTGTTACTCGACCAGTCAGTGGACAGAAAAACACTGAATTACCAAAACTGAACTAACTAGAAAAACACAATTTAATTGTTTCAGGCACTTTTCAAGCAAAAATAAATATTCTCTAGTTTTACCACTTTTCTTTTACTCATGTGATAGTTCATTTTTGCTTCTGGACTGTTGGTTGGACAAAATAAGATCATTTAAAGATAGGCTTCGGGAAGTTTTGATTTTGATTTTCACTATTTTCTGACATTGTGTAGGTCATTAAATTAATTGTAAAAATAATCAGCAAATCAATCGATTGTGAAAATGACTTGTTAGTTACAGCCCTGTTTTCAATCCCTTACTTACATTGTGTAACTATCTTAAATGTTGCCCTAATTTAGGCCAAACCTGCACTGTGCAGCTGGAAAAATAACTAGAAACATCATTTAAAATGAATTTGAACAGACAGTATTTAAAGACTCAAGATCAAGATCAAACAAAATGGCATGTCTAGGTTTTGGATGTGATATATAGTGTACTTTATGTAATATTTGTTTTTAGTGTTTGAATGATATCTTCTGCTACTACACACCATTGTCCAAAATAAAGAACATTTATTGATTGACTGAATCATGCAACTTAATCTACTGTTTCCCTTGAAGACACAATCGTGTCAGTGAAATGAGTTTTTCATGTCCCTAAGCGACATAGTTTATATCTCACACAAGGTTTTACTGGAGTCAGGTGTTATAGTCTGGCACTTGGTTTAGGTTAGAGAAAGATCATACAGCTTTTGTTGCATAAACCTAACCGCAGATGACGACAAACCTAGTGACTTTTTGAACTTCTTTCCACAGAAGAGTCAGTAGTGCTGCCCTCTATCTGTGTCTATTCTGTTCAGTGAGCAGCACAGAGGCAGGGACAGAGGCTGTGTGCTGTGTGAGAGACGAAAAAAAAAAGATTTTCTGCTTCTATAACTTTCTCTCTGAGAGATCATTTCACAAGTAAATACAGCTGAAATCACACCGCACGCTTTGTCTTTAACTTGTGTGTGTGGGGATTTTGGTTGGACAACATCATGGTTATAAAATCAGGATTTTAGCAGCAGAACAGCAGATTGGAAATGGAAGTTTGGAAGTTAACATGTAGTCTTAATGAGTTGCATTTCACTCACTGATTCGGACTTGTTCAGTTGTCTGACAACAGAAACAGAAAAACACATGAATGAAGACAGCTTAATTGGAAATTTGACTCTATCAAAATACTGTATATGTGAGCACAGAGAGCTGGAGGGAAGCAATAAGATAAAGAGTTCAGCTCTTTATCTTTTTACCAGCGGATACTATGACGCAATGATGTCAGTTGTTTACAGCTGTTCCACAACAGTTTTGAACTATGTCCTCCATTTTGCACACTGACCTTACGTGGTCCAGGTTTTGACCTGATCTTGTTTTCTGTTTTTGTTGTTTCGAAGGTTGCAGCTTTTTTTCCCCACATCTCCTCTTTCCCAGTTTTAGCTAACTACACCCACCTGCTACACGACTGAGACATCCTTAACTTTCTTTTATCCTACTTTTTTTTTTTTGCCCTCATTTGTGAGTAAATGTAAAATATATGAGTGTTCTGTATTAATTCAATTATTCATCATTGAATTCTCTATGTATGAACTGAAAGTTTCCATTGAATATGACACTTGTATCTTGAAATAGACCCTGTGCTGAAACGCTGCTTCTGGGGTTTAGTGTACATCCGCACAGGTGGACGACCTCTACGGCAGATTCATGATAAAAACCGATTCCTGACCTTAATGAGAGGGCTGAACACATCTGTATATCTGCATACTTTGAAGTGTGGCGCTCCCTTTAAAGTCTGTAATGGCATAAAGTTTTTCCATTAGATAAAACTGAGTAGAAAACATAATTTTCCTTAAAATATAAAAAAGAAGAAGTTGCTAATACTTAAGCTTTGCAATTAGTAGATAAATCACACTGAAGGAATATATTAACTTGATAGTTTCATTAAGAAAGCACATTATTTTTGTACTTTTTTGTTGATGTGAAATGTACAACCAATTAATACAAATTAATTGTATTCTCATACAATTAATTTGATGGCTGTCAAAGATTGTTAGCCTTGGATGAAAAACAAATAAGGGAAATCTAGTTGGTTTTGACAGATTTTGGTTGAGGTCATGCTCTAATAAATAAAATAAATTAAAAATAATATTAATAACCTGAAATTTTTGAGCCAAAGCCTTAAGATCTGAACAAATAAATCACCTCGTTTGGTTTCATTAATTCTATAAATGAGACCTTTAAAGCACCTTCACTTGCTTTCTTGGGTTGTTTTAGAGCTGCAACCAATGATTATTTTTACTATTGACTAATCTACTGATTATTTTCCTGATTAATCAATTGATCATCATTGTTAGTGAGTGAAAATGCTTGTTACAGTTTCCCAAAGCCCAAGGAGATGCACTTAAATGCCTTGTTTTTCTGGACCATCAGTCTTAACTGTCATATGTCAAACAAAAACCTCACATCTTCACATCAGTTTCATGTTTTTTCTCTAAATGAAAAGTTAGTGGAAATCGAGATGTTGCATGGATTTCAGTTGGCTCATACTGTAGCATTAATAAAACCTCAGATAGCCACCATTCACAGAAATGATAACTCATTCACCCAGTAATGTTTCTGGTTCATGTGCAGCTGTAGACCTTTTGTTTTTTTGCCTTTCAGACTAGAGAGAGAAAGAGAACAAAAGCTGAGAGTCAGAGCCAGATATTATTTCCATATTCTCTATTTCTCCTTGGTTTTTTTTGTCTCAGTTCTCCTGTCAAGTTCCCTCTGCTGATTTAGAAAATGGGAGTTAATTGTTTCATCTCTCATCTGCACTCTGTTCCAGCAGTTGCAGAAGGCTAGTAGAGGAGGCCGGGAGTCTCAGAGATAATGAGAGATAAAACCACGATGGATCTGGCAACCCACTTGTTCGAGCTCACTGGGAAAGGCAGTTCCAAGTGTGCTCAATGAAAATATGGACTCTGGTCCAAAACCTTGAGGCTGGCTTAGTTCCATCTGCGATGAAGTGAGAGAGCGAAGGAGAGATGAACAGAGAGTGAAAGAGAAACTGGGAGAGAGAGCGAGCAAGAGAAAGATAAAGAAAAAGAAAAAGAAAAAGAGCAAATGATGTGAGTTTGTGTGTCTGTGTGTGTGTGTGTGTGTGTGTGTGTTATGCCGACTTTCCTTAGGCCTATTCTCCTCTTCCATTAAACTATGAACTTATTAGTTAACTTATAACATCTACACACACACACACACACACATAAAGCACATTGCACATTATTTTTTGCGAGCAGTAAAAAAGATCAGTCTTTAGGTGTTGGCACGGCCTTGATAAGTGTTTGAATACACATCTGGGCTGGAGTGAAGCACGCCACATACAGACGCCTATGTCGTCAAATGAGGGGTGGTGGTGAGGGGTTAGGGGGTGGCGTCTTCGAGTGAAACACCACGATTCCTCTCTTCGCTTTTCCACAGCATCATAATGCCAACAAACAGCACGGCATGAAAGCGGCTAAACGGATTATTAACTGGATTATTAACGAGCAGGCGTGAGAGGATTAGCCGTGTTGCTTTGAAGTCAATCTGGGGAAGGAGAAATTGACTTGGAACGCGCTACCTCTCCTTTCTCTCATTCTCTCCCTCTCTTCCTCCCTTTGCTCTCTCCACTTTTTTCTATTTTTGAGTAAATTAAAAAGGAAAAAAAAAAAAAAAATTCTGTTACTTGTAAAAGTATTTTTTCATTGAGCAAACCCACGCCTTGGCAGCAGACTTTGATGCTTGTGATCTGCACAGATGTTACCTACTTCAGCACTTAAGGAAATGGCAGGTATTCATTCTCAGCATTTATTTAGCACACGATCTATCTTTGTTCAGTTTCTCTTAATCATGACGAGATGGCAAGACAGTTCAAATGGAGAAACTATGTTTGCACATTAAGGAGAGTTCAGATGTTCACAAAGTCCTCTGTCAAAAAAGTTTACATGTTACAGTATCGTAAAGAACGTGTGAAGATATTTTGGGCAACTGTCAAAATAAAATACTGATCTCTACCTCTGGTTGTCTGGTTTTAAGTGCTGAGGTTTGAGGTCTCTGCCTCCACAGGTGATTGGAATTCATTTATTTTTTATTTGACAAAAAAGTAGGCACAATGAAAACTGTTGCTTTATCACTGACTCTGTTCTGTTGATTATCAGGAGTAACTTGGGCACTGTTTTTGGAAGATGTTACGGCTGAGTTCCCTAAATATCAATTTTCAACCTAAAATATAATTCCATTCACCTCATTTATAAATCTCATTATAAATCTCAAAGATTAGTATCTTAAAACCTGGACAAAGAAAATCAAAAAACTACCTAGCAAATAGATATGGCAAGCTATACTGCTGCAATGTTTCCAGCAGTGCCGAAGGGATGCAATGTTTTTGTAGCATCACCCAGGTTCCCTCGACAAAAAGCCAATGGGATTTTCCCATTGGCTTTTGGATTACTGCAGAAAATAAGCTCTGTGACAAACAAGAGTTTATGTGAGGTTTAGATGTGAATTCATACTGTATATCTGAGGTAATTTATTTCAAATATATTTACAGTGTTTATACAGTTAATTATTTACATATTTAGGTTCACACAAATATTATTAGCAAATTTACATATTTACACCTGCATCTTTAAAAACCTCCTGAATCCATCTCTGTAGTTTTCCTTATTTACCTCAGTCTAAGTCCTTCTGGCCTCTGATTGGTTTAGCGACATGTGATGTAGAGACAGGAAGCAGATTTGGAAGTGTGGAGAAAAAGTGAAATCCATCTCCATTTAGCTGTTTCTTTTATGATGAGTATGTATGTATCAGTATGATCCAAACCACCACATATCGGACTCTCATGTTACATATATGATTTAGCTAATGTTAGGCTATAAACCAACTACACCACTGTCACATGACTTCATCTTGACTAAACTTCTAACTTGCACTTTGATTTAGCTCTTACTTCTTCTACAAAAGCTTTTCCTCTTACAAAGTTAATAAAAGTTTGCAAGAGTGTGAGTGAAAACACAACAAGGCTGTAAAGGTGGACTGGTGGGCAGATTGGTTTTCACGTTGGGCGTGCTGACGTTTAACGTCCCCAACAACCTCTGCAGTCTCATTTAGCCACTTGTTAGTAACCGACCTTTTTTAAGAGACATAAAAGCTTAAAGAATCATTTCTGGGGTTTTTGCATTGGAGGGGTAAATACAAACCCTTTGTCAGGCAGCTGATGAATGCCATGATGTAAATGGATAAATGAGAGCAGTATGTTTGTAAGTTATGTTAAAAGAATCCATGTCTAACATTGTAGATGTATGCTAGAACTGATGTTTTTTGCTGCTGTTTTTTTCCCCCTTTCTTTCCTTTTTCAACCCCCAATACTGGGAGCAAAATAATAATAAACATTTGATCACAAAAAAAAGAAAAAAAGAAAAGTAAATATGTTGTCTTTGTTTTAATTTTGGATAAACTAACTCTTCAATCCCCCACTGTGAGCTTTCAGATCTGAACTTCAGACAGACAGGGATGTTATGATCACACACACTGGGGAAAAAAATGTTTGTTGTGCTAGCGCTAGTCTGAAGTCTTCATGAGGGTCGATGCATCTGGTCTTAAAAGTGCCTGCAAGTTGGGTCTCGTCCAGTCAATTAGTGCAAAAAAAAAAAAAAGATCCAGCAACAAACACTTTTTGATCATCCTTTATATTTGATTTGCTTCTATTCCTTTATCCAGGCTGGCAGCAGGAACCTGAGCTGCGTGTGTAACTGTGTAAACACAACCACATAACAAGATCACATGAGAGGAATGACGGTCTTTCAAATCGTTCAAATCGTCGGTTTTGAATCATTTTCCAGCTGAGAGACAAGTGACCATACCAGACTTTCATCTGCACAAATGGTCTCTCAAAAGCATCTCAATGAGTTGAGTGCAACGTATATCTCCGCTGCTGCCTCAAAATAAGACAATACACCACCATATTTACAACTTATTTTCCCATCTCTGTTTTCTTTGTCTCTGCTCGGGGTGAAGGTATAAGAGAATGTAATCCTCCCTAAGCGTCACAGTCTTTTTACAGCGTATCCATGTCACTAATTAGAGTCATAATTTTTATTTATTTCATTTTTACAAAGCCCTGCTCTCATTACTCCGACACTGATGCTAATCAGCACTCTGAGTTTGTTTCTGAGTATGTGTTTTCAGTGTGTGTGTGTGTGTGTGTGTGTCTGTGTGTGTGCTCCGGCAACAGCATGCAGTGTTTGTAGGTCATCCTAATCACCTCCCACTCTGAGGCTTCGGAGACCTGTGTTGACCATATCTGTCTGAGGGGAGCACATCACCCAGGGAGCAAAGGTATGCAAGGTTAGCAGGGTCACTACGTGCTAGCCAACATCTCACTGAACTTTAAAATAACTGGAGAATCGCACAAGAAAACATCTCCCCCACACAAACCTGCAGTCTGCTGACAAACAAACACACTGACTGAGCACACTGAAATACTTAAACTGGCCCTCATTAGGCATCAGTGCAAGACAATTTATTATAATTAAAGCAAGATATAACACAGGCATAATTAATAAAATTACATTTGAATCAATATAAATGTGTCATGTTTGTGTGATTATACAAATTCTACCAGTGCTTTACATGAGTTTACAATCTGTTTGCAGTGCAGATTGTTATGAACATAATGTTGTATATGCTACTTGAAATAATACATTTGTAGAACAAACGCTAGTACAGATTCTGTTGTCTTACTCAAAACTTCTCACTATGACTGATCAGGTCTTAATGAACACAACATTTGCTCACAAAGCTGGAAGACTTTTGGTTATTTACATGAACGTTTTCTGTATTTGCGTGTTTTTTTTCTTTTGCCGAGCTCTTCCAACTGGTTTAAATCAACCCAGTCTCCTGAAGTCAGGTTCATACACTACTCAACTGTTTTCCCTGTTTTTTTGCTGTTAATTAGTTGTTTATAATCATAATTTCTAGTATTGCTTCAATTGGGCGGGGCTCAGTTGGAAGAAGGTGATGTCACACACATCTGTGCACCAATCAGGATGTTTGCGAATCAAACTCAATCAAAATGTGATGCAAGTGTCGCTTATGCTGCTGCTGTCAAATAAATCTGATCAAACCACATCCATAGTGTAATGTCATTGTGTTGAATGTTAAACTCTTTATTTTTTTAAACTGAACTTTAACCTTGATTGTTTTTTTGTAATAAATATTTAATCTAGAGAGATTTTAATATTAATTTATAAACTTGCAAACCTCACATAACATAGGCTACTCACTTATGTATTAAATTCATGATATTATAGTTAATTTCAGAAGAAAAAAGTTTGACAGTGTGGGACACATACAGTATATTCAAACCTGAATTACCATCCCTCTGGACTTCAGATGTGGAGCTGCTGACAATATTACTCTGATATTACTTCATTACGTCATTTCAGAAAATATTATAGTTTTATTTTTGAAATAAATGTTTCTTTGAATAACAAATTTAAATAACAAAACATATTCACTACATGGTTAAACAACCATAAAAGGGAAAATCTACCAAATTTTTTAAGACATTTTTCATTGTCTCAGTCAAATGGGACATTTTGGAGCATATTACAAAGTATATTGAAGACATGAGTTTAAATAAAAGTTGTTATTTAGTCTGGAGAAAGTTCAGATTAAACTGCTGTTTTTTATGAAACATTCAAGTAGGAAGTGTTTTCAGAAAGACCCAGTTTATAGATCGACTGTAATTAACCCAGCATGTTGTCATAGCTACTTCAGACAGTAAGCAACTCCCCTCATCGCACAGTGTATGCATGGCTGGGGCTAAAATCCAATACATCAATGAGGTCTCAGTTTTCAGTTGGCCTAGAAGGTGAATCTTTGTTTACACTCATCAGTCAGTATTGATTTGAGATGGACCCGAGTTTGAATGAAAGAAAGCGATATAACACGGAGGCACCTCTAAAAATCTGAAAATCCCTCTTACTGCCCCGCGCTCTCAAAAAATGTTTAGTCCACTGTGGAAGGAGATTAAAGCCCTCGACTATTGTGTCAACCTGGCACATCTGAAAGTGGATAACCGCGACTCAAGTCGGCTTCAGCTTAGCTTACCCTGCTGTGATCCAAGATTAGCCACCTTGCAGAGTTAAGACTATTTTAGAATTTAGCCCACTTAACCCTAGGCTAACCAGCAGTGAGGAAGAGAGCTTATTGAGTAGCCTTAAGTCACCCAGAAATAATGTGCTGTGAATCTACAATGAGACCGGTGCTGACGTGTTAAAGCCCCCTCAAAATATAGTGTCCTTTTTTTTTTTTTTTTTCTACTCATGCTCTCCCATCTTCAAGCACGCTGTGATCCAGCTCTTTGGTGTCCTTATCGAGAGCTAGAGGGATCTGTGATTCCGTTCCCACAGTCTCTGGCTAGAATAGATGTGCTGTGTCATGGTATCAGCATCACTCAAATCATGAGACTTTTTTTTTCCTTTCTTTTTTCTTTTTTTTTTTATAAACATCATCTACATCCTTTTCAGTGGCTCTATCTGCCTCTCCATCTGTATGGTTTGGAGCGATATCATGTTTGTGTCCCACTCATCTCCGCAGAGTGATGTGAAATGGCAAGTCGTCAGACCGACAATCCGCTGTGGGCGAGGAGTGTCTGTCATTACAGTGTGTGTGTGTGGGTGTGTGTGGGTGTGTGTGTGTGTGTGTCTGTGTCTGTGTGTGTGTGTGTGTGTGTTGTTGTTGTTGATGTTGCCGTTGTCATGCAGGCCAGGGAATGCTTGTTTGTATGGGTACATAATGTGTGTACATTCAACTGTAAGGACAATAGAGTTTAGGTTTAGTGCGATGTGAACCACTGGACAAAGTTTACTGCAGCAGCTGGTATCATGTGTTACTTGTATCAAGATAAGTGCAGATCAACTTGTCAAAGCTACTATGCTAAAACTGAAATGCTAAATGAGCCCACACTTAAATTGATGTTGTGCAGTTATAATTTAGGATGAATGAATGTGACGTCAGTTAGTGTCGATCAATAAGATTTATTTTGGGTTATGAATCACTGCTTTCCTTTAATCATTTGCCACTTCATTCATTTGATGACACTTTTTGTTTCCACTCGTGGCACTTTCATGTACTGGTAAGTATATTATTTGTTTATTTGTTTTTTTCCTTCACGAGTTTGTTTGTTTCATCTATTCAATCGTTCATTATTTCGTAATTGCTGCTCTGTGCTGCCCTCCCCAGGGGGTAGCTGTCAGTCAAAACTCATGTCCATGCAACATTTTGAGTTTCTGGCTCTGTGCTTGAAACTAGGATTACTCATGCAAAGGAAACACAATCTCATGAAATGTAAATCTATTGATTTTGTGTGCATGGGCCATGAATTATCAATTTTTTCATGACGGTCAGCACAACTTTTGGTTGAAATATTTATGAAAAAATGTGTGAAATATTAAATACATTTAATACTGTCATTCCTTTATATTCATATTCATTTTCCATTGTTTATGTGACAGAGAAATATCTCATATGAGTGACTCCAGCATTATTAAACTTGGTTTAGGTTAGGGAAAGATTGTGGCCTGGTTTAAAACTGAAAAAGTTCATAGTGACTTTAGACACAACATGTTCATATATATTTAATCAAAACCAGGATCTTTCCCTAATGTTAACCAAAATGCTTTTATTGTCTAAACCTAACCAGAGACCAAACTCCGGATGCAAACCTGTGCGAAATTGTGTACTTTGTTTGCTCATCATCCATCTCAATGTAATATCTTTCCATTTCATGCTGAGTGTCATAAAAAACATGGACAGTTCATGTCCACGTATATGAAATCAATAGATTAAATTTTTGTGTACCTGGACACAAACTGACAGGAGTCTGTGTTGGCATAGGACTCTAAATAACATTAAATGACTGGGTAGTGCTAGCAGCCAATGTTAAGCTATGAACATACAGTGCATTGACAGCTGGACATTTGGTTTAGGTGACAGTGACGATGACGTGCTGAAGGACCACACCTTTTAGCAAAATGTCCTTCATTTCTCATGAAACATGATGATAATTCTGAATGAATTTGAGTTGTAGTCCACTTTAGGAAGTGAACCTTTCCTGTGGCAGATTTTATTTGTGGAGCCTTAGGCTAGAGGACAAATTCTTTGTCTGCAGTTAGTTATGTTCATGCCTGACAAATGTTTTACCACTGCAACAGTATATTTTGTTCTTATAAGTCCATGTGGCCTGCACACTTTTATGTGCTTGAAATGTAACAATATAGTAAGGCAATGGCATTATTGATTGATTACATCACATTACATACTGAGCCTCAACGTGTAACTTGACCAACCATTTAGTGAGGATTTCACTAGTGCCGTGGTCACAAGTTGTCATCTGTGTTTTGATCGGTTGCCAACTAGCAAGAAGCTGGATCTTACCTCATATGAATATAGAAACACATGAGTGTGGGATGCTGCTGAGGAACGTTTAGTTTGAAGTTGTTATGGACAATAAATGACGACTCTCATTCACACTGTGTTTTAGTTTAGTTTGTGTATGTGGCTGTTTATAATCCTAAATGATCTCAGTGCACAGCTGGAGACAATAATTTTACTAATTTCCTTTTTACTACCTGTGCCAGGACAATAACACTATCAGACACAGTTAATGTATAATTCATACATGAGTGCAGTGCATTGGTTTTTGTTGATGTGTGGGTTTGTCATTGTGTTTTAAGTACAGCAATTAGGAGGATGTATTGATTGTGATGGCAGGGCTTATTTTTTCAATATGATGGTTATAATTTTAATGTAAATAAAAATTACATGATTAATGTGTTAATACATATAACACAGGCTATAACAAGATAATTGACTTGTTAAATTATACACAACTTATATGGCTCAAAATTCTATTCATTGCACTATAATACTGAATGAAGGAGGCAAGTGTTGATTTTTTGCTTTGACTGACAACATGACCTGGACATGTTATGGTTCCAACACAAGCTCTGTAGTTAAAAAATAAAAAGTATTTCTGTTCACACTTATACAGGTTCATAGTCAGGCTGTAGCCGATCCCAGCATGCACTGTCGAGGTAACACCCTGCACAGGTTCTCAGTCTATCACCCAGCAACAACACAATCGGAAAAAACAAATTATGTGCAACCTAAACACCCAGTCCCTGAACTGAGCAGAGTCTAAGGTCACCTTTCCCAATACCAATCAATCAGTCGGGCTGGGTTGAAAAAAAAAAGATTTGATTTGAATAATCGATTCATATAATTCAGAGATCGATCTTTTAACATATTTCTTTTACAGTCTCCCATGGATGTGTGAAACTGTAGCCCTGTTAGTCTCATGACCTGCCTTCAAAACGCAGATGTCAAAAAAAAAAATGACACACGTGGCTCCACTGAAGGCACAGGTCTAAAGGCAGATGTGTGGTTGCATTTTGGATTTAAAAACTATGAAGACAGTGAAGAGCCGGAGAAAAGCAAATCCAGATGCAAGATGCGCAAGACGAAGCTGATAGAAGAAGAAGAAGCTTTGTGTACCTGTTAGTACACACTGTAGCCAGTGTACCGGAGTACGCTAGTGACGCACAGATGAACTGTCGCTCATGTTGAATAAAAGGTGCATTAATGTAACTGCTTTGGGGCCAATTTGTAATGTAAACATTAATATTTTTAATAATGCACCTGGTTAAAGGTATAATTTACAGCATTAGCTGAGAATCTCCTTCATATCCACGCAAAACTCATATACAACTAAAATATCATCAACTATTACTATTACTTAAATAACTAACTACTAATCAATATGGAATCGAATCAAACTGAACTGGAAATTGCATTGATCGCATCTGGACCTTGTGAATTGGAATGGAATCGATTCAGGAAATCAGTGGCAACACCCAGACCTATCAATCTGGTCAAGATGTTTTCCAAGAGTGATCCCACAAATTCAACATTGAATTTTACAAACTTCCTCCAAAACACCTCTCAAAGGGAACTCCACCGATTGTACAAACCAAAGTCTGTTAACAGGTCTTGGGGAGTACTAATGCATGAATGGAAAAATTAGTATAAGGCCTTTTGTGGCTCCAGAGGGAGCTGTGTGAAGCTGTGAGGATGACCGCATGTGAAATCACTTGAGTCAGCATCGGTTGGGGCTGAATACTACACGATTGAAAATGAAAAAAAAAACAGTGGAGGTGTGGAGTTAGGAAGAAGTGAGCTTAAAAGACCTCTGTAGTCCACTCTGCATGAGTCTGGTGGTTTGCTATAAGCATTACACATCCGAATCTCTGACTCTGAACTGCTGGCAGTTGAGTTGCATTGTGGGTAATGTCAGGGACAGGAAAAATGATTCCTGAAATATCAAAGACAATATCTATATCTCGTTCTTCAGCACTGATTTTGATCCTTGTTTTCCCAAACTGTCCACCGTTATGCCGACACTGTAAGATGAATCCAATGCTACACTGCTGGAGTACTGTTTTAAGACGTGCTAAGACACCAAGCAGCAAACTCCAGGAGTGAAAAATGAAGCCAGCGTTGTGCTCAAGTATTAAAAACTGCAGTTCCTCAGATGGCCACTTGAGGTTTGCCTCCAAAAATGAGTGAATCCCCATAGACTCAGACGTTGCAAACAACTTTACAGCAGAAATAAACATCCATTTTTTATACAACTCGCTCTTTAAAGTTGATTAAGGCTTAAAGTTATACATAATTGAGGGCGTGCTCCTTTGAGTGACAGGTGGGTGAGCGTACGCTTGCCGCAAACTGGTATGCACCAGAGTCTCGTCTCCACACACGCCCCTCCTCGTTGTCCATTTTTGGATTAGCCAGGAGTTAGGCGGAGTCAGGTATGGCCAAGATGGCGACAGGGGAGCAGCTCACTCCAGAACAGTCTTTGTGACACTAAGAGAGTCTAAATGTCACTGTGCATGCTGCTAAAAAAGTTGACGATTTCATTTTAAAGTGACTTGCCTGCTTTAACTGCCTGTGAGGCATGTTGTGCATTAAACATAAATGACACAAGCAAAATAGAAGAATTTCATCTGCCTACAATCATCACACTAAGCATGGTATATCATAAAAATACGGCCTAATGTTCAGTCAACACATTCTTAATGCTTTTATAACACACACCTTACTTGGGGAAAGTAGGTATAAACAGAATGGAGTGTGCTTTGACTAATGTTTTTTGAGTCTGACATTAAGCCTTTAAGCACAAATTAAGAACTAGCCTCGAATCACATAGTGACAGTTCTTATTTGCTTGTGTAATAGAAAGGATATCTACAATTCATGTTCATGTAGGTGTTTTCACTATGTCAGAGACTTTACATTCTCTCTATTACTAAACAGGAAATACATGTCAGAGAAGACAAGTAACCGAGTACAGAACAAGAAGAAAAGAAGAATATATAGAAACAGATAATCAATTTAAGATAAACAGCAGAAAGTAAAGGGACAAACACTTGTTTACTTGTCTTGTTGACTGAATTCAAGGCCGCACTGACAAATGAGAATAAAATGAAACATAGGATGAAAAAAAAGAGTTTAATAGCACACACTTTTCTCCATCAAAGAGCTCTGCAGTTATCACTGTGACGGCTACGTTGCACATCATTGCTGTCTGGGCGATGACACCCATACATGACCGAGAGGAGGAAAAGGAGAGGAGGACGGTAACAGAGATTGGCAGATGTAAATCTGCCGACAGATACATAATACAGGGTCAGTTTGGGACAGAGCAGTAAGATTTTCTTAAAACAAAAACATTTTGTCTCCCAGTGGTCGTCCTTGTCTAGATATAAAAGCTCCTGCCCATGCAGAGAGATTCATTTATTTTATGGGTCAAGTTGTGCATGATATTCATTGTCTGATGTATTTATGAAATGAGCCCCAGAGCCGAGATTGAAACCCAGGACCTTTTGAAATGCTCCTTATTGAACTTACCATGACAACCTCTCTTCATTTTGTCCAGGGACATGTACGAGTAAAGCATCGACTCTAGAAGCAGACTGAGCGCTGCACAGGTGACAGCAAACTCCAGCATTGATTTCACCTCCACCAAATTAATGATGAAAGACAGAACTCGTGTGAAAACAGCATTTAACCACCTGCGGCTTGTAATCTACTATCGCTCATCTCTCTCTAACCACAACTCTTTCTCTCCTTCTCTCTCTCTGTCTTTCTTTCTCTCTTCTCACTCTCTCACTTTTCATTTTCTCTCTTCAGCTTGCTCTCTGTGCGGATAACTAATCCTTGCAGCTTTGCAATCCAGTAAAGCAGGTAAGCGGCTTGTTTCGTGTTTGTGTGTCGGTGTATGTGTGATTTTTATTTTTTACTTGCATCTTTGGAAGAACCAGACCAAAAGCGATTTGCCAAAAATGTTTGGTCCTCACTTTTCCAAAGGGCTAAGACTTGGATTCATGGTTAGGGTAAAACTAAGACAACCAATTGCAACTGCATATGACGCTGTCAATTTACCATATATATACTGTATATATATATATATATATATATATATGTATACACATAATTAAACTGGGTTCGTAGGAGCAAAATGAGTTGTCATTCTCAGGTGTAACCCTCTTTGCGTGTTGCTATGGCAATTCTCGCATGTGTGTATCAAGGTTGGTTGTGTCCCACTTTCCTGAAATAGGCTGTTGACTTTGTTACTGCAATCGTAAAGAACAATAATTTATTGATTATAATACTGTCATGACAATGAAATCACATGCTAGGTTTTTACCTCTAACCCCCATGAAGTTAAAAAAGATCAGTAGCTTGGATAAAACCTTTAAACATTTACTCTAAGTATCTTTGTTACAATGTTTACTTTATTTTTTATGAGGCTATTGGGCCTTTGGGTGCAGTTCAACCTAAAACCTCACAGATTTCAAGATTAAGTTGGATTACTGTTATGCATTAATTATCATATTTCAAATATTCAGAACACTAATACATGTATTTGATAAATGAACCTATAACTGTGCATGTGCGTGGCTGTGTGTGCTGTGGAATGACAAAAGGCTGAACAAGGAAAAACATAATGCTAATATGTACAATTTATATAAACCATCAAATCAGCCTTTTATCAGTTGTTAAGTATTTTTAATCATCAAGGAATCGGTGGAGTTTTCACTTCTACTTAATAGAGAATGATGTGTGTGAAGTGCAAACAGTAAAAGCTGTTTCTGAAATCAAGGATACTCTCAATATGACATAAACATTATGCACCATAATAACTTTAAACTGCAAACACATACAAACCAGCATGTAGCACATACACACACTCACACTCATATAGACTGAGTCCCTCGCTCCGAGTCCCTTAGGAAATGGCCA
The DNA here is from genome assembly GCF_002260705.1 of Seriola dumerili. Lineage (NCBI taxonomy): Eukaryota > Metazoa > Chordata > Actinopteri > Carangiformes > Carangidae > Seriola > Seriola dumerili. The sequence continues at coordinate 13,774,786 of NW_019174258.1, read as the reverse complement.
TCACTGTCAATTAGCATCATTCTGCACAGTAGCCAATGTACTTAACTACAGAAAACCATTACTCGCTCTTTCTCTTTCTCTTTCTCTGTCACTCTCACACACACACACACACACACACACAAAAAAGAAAAAGAAAAAAAATAAGACACACACATTATGAACAACAAAACCTCATGGGATACTGAGCCACTGACAGCCCATTACAATTCCACTGAGACGGAAGATGGTTTACAGGCACTTAAAGCTCTGGGGGCGCAGACACACACAAACGCACACACACACACACACACACACACACATACAGACAACCGAGTCCACCATCCAATCTACCAGGGAGATGTGCAGCATATCTCTGTTTAGCGCAGTGCAGTGCGAGACACCAGAGGCACTTTAATATATTTTCAATTCAATTGTGACAACAGTGCAGCCCTGTCAGCCCTGGACACTGAGAATAAAGACCCGGTTAGACACGCTTAGAGCAAAGCTGCACTAAAGCAAGATTTCATGCAATGATACGACCATCATATGGACCGCAATCTCTACACCAGCCAGCAATGCACACGAGCAATCCAATCTGCACAAAGTGAAACGCTACAGCGTCTCTATTTGCACAAACAGATATCTGGTGTGTGATAGCTCCAGTGCACACAAACTGACTGCAGCTCCATCCACAGAAAGATGGACTCACAAATGTCAGATCTGTTGCTTCTCTCTTCCTCTTGCAGCTGTTTGAACAGTGGGTTGGTTTGAATGTCCTCTCTGACAGTCCCTTCTGCATCTCAGCAACACACTTCAAAACATGCTGCGTAATAAGCTCTGAAACTATTACAGAGATGGTAAGATGTCCTCCCTTCACAGTGGCAGGATTTTGTGACAACATAAATCTGACAATTTCTGCCAAATAAAAAAGACAAGTTACTAATGAAATTGGGAACTTTTGGTCCTGGTTACATGTGGAAACCAAATGAGATTTCACAGAGCAGAAAACACAATGTCCTGTAAGGGAGCACATATTTGCATTTTTAAAATTCAATTCACAAAACCTGGATCCTAAATTGCAAACTGTAAGTATTTGCTGCCCTTGAAGTAAACTGTTGCTTACTTGGTTACTGTTATTATTCAATAACAAAACACCATTAGAAATGTTTCTTTTTTGGTGGCTTAGTAGTTTAAAAAAGGTGTTGTGTAAACTGATTAAATATCAATAATTTATATTTATATTTATAATAATAATAAAAGATTAAAA
>NW_019174258.1:13751040-13771040 GCF_002260705.1 Seriola dumerili | reverse complement strand
AAAGGTATAAACACTCTAATTTCTTTCTTTCTTCTCTAGTAATTTTTGGGGAATTTTTGCCTTTATTCAGACAGTGGCGTGGTCAGGGATGGCACACATCAAAGGGCCACGAGTCGGATTCAAACCCATGTCTACTGCAGGTGGGACTAAGCCCATGTGGTACACGCCCGAATTTCTGTCTCTCTTTCACTATCTTATCTTTGTTCTCTCCTCTGTCTTTAATCATAGTAAGATTATTGTTATCATTATCACTATTACTGGTAAATCAAGTTTACAGCACAAACAGTAACAATGGGAGACATTTTGTCAGACTACTAAGTACAAAACAAAACAAAACAAAACACACAAAAATAAAACAAGACATAAAAGAATCGAATAAACCAACAAGTCATCCAGACTGTCTTGTCATTGTCTTCAAAACAACCCAGATTAGCATGGTTCCTATTGTCAGAACAACACTGTCAGTGACAAAACTCATATGAATGTTACAGACACTATAAATATGATCTGTCAGATCTTTGGCTGCTGATGTTTGTTTCAGTTTAGGGACAAATACAACTTGGTAAAAAGACAAAATCACATTTGAAAGTTCCTTAAAAGAAGAGATAGACAAAAGAGGTTTTGTAATATATCACTTCATTTCACTGACTGAGACAGAAGCTTAAAACTACCTTCAAATAAACTCGAGAAATCATAGACATGTAGATTTGCTCCACATCTTTCTTATAATGGAAGCAGGTTAGGAGCAGGTTAAGAGATCCCTAAATAGCCAGTATGAACAGGAGCATTATACCAAACTATTTTTACAAACTGTTCATATGGATACCCTGCCTTTTAAGGGATTTAAACAAGCAGCCAATCAGAGATCATTCATCGACATCAAAAGACATTACTTACTCTGCAAGTTTCAGATTCTTAAGCAGAGAGATCCAGAGCTCAGGGGTCCTGGCTGGCTGCAAAAGCCCAGTCACTTTTATTCCTGACTTCCAGGACTTACTGGGAACAGTCATAAAATCCCTGTGTAAGGATCTGAAACTGCCCTCTGGCTGGTGGGGGACCAGCGATTCAGCAGCATGACTGGGAGCCAGCCTGTGAACGGCTTTAAAGGCCCTGACAGCGTTCTTCCTGTGAGTGATGTGTCCTAGACGAACCTTTGTGCTAAAGTTCCAACACTTTTGGTTCTTTTACATGTGAGATTTTTGTATTTGTGATGTTGTCGGTGCTCTTCGGCTGGAAAAAGGTGATGTCACTTAAACTCATTATGAATAATACTTAAGTATGTTATTATTAACTTTAACTATGATTGTTGCCTTTTTAGTCTGTAGATATACCATAAACACATATACATACAGTGCATTCAGAAGGTGTTCCCTTCAATTATTTCACATTTCATTAGTGGAAGGAACTGCTTGCACAGCTCAGAGACAGGATTGGGTTGAGGCATACAAAAAGGATACAAAAAGAATTTGAAGTTTCCCAGAATTTGAAGTTTCTCCATCATTCTTAAATGGAAGAAATGTAGAACAACCAGTAACTGGGCAAGAGCCTTGGCACAAGAGGTGACCAAGAACCCAATGGTCACTCTGGCTGAGCTCCAGAGATCTTGTGTGGAAATGGGAGAAACTTCCAGGAGGACAACCAATTCTAAGTGTCATGTCTGGTTTCCTCCAGACATGACACTCAGAACTGAGGCCAAACAATTCAATCATGGTTTCAGCAGACCAGAGAATCTTGTTTCTCGCAGTCTGAGAGTCCTTTAGGTGATTTTCACTTCAGTTTGGCCACTCTGCCATAAAGCCAACATCAGTGCTGCAGTGATCGTTGTCCTTCTAATAGCTTCTCCCATCTCTTGGGAAAGGGTCAATGTGGTATTTCAGTTTTTCCTTTTTAATAAATTTGCAAAAAATTTCTAAAATTCTGTTCTTGCTTTGTCATTATGGGATATTTAGAGTAGATTGACAAGGGAGTTTGATTTTTGCACAAAGCTGCAACATAACAAAATGTGAAAAAAATTGAAGGGCTGTGAATGCACTGTACAGATATACACATTGATAGCATGTATTCTTCCTCCTTAAATGTGACACTATAAAAGAATGTATGAGCTGACTAAAGGACTTAATTATTTTTGAGATGCTCCACAGTTGGAGGGAACATGTTCCCATCCCCCTCCCCTCCCACTGTCCTCCAGCAACTGTTGGCACCCCCAGCCCGCTGATCCAAACACCCCCAGCCAGCCTCCCATTTTCATACCATCGACCCAGATAAGTGTGAGTGAAGACTATTGTTTAGAACAGCAGCCTGTGTAATTTCACCATTAGTCTCAATCAAAGACAACCAGCCTTCAGGCCTCAGGACAGCCTGTGTCGCCGAACATACCAGTGTCTAAGACAGAGTAATATAACACCCCCGCCACCACCACCCCGGGGCCAGAGAGCTGAGGGAAAAATAAAAGATGAAAAGAAGATGAAGGAAGAAATAGACACAAAAAGCAAAGGAAGGAAGGAAAGGAAAGGAAAGGAAGGCGGAGGGGAAGAAAGAAGTGCCGAGGGATAAAGAGAGAGAGAGAGAGAGAGAGAGAGAGAGTGTATTAAAAACACACAGGAAAGAAGGCAGCATACATAAAAAGTGCGGATGGATGGGTAAGAGCGGAATGGGGCCAAAATGTGAAATGGAGCACCTTAAAACCATTATGTTTACACACTTGTGTCGGGACACACTCTCTCTCACACACACACACACACACACACACACACATTCACACCACGCAGAATGGCTGCTAGGCAATTGGCATCTTAGTGTTGCAGCACAGTGTATCTCCCATTTCTCTCACCGTTGCACTGTGCAGCCTTAATCTGTTATAGGCCCCTACGTATAACCTCTCCTCGCACAAGCATAAACACATGCAACCTCTCCCTCTGGCTAAGTAGTATAGAGGTGCCATGGGAAATTCAGATGGATTGCGTGCAGCTAAAATACTAACACTAACAAACAATCAGGGCGGCAGTGAACGGGGATGGACAGAGATTATATGCGATCTACGGAGAGGAGGGGGTCTGGTGTTGGGGGGGGGGGGGTTTAGCCCCTCCTTGGTTGAATTGCACTGAAGCTTCCAGGAGTCCAGGGATTTGATTTAATAAAGGGATTTATGAGCTGGGAATGGGAGCATGGGAGCAGGGTGGGAGGAAGGAGGGAAAAAAGTGAAGAAGGAGAAAGTGGCAATGAGGATGAGCGAGGATGATGATGATGACTGGAGTTATAATAATGATGAATGGTTACAGCGCTGCTAGTGCTGATAGTGATCACAGTGGTGACTTGAATAATGATGATTATTCTAATGATAGCGACAACTACAATGATGCTGATGCTGATTTCGCCAGTGGTTGTAATGACGATAAGGGACGACAAAAATGATGGCAACTGCTGCATTAATGATGACAACAGCGATGAGAGGGATGGGATGGGAGAGGAAGAAGGTCTGCTGGACGTTCAGAGACCACATCATTTTTTTTTCATTGTTTACTATGACTCTTAAGTTTAAATAATGACTCACTGGTATTTATCACCCCTCTCTAAATCCCTGGAAAGTGGACTACATGGTTGACAGGGTGTTTTTAGGACACTAGCAGCAGGAGGTTCAGACAGCACGTCATTTTATCTTCTCCAGCAGTTTTTCTCAGCTCTGCTATACAGACTTCCCATCAGCCCTAGGGCTCGTGGACGAGAACAAATTGGATTGTAATGCCAAAAAAGCACTAACAACCTCTTAAATTCACAAAGATAAAACATCAAGGCTTGTTTCCGCTCATTCATCCTCCTGATGCTGGGTAGAGCTATGCAGAGAATTAAGTGATGTCACCAAAACTACATGATCTAATAGGAGTGATAAAGAACAAAGGAGCCTGAGGAAGATGTCAATTAAACTGTCAGGACCGTGGCTGAATGAGGCCTTTAACATGCTTCACATTGTGCTAATGTGAAAAAAATGTATGTAGCTGTTTTTCAGTTGCTTTTAAAACTTTCTCACTGTAATAGTTTGAGACTGAAGTGAGTTTTTTCATCTGTGTCCTGTGGGCTGGACATGGAGACAAAATGGAGTTTGTGTTTTGTGATGTTGCAGAGTTTACCAAGGGCATGATTAAAGGGTGTAAACTCTGGTCTACCTGTTCAATCAGTTTTGTTAATCAGTTTTTAATAAACTGATTTACATAACCATCAAAACAGCCACTTGGTAATTACCATGTGGTAAACATGGTAATTTCCTCAAGAGGCTTAATCAGACTTATCAAACTCCTTTAATAATTATGAGTTAACTTGTTATTCCTGCTGTTTTTGCTGCTATAGCTCTTTTTAATATATCAAAAGCAGGATTATAGATTTTTTGTCTGATGCAAACACATGAAATACCTGTAATTTTTAAAAATCTCTCATCACGTGGTCTCTGGAGCTCTACTAAGTCGGTGAACCATTCAGAAGAGAGGAGGTTCTGACCCTCTCTTCTGATTGGCTGACTAGACCTGCTTTATAATTAAACAACACATGGACATCTACCTTTATACAATATGGGAACTTTACATTTCAATTTATATTCAATATAATTAATTTGTCCCTCAAGGAAAAATTCAAGACAGTGAGTCCGCAAACAAAGCACACACAGGCAACTCACCTCCACACGCTACACAATCCAAAAATACCAACATCATAAAGAGCTGAAAGGAAAGAGATAAAATACACAGGCATCTATATCAGTGGCCACTCCATAGATGACCAACAAAGCAAAGTCACAGGTGTAATGGCCTCGAGAATAAAACTGAACTTCCTTCTTTTTTGTGTTACATATAAAATGCATTCCTGATGGCATTAGCTCAAAGGAATCATTTGCAGAGGCCGTGTGTGGGGTCACTGATAATCTCATTTGCCCTTTTGAGGACTTGTCCTATGTATCAAGCTGTGCTGGGTATTTCACTTTGTGTTTTGCCAACAATTTTAGAGCTGGAGTTGTTAACAACACATTGTAATCTAGTCTTGTCCTTTTGACAAAAGGAAGAAACACTAGCAAGTAAGTAAAAAAAAAAAAAATTGATAAAATTTGACAGGGGTATGCACCTTTCATCTAGACATATCATTGGACTAAATTTTCCACTTGGATATAAGAAATTCCAAAATCAAATGTACAAATCCACTGTAATCATTTACCTTGTGGTGAGCCTTATCCATCAGATCTAATCCATCAGTGTGTGTGTGTTTGGCAGTGAAGTTGGGGGTGGGGGGTGATTGCCAATGGCCGGCGTAATTGTATTTGTGGCACAGAAGAAGACAAGCTAACTGGTTGCTAGTTACAAAGTTGGAATGAGTTGGAAGAAACTGTAGATGGAACTGTCTTTCACAGTGTGCGTGCGTGTGTGCGTGTGTGTGTGTGTGTATGTTTGTGTGAGCAGGGCCCCAGTGTAATTTGCCTAAGCCCAGTTAAAATGTTCCCAAAAGCTCAATACCCACCCCATCTTCATTCCCAGCTTTGTACAGTTTGCAAACAACAAACACCTTCCCTCTCTTGCTGCATACTGTATATGTTTTTTTTTTTTTTTAATAGTTTCTTTTAAGAAGCAACTGGAGCTCACATCAAAACATCACAAAAACAAACCACCACACACCTTGGCACTGACTGAGAAATATACATACATGAATACTAACATGTCAAGGTTGATTGCAAGAGGAAGAGAAAAAAATTGCGGTTACACAGTCAGCTAAAATGCAACCAAAATGATATGCTTACAAAACATGGTACAAAATGCTTATTTACTTTCTATGACCTAATCAAAAAACTTATACTTTGTGTGGTTGCCTGTTCTGTGCTTTAATGATTCACTGTGTTTTGTGTATGCTGTGAATATATGCATGCTGACCTTGCTGTGTATTTTTAAAAGTTTCACATAATTAATTTTAATTGTCTGGCAGCTGTGAAAAGTGTAGGAGTATATATGGATACAAACATAAACTAAAAAATTACAAGACACACACACACACACAAACGTACCCACACAAAATATTTTTGTTTTGCTCATATAAAGTAAAGAGACTAACTCACTTTGTACTTTACTGTAGGTGCAGCCTAACTGATGCAGTACACCATTTTTATCCATTAGTCCTTCTTCCATCCTGATTCCTCACTGTTGTTCTCCTCCTACCTCTCAACTCCATTCTCACCTTATCCGCTCTGACATATGTCCTGTGCTCAGCAAATGTCCTCCCTTAGTTCTACCTCTTTCAGCTCAGCACTTTTTTTTCTTTCCTCTGGTATTCTTCTGTCTCTAAAAGGTGTATTTTTTTTTTTTTTATCATTATGTTCTCTTTGTTATCCCTTTACAAGCCATTTCTCCTCTGATCCTGTGCATTGGAAAGGAAAGAAAATTGTGGAACTATTCAATAAAGGAAATTTAATGACCTTACCTGTACCAAGGAATGACCTGCGGTGCAAAAACCCATCAGTGCATCAAGTAAAATCAAGAGTGCTCACTATCACATTACACTGGGGGAAAAAGTAGAGGTCTAAATGTTCCACAACTAGGAGCAATTATGCATCTACTCTCAGATTACTAGATTATATTTATCTAGTTAGTTTTGTGTGGCGTCTCTCAGCAACACTGTCTCCTAGAAACTACGTCATACATTAAATACAGTACAGAGTGCTGCAGGTATAATGGATTTTTGTAACCCGGATGTTAGCATCACCCTGGTTCCCTCCACATAAAACCAATAGGATTTTTACATTGGCTTTTGGATTACTGCAAAAAAATAAGCTCTGTGATGATGATGATACTGACACATTTTGTTCAGCAGGATAATCTTCACGAATGAAGACCACTTTTATGACTTTTGAAGCTTGAGTAAAATCACCAGAAATAAAAAAGCTAATGTTATAAACTATAAACTAACTACACCACGGTTGCATTACTTCAACGTCACCACCACTAAACTTCAACTTGAAGTTATATTTGGCTCTTACTTCTTCTACAAAAGCCTTCCCTCTTACAAAGTTAGCGATAGTACATCCGTTTATGTGTTTGCCGTGATTACGTTTAACGTCCCCGACAACCTATGTAGTCTCATTTAGACACTTGTTAACAACCGCCTGTTTTAAAGAGACATAAAAGCTTATAGAAATCACAATGGGGATATTTACTGACATATTTTATGCTAGAGAATAAAAAGTGAATATTTCTTGACCTTGTGTACCTTATTTCAGGCATCAAACCAAAAACCCTTTCACAATGAGGGAACCAGAAGTGCTAAAATGCAACTAATTTCCAGGTTTTAGGACTCATTCCTGCAGCACTGTAATACTAAACTGTTAATGTGGTGGTGGAAACATATTGCTGGTTGGATTACATCCATTGATGAATGAATGAATAAAGTGCTAGATTTATTAACAGCAGTCGAGGTGGTTGGGGTGGATGGTGGGTGTTCTCTGTATTAAACCCGACCAGGATCTTTCCCAAACCTTAACCAAATGCTGTGAGAGTCTAAACGTAACCATAAAAAAGTTTAATAATGCTGTGGACACACACTATTGTACTGCAAGATTGGATAAACTTTATCGAGCACCATATTTTCAGTATCGGAGAACTAAGTTGTGATGGCAAAGAACAACTGGGTCTAGTTTTGGGCTTCGTTTCTCTCGGTTTTGATGACATCGTACTCACCAAAGTAAATGCCGAGATCCTCATTGGTATAAAGAAATTTGATGAGGCAAGAAACAGACATCTTTTTACTTAACTCAGTAAAGTTGAACCCACATTTTTACTTTACATTAATTTACTTCAGTGTCAAATAAGAGATTGGACTCTACTTTTGGTATCATTGGATACAGATGATTGTGGATTCATCACCACATTTCTGATAATTGTTAATATTCAAATTGCAGGTTTGATGTTATATTGCAATTGAAATTGTATTGCATTTGTAAATGCAATCAACCCTCACCAGAACATCTTCATCTATGTGTTGAATCAAATCATGGTGGAGAAATGTACAGAAGCTTTGCACAGCTTAATGCAGTCTTTACGTTAGAAAGTAGCAGCACATCACATTATTTTTCTGCTGCATCACACCAAATAACTTTGTACACATTCCTGTATTCATCACTTTCTCAAAGATCCAATTATCCAAATTTCTGAATTAATTTTTGAATACTCAGTTCTATTCATAAACCTGTTTTTCAAGTCTGCACCACGCAAATGGAGAATGATTCATTCACTTGCAGAGATCCTTTGAAGTGCATGTGCATATGTGTGCGAGCATTACCCGCGCATCTGTTATCCTGTCAGCATATGACACCAGGGTTATATTTCTCGGAGATGCACAAACACAGAAACCTGCACACCATCACACACAATGAGAGCAAGTTGGACATCTGCACTCTGATCATGTCCCCACCAGGCAGGCGTACAATCAAAGTTTAACGAGACTGATCCATCACACAACTACTGGTGCGCACAAACACACGCACACACAGCAAACAGATAATCCAGCACCATAACTCACCAACTGACTCGTGTTTTAGTTGATAAAACGTGTGGTCTACGTACATGTGCAATAACATTTCGTTTCTTTTTCAGGCTACTGTAAAAGGAAAAAAGAGAAACCAAAAACACGCCCAGACATCGAAAAACACATTTCTAACTTTACAGCACTTCAAATCATACGAGGGTTTCCAATTTGTCAGCACTACTTCGGCAGTACGAGCAGTTACACAATGTTTAAAATGGTAAGAGACCAAAAAGGTGGTGCTAATTTAGAAACAAATAATGGCCCCTGTGGCATTGCAGTTGAACAAAACTTTATTTAGACATTTGTATAATTACAATTCACCACTGAAATCCATCCAAGATGACTTTTCATGTTTACCTGAGATTTTGCATAGAAATCTGAGGAAAACAGGCCTTAAAAATAAGAATTTTTCTTAATGGCTTATTTAGCCAATTATGTTTCCATCTGCATAAGAAAATAACAAGTTTAAGTGCCAGTTTACATCCAAGTGTGCTTCCTCACAACATGCTGGATGCTTGGTTATATAGTAACTTACTCACAAGGGTAATGTGGCTGCTGAGCTACGATGCTAGTGTTAGCCAGCCACAACAGCCCACCAAGCTAGCTGGCAAACTAAATGCTAGTTAGCAGGCTGGCTTGGCTGCCTTGCTGATAAATCCAAGAATTACACTTAACATGGTATCATCTACAAGATTAAACTTAAGTTTCTGTTTTAGCCCTCTGTTCATCTGCACAGAAAAACATCTGCATCTGCAAACATCTGCAAACACAGATGTGACATTGTCTTTCACTGGATTCATTGTTAGCCAGCCACAACAGCCCACCAAGCTAGCTGGCAAGCTAAATTCTAGTAAGAAGGCTAGTTTGGTTGCTTTGCTGATAAACATAAGAATTACAAATAACGTGGCATAATTAATGTCAGTTTCAGCCCTCTGTCTGTCCATCTGCACAAAAAACATATGCATCTGCAAACATCTGCAAAAAAAAATAAAAAATCTTCAGCCCTCCAGATGAGGATTGCCAGACCCAGCATGGTGATGTAGCTGGTGTAAAACATTAGATTCACTTAATATCCATGTTAACATGCACTGATATGGCATTGTCTTTCAACTCTACTCTAGTTTACTGCTGTGAGACTACAAGCCTTGGTATCACTCTGAAGACAAAACCTTCACAATATTTAATTATTAATTGATTTCTCAGTTGCCTACATAATAACCCTTAAGAGAGACAGATCATGAAGCAGTGACAAACAAAGAAATAAAAGGGAGACAATGATTCAAGGTTGTAATGACTCATCTCTTTTCAATGCTGTGTCCATGGAGATATAACATGCTACTGATTTTTCTTAAAGAGATTATGGGTTATTTCACAGTTTTAGTGAAAATACTGGCACATACTTCAGTTTATGCAGATGATGTAATTTTCTTAGCGGTCCATCAGTGTAGCCAAATTTGAGTTAATACTGCACAAGTATGTGCACGTGCATGAACGGGGCTCATGCAACTGCCCCCAACCGTATTTATCAGTCTCAAATAAATACCACAAGTGACACAAATACTGTCAGCATGTGAACTACAATTCCTCACCTCCCCCTTTTTTACCCTCGTGCACAAACAGATGTGCCTGAGAGAACCTGATGAAAGGCATGACATTTGTGTGTATGGATCCATCAATGGGATGGTGTAAAAAAAAAAAAAAAAAAAGGTGGCGGGATAATCTGTAAACACTCAAACCAGTGTGGGAAGAGGAAGCTTCTAGCTATTCCCATTTGTGAATAGCTACGCTTAGCCAACTACATTAGCAGCAGTGGGTTTCAAAATTGGGTTTCCATATAGTCTGAAAGACCAATCACTGCACTTATATTACACTAGACTGTTGGACACTAGCTCCATTTGTGAAAATTGATGGGAGGGTTTGTCGTACAATTCAAGGAAGCTAAGTAGCATGAAATTAGGTGCTTTTCCATCATAAAAATTAAATTAAGAAAAAAGGTGAGGGACCTCCAATATTTCTGACTAGCAAATAGCTGAAGGGGAAATCATGTACAGCAAGGTTTGAGAAAGGTTCAATGATTTGTGATTAGAGTCTTTTTCGTATTTTTAGTCCTTGACTTCATGTTTTTCGATATCCTTTTACTTTGCTTCTCTACAAATAAACGTGAAGCAATGTTAGTTTGTGTTAAGACATAGACATTGTATTAAGGAATTGGCATATAATATTGTGATAAAATAAAAAATATATAATAAATAAATATAATAAAAGATATAATAAAAAGAGGCATTTTATACATATATAATAATAATAGAAATAATAAAGAGCAGTCTCTCCTTACACCACATATGTATGGTAGAACATAATACAGTGAAACTGTCTTAAACTTTAAATGTATTTGGTTGGAGACACTCTCAGTGCTCCACCTGATTTTACACATAAAGGTGATGGTAAAGGTATTACTTATCTTGCATGTAATGTTGCCTGTAGCTTTTGAGGCGCTTTATCATGTTTAAGAAAATAACCCTGAAGATCTCATCATACTTATCTTGGCTTTGGCTTGAAGACTTTTAGAGGTTTTAGAAGACGGAGGCATTACAGTCAGAAAGGATCTATAGGACAGGATGCTCCTAGTTGCCTCATGGCAAATGTAGGTTGACCAAAGGACTATATGTTAGTCCAGCTTTTTTCTTTTTTTTTTTTAAATTTTTTAATCTGTTTCTTTTGAGTCCAACAACTTATTGAAAGTGCAAGATCCAGTCACTAGTCCGCCCTTTTGTGTTAAAGAAGTGTTATATTAGCCTACGAATTTCCAGAATACTGCAGTTGTGAGCTCAAGAACTAAATATTTTTATAGATAATTGTTGTGTGATACAGCATTATTTAAGACACTACTCACAAAATGTATGCAACCTAACAATACTCTCAATGCTCCTAAAGGAGGAACACCTGATTTTACGCATAACAGTAATGCGGGGCAGCTTAGCTACACCTCACCTTTCTTGCATGTAATGTCTCCTGCAGCTTTAGAGGAGCTTTATCATGTTTGAGAAAATAACCCTGAAGATGTCATACTTATCTTGGCTTTGGCTTGGAGTCTTTTTGGAGTTTAGAGGATGAAGGTGTTACAGTCAGGGAGGATCTAAGGAGCGGATACTCTGTATGGGAAATGGAAGGTTGACCGATATGAGGGACATGTTAGTCCATCTTTTTGGAAAAAAAAAAAATCGAAAATCTGTCCCTTTTGTGTCCTTAATTAAAGTGCAACATCCAGTCACTGCTCTGCCCTTTCCTTATTTTATTTTGGAAAATCAGCTCAGTTTTGCTGAGACTTGGGTGAGAAGATCAACACTCTGGCTCCTTTCAAAGGTAAAAATAAATCTGCCCACCAGCACTCCATATATTGTTTGTTTAATCTGTAGCGAAACCAAAGTGTAAAAACAAGTGGTTTTATTAATAAGTGTGACACAAGGTGTTTAACCATCTTTACTGATGGCCACAAAATGTGAGATGTTTGGAAATGTTAAACTTTAAGATGATTATTGTCACCTCAGTGAGGAAGTGAGACTTTCCTTAACTTAAAACTGGTTTTACTCAAACTAAAACTTTCTTTTGGAGACACATCAATTTGTAATGATCTGTTTTTGTGTGATGGAGCTTTGAAAATAAGATCCTCTGCAGACATCACTGTCTGCGATGTGTCACTGCAGGCCAAACTGTGAGTAGCACCACAAGGCCATGCTAAAATGTTAAAATCACTTTTGGTTTAGCCCCTCTAATGGTCCCTCCATTGTGCAGAATAATTAGAGGCTTTTTAAATGTCATAGAGCCATCAGCATGACGCTGTAATTAAAAAAGAAAAACCTTTATTAGTGTCATAATGAACTGGCTAAGTCATTATCATCATCACTAAACAGGCTTTGTTCCTGTACTGACTGTGTGTGTGTGAACATGCTGTCATTTGTGTATGAATCACATCGGATTGTCTGTCCTTGGGTAAAATATAATAAGGGTTTGATACATTATGAGCATTTGGTGACATGTTTTTGGTTCATGTCATCCCCTACAGTTTTCACCCTTCATTCACTGTATAATGGAGCTAGTGTTTGGTATAATCTCAGTAAAAGTAAAAATTTTAGCCAACTTTCTCCAGCCATTTCAGTCCATATTTGTTATTTAAAATAACTTAAGACTGAATTTTGAAAATAAATAGAGGATACGTGGAGTCCTTTCTTACCTGGGTGACCTCCATCAGAGCTTTTAGTCCAGAGAATCGACCATATTTCTCAGAGTGCACCATTGGCTCCCATGGCTGCATGCATAAAACACATGCTAAAAAGATTTGCCAGGCTGAAAATGCAGATGAGAAATAACAAGCATCACCTGCTAACCATCCATTCCCCAGCAACTCAGGGACTGTGGATTAATAAAGAATCTGAATTCACAGGATCCTTGGAACAGCCTGCTCTCTCTGTCAGGTCTATGTCAGCTTATAATGATCCAGCCTTGCATTTATTGCCGTATAATGCCAAGTCCATCCTGGACCCCCCCCCCCCCCCCCCCCCCGAGAGACAAGCCTGTGAGTTTCAGATGACCTCCTGCAGTGGTGCAGAAGGACAACACCCACCTGCCTACAGAGCAGCTCTACACTTATTTAAAGGGCCGTGTGGGAATTAGCTGATCCTCTGTTCTTCCTGATTATACCTATGCTCTCTTTACAGCAACTTGTCAAGAAAAGTAATTTCCATACTATCTGTTTAAATGTAGAAATCAGCTTCACCTCTTATCATTTTGGGAATGTAATTCAGGTTTCTACATAATAATAATGTATATAGAGCTGAATTGGATTTGTAAACCAATCTGTTTTGATTTGTCTTGCTTTATGACACATTGTTTAAGTGGTAAAACATACTGGCTTCAGGAGACCTGGTAGCTGCATTGTTTGAATTGCTAGCATTTTTATTTATTTATTTATGTTTTCAATCACAGGCAGGGTAGAGGCGGGTCTTCACCCACTTCCTGTGGGGAAAACAATAACACCTAAGATGTCACCGTATACCACAGTTCTTCTTCTATTGTCGTTTGGTGGTTGGCAAACAGCATTTTGCCGCATTACCACCACCACTGTCTGGTGCATGAGCATCTGGTGAACATCAGTGCCGTTACAACTTGTGAGAGTTAACGTTCATGTTAAGGTGCATCAGTTGCAAACTGATGCAATCAGTTCACCACTTATCAAAAACATGGGCATGTTCAATGAACGCACTTCATGCACAACACTGCCCATCACCATCCCTCCCACCCCTCAATACACTTGGCCAAAGGAACCAGGTAATACCTCATTTGTGAATATAGATTATATTTGTCTGAATACTGCAGTTGTGAGCTTTGATGGATCCAGAACAAAATATTTTTCACATGGATTTAAGACACTTTTTCCAAAATGTATGAAGCCTACTGTACATGACATACATGAGTCAACAATACGTGTCTTATTGTCACTTCACCTTATCAGTCCTCTCTAATAAGGCATGATGGAGATTTCAGTCGGTTAACCGAGGTCCAATGTGTGAATCCTTTTCATCGCTGTTCTCATTCTGTCAGAAGGAAACCTTTAAATCTTTATGCCCAGGATCTTTGGAACCTCAGAAGCTATTCATAACTATCAAGGTTTTCCTTGTATAATAAATACCTTATTTTAACTATCAGAGGCCCAAGGGAATGTCTTTCACCAGCCCCAAGAGAAGTTGTTTCATTTCTCCCTCTCGTAAGAAGATTTGATCCTTTTTATCTTGTACACTCTCCCCCCTAGGTGAAAGGCTGGCCTTGATGAAGTTGGAATGATGGGCCTATCCCGTGAGCTGGAATACAATCTCCTTTCACCACAACAATTTGCAATGTGCAGTATATCATGTTTTTAAGAAGGTACAAAAGTCATATCATGACCGACATCAATAAGCTTTATTTTCTAAATCAAAAGTAAGTTTGACACTTCAGTATCTGTCCTTGTTTATAAAAGCCCTCAGCTGACTGAGAGGAGCTCAACAAAGAACCACAAAAAAATTGTCATGTACAATTCTTCTTTTAAAAGTGAGAAATGTGCTTTGTGATTCATTAGAAACATTTATCAATATCAATTTTGACATTCTCTTTTAAAATAATACAACTACTCTCTTGCAAAACTATTCTGTGTTATGTTCTACTTCTATACAGGAATTTGTATGCAGATTTGAGAGAGCAACAGAATCACTTATTTCAGCAAATGTGTCCAAACAACGGGCTGTAGTAGCTAATCATAATTCTTGTCCAACTGGAGCAAAGGAGGAGGTCATGTGACCTCATTACAGACTAACAAAGTCCACGCAGGGAGGAGGTCCAGGGGATGGTGGGAAAATGTTTCATCATAGGAGCTATTTGTAAGTTTTGCTATTGCTACATAGCAAGCGTTAGCATTGACAGCTGTTTACTTACCAGTGTAGAAGAAACATTGCGAGTTGTCTCCAGTGGTGGAAAGCAACGCCAGTGTTTACTCTTACCAGTGTTTACTCTTGTCTTCTGCTGAAGTTAGCATGCTAACCAGGTAGCCTCTGCCTGTCTCGTCACTTTCCAATAGCGACTCACTGTAGCCTCCAATCTGCCCTAAAGACATAGAGCTGCTCAGAGGGTTTATTATAACCTCTTGTCTTGTAAACGACGGCTGAAACTCTTGTGAAGCGACAATGACCACCACCCGCTTCTGGAAGGAAACCACGTTTGGCAGCACAGAAAACTTCATGGAAAAATCAACTAATAATCCCACAGATAAATGCGTACAAAAAAACAAAAACAAACAGCTGCATGTTTGATCAGTGTCTCACAGAGCGCCACTGTGCAAAACAGAAAACATCAGTGTGACTGAAGTGAAATTAAAACCTTAACATAGGCTTCACGACCTTATCATATAAATACATAATTTTGTCCTGAGCCTTCAGCGATTAAGAGAGGTAATGCTGTTGGCAGCCGTCGGCAGATAGACAAGGTTAATGGTCACATCAACGTATAGCACAGGAAAGCAAATCAGGATTCTGGCAGAACGATCAAAAGGTGCCAGCTGCTGCGGCCATGGACAGCTGTTGGTGCAAAGATTTTTTTTTTTTTTAATTTCAGCTGCTGCGTAGAATAAAGCTATTTTCACAATTACACTCTGTACTGTACCGTAATGGAAGCTGAATAACAAGCTGTGCTCCATGTGGAAGCTGGTGCGCTTTCTATGTGGAAGGAAAGATGAGCGTCAGTTTGTTCTGGTTGACACATGGATTGTGAGGAATAATGAGCGTTCAGATGTCACTCGCTGTCTGAAGCGTTTTCACAACAACATGCGGACAGGTGGGATCCAGAAATTCATATTTCTCTGCCTTCAAATATACCTCCTCTTCCTCTGCGGCTCTTTTCTGTGTGGTTCGACCGGAAAATGACATGGCACAGCTGACAACTACATCTTGTAAACACATCATTCTGAGGACAGAAACATGAAACCTCTACCTCAACTGCCTTATTAACTCATTAAAAAACTAAAAATATATATAATTAAAAGTGAATATGGTTATGTCTCTATCAAAAATAACCCATATTAAAAAAGGAAGACCCCACATGAAGAAAATAGAAGATAAAGAGATGACAGGGTTGTTTTGAGGAACAGAATTTAAAATGCAGACAACAGTAAAGTCAAGTGAAGAGCACATTTAATTAGATCTCACATCAGACAGACACATATTAGATAGATGATACTGCAGCAAGGGACTAACAAGTTTATGTCTGTGATGAAGTGAGGGCTATTTTACCATTTTATCATTTTATCTTCTGTTGATTATCATATTATGTTATGTGAGCTCAGAGATGCTGGGCAACAGATTCAGGGATGTATTTAGAGGAAGAGGATATCACACATTCATACGGACATAATACACACACTCCACCTACACTTCAGAGAGCTGTTGAGCACACAAGGGAATATGTAAATGTGTCTGATGTGACTGGTTGGTGGAAGAAAGTGCAAAAGCAAAATAGATTTTTAAAGCAAATCGGGCCAGAGAAAGTGACGTGCCTTGAAGAATAGCTATCAGAGATCCGCAGCTGAGTTTTGTCTCCTCTGAATGCTCTTCACACGAGATGTGTGACGGTAAAAGGAGAGCAAACGGTGAGAAAAGACCAGTGTCAAAAAAGAAGCAGCCAGAGAATCAGTACAATCACACAATAAATACTGAATGCACTTCAAACACCACATGGGAAAAGCAAAAAAAAGCTTGTAGTAATGTTAAGTAATGTGCCCCCCCACCCCCACCCCCCCCCACAAAAAGTGGGCAAAAAGTGCAAAATGCTTTGATGTTCAGAGGTGATCTGCTCTTTAATATAAACTGTTCGTTAATAACGACGTGCGATATTATTGGAAAAGACAGATGAAAGGGCGTGGGAGGGATTTTGACAGGTAAGACAAGGTGTGTTTTAACAAGGCAATCTACCAGGGCAAGTGGTTTGATGTTCCTGACCAACTGACCTCTTCATCCCTCTGCGACAGAAATAGGCCTTTGACTCATTCTCACACTACATCACACACACACACACACCGCACCCACACCACACGCACACACAACACGATGGATTTATCCCCTCGTACGAGGCCATTTAATGTCTGAAGTTTGCCTTGTGCTTGGAGGCTGGATCAAGGACCTGTTTTTTTTTTCCTTCTTTTTTCTAACCGTGAAAAAGAGCAGCGTTTGGGGCTGGTACAAAGTGAAACTTCCTATTTTTGCTCAACAAGACCTTGCAAAACAGATCCTCCACTAAGCGCTGCAGGGGTCAGCTCAAGGTCAAAAGCAAAAAGCTTATAATATGGCATAGTGCAGGCAACCAGTGTGAGAAAAGCACAGCTTTATCTTGTTAGTGGTGGCGAGGTTATCACGGTTGGAGTTGAAGTGTAGTGATAGTGGTAGCACATCATTTCCACCACTGAAGATGAAAACTGTATAATTAACATTAAATTGTAAAATCAGTTGTCTAGACAACATTATTAAATTGGTTTCTCAACGTCTTTGTGCGCCAGTCTGACAATCTCCCTGATTCCAGAGTCTCTGAATAATTTTTCAGATATGTAAATATTCTTCTGTGGTGTATGCCTAAATAGGTTCGTGCCTCCGCTCAGATCATCACATCTCTCTCTTTGGCCTTGCTGTGACGAATGACAGCACAGCAGCCATTAGTGAGCGCGCTTGACATAGAGAGGTCACGGCGTAATGTAGGACCCCGATGTGGCATGGTTGCGCCTCAGTCACGGTCGGCGGGGTTCAGACGGAAAGCAAGTTGGGACCGCTGTCAGGCCTCAAACAGATAACGATCCACTGGCCACAGAAACCAGCCATTCGTTCTGCTCTTGGACATTGCTTTCCTGCCCTCCTTGAATGGTTGGGTGTGGGGAGGGGTGGGCTATTAGCTGTGGGTGCAGTGAAAGATATGAAGCATACAGTATGAGCACACAGAGAGACAGGGGCATATGTGTGTGTGTGTGTGTGTGTGTGTGTGTGTGTGTGGTGTGTGAGAGCATGTACAGTATGTACGCTGTATATATTTTCCTTCGACAAGCTGGAGAAATAAGTCGTCAAAGCTACAATTTGCATGCTTTCAACTCCATTTTTCCAGCAGAGAGAGAAGAGGGAGGATGATGGGTTAGAGATGGTAAGAGAAGAAGGGAAAAGGTGGAAAAGAGAGAAGATGTACAGAAATGAGAGGGAAAGAAGGGCAGAGAGCGGAGAGAAGTGAAAAGACAGGACAGCAGTGACTACCTCTGAAAGGTCAGTGGTCTTCTCTCTTCATTGGTCTCTCTGATTGAACTTGCCAATTAGCCACAGCGCACTACACTGACAGTGGGGGAACAACCCAATCAGGGATGGGGGAGAGGACAAGATAGAGACAGGCAAGAAGAGCAGTTCACGGAGCCAGTTCATTGACATTATTTAGGTATTGCACCTTTAATTTTCAGTGATTTAGCAATGTTTCGTCTGACAGTCCTCAATTATTGGATGTGAGATGGATTTGATTAAGAACTATTTGGGATGAAGTGGACTAGAAGAGCGAAAGAGAAAAAGAGACACAAAGAGAAGAGAGCAGGTCTTTCGAATCACTTGACAGGATGATGGACAGCAGATCGATGAATTCAGAGGATAATATTCTGACAACGCAAATTGGTACGAGGAAGAAGGAATGGGTGACGGGACACATAACAGAGCAGAATGTAAAAGAGAGACAAAGCTCGGGGTCTACGATGTGGATGATTCTTCTGGTACTGAAGCCACCGTGCAGATAACACACTGAACGATATTAAATGTAAAACTTTTTTTTTATAAATTCTGTGAGACAATGTATGAGCTTCTAATGAAAACATTTTTGTTCCCAACAACAGTCCTCCAGTGGAAAATCTCCAATGGAGGACTAATAAAATTTCTGTCAAGGGTTGACCAGCTCCTTAAAGAACGAGTTCAAGCCTTTTACACTGAGGTTATTAAAAGCAGTATACTTTTCATTTCTTCTCTAATTTAGGTTTTAAACCTGTGTTTTTGTCCTTGTTTCAAGTGACATCAATTCTCAGCTCCGCAGCTTTTTACAAGAGTTCAGGCTGATGTCCAAACAAGCGTGCGGAGTGTAAAATGTATTGTATAAGAGCAAAGAGGAAGCACTTTCTCCACAGGACAGCTATAACGCAGAATGTTAGCAGCCGGGAGACAGAGAGTGGTTGATTCTTCAGTGAGAGAGGCGGAATCTAACTTGATCTGGAGGTGGGGAAACGCATTTGATCTTCTGGCTCTTTAGTTCACCGAAGAACGCACAAGATGAGGTAAGTTGGGGTAGAGCTGGCAGACTCTAAAAGGGTGGAAATACAACATTATTGCACCTGATCATAATCTGGAGTGTAAGGCAGAGGGTTATTCAGCTCGAGTTTGGACCTTACTGCAATCGTGATTGTATTTTCCTTCCTTTTTTTTTTTTGAAGCCAAGCCTAGTAATGGCTAGTTCTGGTTGGGGGCGGCTCCAACACTTTGGTTCGGACTGAAATATCTTCAATCAACTTCAAGACGTGGCCATGACCCATTTCATATTCCCCAGAGGATGTGAATGAGCTGTGGTGGATTCCCTGAACTTTTCCGCTAGCACCACCACTTGAGGTTGACAAGCTATCCATTGGATGGATTGCCATGAAAGTCGTTAGAGTGGACATTCAGTATCTGGAGGGATGATCCATGGCGACAGAAGTGTCCTCTTACCTTAAGGAAGTATTTATTTCAACCCACAAAAACACAAAGTTTATTGTGGTCTAAACCTAACCAAGAAGCTATGGACCGTAACCTTAACCTGCATGTTTATTATGTTTACGATGACGACAAAGGTTGGGTACGCCTTGCCATTGATGGGCCTTTCCTTGTGCTGTATTAAAT
>NW_019174258.1:13750442-13751015 GCF_002260705.1 Seriola dumerili | reverse complement strand
CCCCCCCCCCACCCCCCCAAAAAAAGTGCAAAAAGTGCACAATGCTTTGATGTTCAGAGGTGACTGCTCTCTTAATATACTGTTCTACGAGTGGCTGATATTATTGGAAAAGACAGATAAAAGGCGTGGAGGGATTTTGACAGGTAGACAAGTGCTGTTTAACAAGGCAATCTACAGGGCAAGTGGTTTGATGTTCCCTGACCACACTGACTCTTCATCCCTCTGCGACAAAAGGCTTTGAACTCATCTCACACACATACACACACACACACACACACACACACACACACCACACACGCCACACACAACACCATGGATTATCCCCTCGTACGAGGCCATTAAATGTCTGAAGTTGCTGTTGTCTTGGAGGCTGGATCAAGGACTGTTTTTTTTTCTTCTTTTTTCTGAACCGTGAAAAAGAGCAGCGTTTGGGGCTGGTACAAGTGAAACTTCTATTTTTGCTCACAAGACACTTGCAAAACAAGATACTCACTAAGCGCTGCAGGGGTCAGCCTCAAGGTCAAAGCAAAAAGCTTATAATGGCATCAGTAGGCAGACACATGTGAGAAAAAG
>NW_019174258.1:13727277-13750244 GCF_002260705.1 Seriola dumerili | reverse complement strand
TTTTTTTTTTTTAATTTCAGCTGCTGCGTAGAATAAAGCTATTTTCACAATTACACTCTGTACTGTACCGTAATGGAAGCTGAATAACAAGCTGCGCTCCATGTGGAAGCTGGTGCGCTTTCTATGTGGAAGGAAAGATGAGCGTCAGTTTGTTCTGGTTGACACATGGATTGTGAGGAATAATGAGCATTCAGATGTCACTCGCTGTCTGAAGCGTTTTCACAACAACATGCGGACAGGTGGGATCCAGAAATTCATATTTCTCTGCCTTCAAATATACCTCCTCTTCCTCTGCGGCTCTTTTCTGTGTGGTTCGACCGGAAAATGACATGGCACAGCTGACAACTACATCTTGTAAACACATCATTCTGAGGACAGAAACATGAAACCTCTACCTCAACTGCCTTATTAACTCATAAAAAAACTAAAAAAATATATAATTAAAAGTGAATATGGTTATGTCTCTATCAAAAATAACCCATATTAAAAAAGGAAGACCCCACATGAAGAAAATAGAAGATAAAGAGATGACAGGGTTGTTTTGAGGAACAGAATTTAAAATGCAGACAACAGTAAAGTCAAGTGAAGAGCACATTTAATTAGATCTCACATCAGACAGACACATATTAGATAGATGATACTGCAGCAAGGGACTAACAAGTTTATGTCTGTGATGAAGTGAGGGCTATTTTACCATTTTATCATTTTATCTTCTGTTGATTATCATATTATGTTATGTGAGCTCAGAGATGCTGGGCAACAGATTCAGGGATGTATTTAGAGGAAGAGGATATCACACATTCATACGGACATAATACACACACTCCACCTACACTTCAGAGAGCTGTTGAGCACACAAGGGAATATGTAAATGTGTCTGATGTGACTGGTTGGTGGAAGAAAGTGCAAAAGCAAAATAGATTTTTAAAGCAAATCGGGCCAGAGAAAGTGACGTGCCTTGAAGAATAGCTATCAGAGATCCGCAGCTGAGTTTTGTCTCCTCTGAATGCTCTTCACACGAGATGTGTGACGGTAAAAGGAGAGCAAACGGTGAGAAAAGACCAGTGTCAAAAAAGAAGCAGCCAGAGAATCAGTACAATCACACAATAAATACTGAATGCACTTCAAACACCACATGGGAAAAGCAAAAAAAAGCTTGTAGTAATGTTAAGTAATGTGCCCCCCCACCCCCACCCCCCCCCAAAAAAGTGGCAAAAAGTGCAAAATGCTTTGATGTTCAGAGGTGACTCTCTCTTAATATACTGTTCGTACGAGAGTGGCTGATATTATTGGAAAAGACAGATAAAGGCGTGGAGGGATTTTGACAGGTAGACAAGTGTGCTGTTTAACAAGGCAATCTACAGGGCAAGTGGTTTGATGTTCCCTGACCACACTGACTCTTCATCCCTCTGCGACAAAAGGCTTTGAACTCATTCTCACACATACACACACACACACACACACACACGCGGCACACACACACACGCACACACAACACCATGGATTTATCCCCTCGTACGAGGCCATTAAATGTCTGAAGTTGCTGTGTCTTGGAGGCTGGATCAAGGACTGTTTTTTTTTTCTTCTTTTTCTGAACCGTGAAAAAGAGCAGCGTTTGGGGCTGGTACAAGTGAAACTTCTATTTTTGCTCACAAGACACTTGCAAAACAAGATACTCACTAAGCGCTGCAGGGGTCAGCTCAAGGTCAAAGCAAAAAGCTTATAATGGCATCAGTGCAGGCAGACACAGTGTGAGAAAAGCACAGCTTTATCTGTTAGTGGTGGCGAGGTTATCAGGTTGGAGTTGAGTGTAGTGATAGTGGTAGCACATTCATTTCCACCACTGAAGATGAAACTGTATAATTACATTATTGTAAAATCAGTGTACTAGACAACATTATTACAAATTGTTCTTCAACGTCTTTGTGCAGCCAGTCTGACAATCTCTCCTGATTCCAGATCTCTGAATAATTTTTTCAGATATGTAAATATTTCTTCTGTGGTGTATGCATAAATAGGTTCGTGCCTCCGCCAGATCATTCACATCTCTCTCTGGCCCTTGCTGTGACGAATGACAGCACAGCAGCCATTAGTGAGCGCGCTTGACATAGAGAGGTCACGGCGTAATGTAGACCCCGATGTGGCATGGTTGCGCCATCAGTCACGGTCGGCGGGTCAGACGGAAAGCAAGTGGGACACGCTCAGGCCTCAAACAGATAAACGACTCCACTGCGCCACAGAAACAGCCATTGTTCTGCTCTGGACCATTGCTTTCCGCCCTCCTTGAATGGTTGGGGTGTGGGGAGGGGTGGGCTATTAGCTGTGGGTGGCAGTGAAAATAGAAGCATACAGTATGAGCACACAGAGAGACAGGGGCATATGTGTGTGTGTGTGTGTGTGTGTGTGTGTGTGTGTGTGTGTGTGTGTGTGTGAGAGCATGTACAGTATGTACGCTGTAATTTTCTTCTGACAAGCTGGAGAATAAGTCGTCAAAATAAATTGCAATGACTTTCAACTCATTTCCAGCAGAGAGAGAAGAGAGGAGGATGATGGGTAGAGATGGTAGAGAAGAAGGGAAAAGTGGAAAAGAGAGAAGATGTAGCAGAAAATGAGAGGGAAAGAAGGGCAGAGAGAGGAGAGAAGTGAAAAGACAGGACAGCAGTGACTACCTCTGAAAGGTCAGTGTCTTCTCTCTTCATTTGTCTCTCTGATTGAACTTGCCAATTAGCCACAGAGCACTACACTGCACAGTGGAGGGGAAACAACCCAATCAGGGATGGGGGAGAGACAAGATAGAGACAGGCAAGAAGAGCAGTTACACAGGAGCCATTCATTGACATTATTAGTATTGCACTTTATTTCAGTGATTTAGCAATGTTCGTCTGACAGTCCTTCATATTGGATGTGAGATGGATTTGATTAAGACTAGTTTGGGATGAAGTGGACTAGAAGACGAAAGAGAAAAAGAGACACAAAGAGAGAGAGCAGGTCTTCGAATCACTGACAGGATGATGGACAGCAGATCGATGATCAGAGGATATAGTCTGACAACGCAAATTGGTACGAGGAAGGAAGGAAATGGGGACGGGACACAACAGAGCAGAATGTAAAACAGAGAGACAAAGCTCGGGGTCTGACTGATGTGGATGATTACTTCTGGACTGAAGCCACGTGCAGATAAACACACTGACGATATTAAAATGTAAAACTTTTTTTTTTAATTCTGTGAGGATGTATGAGCTTCTAATGAAACATTTTGTTCCAACACAGTCCTCCAGTGGAAATCTCCAATGGAGGACTAATAAAATTCTGTCAAGGTTGACAGCTCCTTAAAGAACGATTCAAGCCTTTTACACTGAGGTTATTAAAAGCAGATACTTTCATTTCTTTCTCTATTTAGGTTTTAAACTGTGTTTTTGTCTTGTTTCAAGTGCATCAACTTCTCAGCCGCAGCTTTTACAAGAGTTCAGGCTGATGTCCAAACAAGCGTGCGGGGTGTAAAAATGTATTGTATAAGAGCAAGAGGAAGCACTTTCTCCACCAGCAGCCTATAACGCAGAATGTAATGCAGCCGGGAGACAGAGAGTGTTGATTCTTCAGTGAGAGAGCGGACATCTAACTTGATCTGGAGGGGGGAAACGCTTGATCTCTGGCTCTTTAGTGTCACCGAAGAAGCACAAGATGAGGTAAGTTGGGGTAAAGTGGCAACTCTAAAATGTGGAATACAACATATCATTGCACCTGATCATATCTGGAAGTGTAAGGCAGGGTTATTCAGCCTCGAGGTTTGGACCTGCAATCGTGATTGTATTTTTTCTTCTTTTTTTTTTTGTAGCCAAGCTAGTAATGCTAGTCTGGCTTGGGGGCGGTCCAACACTTTGGTCCGGACTGAAATATCTCATCAACTTCAAGACGTGGCCATGACCCATTCATGATTCCCAGAGGATGTAATGACTGTGGTGGATTCCCTGACTTTTCCGCTAGCACCACCATGAGGTTGACAAGCTATCCATTGGATGGATTGCCATGAAAGTCGTTAGAGACATTCAGTATCTGGAGGATGAATCCATGGCGACAAAGGTCCTCTTACCTTAAGGAAGTATTTATTTCAACCCACAAAACAACAAAGTTTTTGTGTCTAAACCTAACCAAAACTATGACCGTAACCTTAACTGCATGTTTATTACTGTTACCATGACGACAAAGGTTGGGTACGCCTGCCATTGATGGGCTCCTGTTGCTGTATTATCAGGGACAAGCAAAACCTTATGGCAGTTTAGGTTGGAGGATTTGTGGCCATTTGTTACAATGCTAATGTTAGGATTTAGCTAAAAGCTACACCTTAGTGTTGCCTAACACAACTACAAGTCGGGCTGTTGACTAGGGCTCGACGATATGCCAAAAAAAAAAACAATTTCAGTTGAAATGGTCATTTTTGCATTTTCATTTTCACTGAAAAAATACATAAAATTATGATGGTGATATTTTTGTTGGGGCTTGAACCAAACAAGCATGTTCCCTTACACATGGATAATGTGATTTTCAGGCTGGGGGCATCTGTTGCTCCACAATGCTTCATTTATGGTATGTTGTGACACATTTGTCCTTTCAAAAAAAGTGAAATACAATAAATGATTGTTTCTGTCCAGTCAAGTTACTTAGTCCAGTCAAGGATGGGTCTCCTTCATATTAGATATGCATGAAAACAACAAAACAACTGATGTTTAATAATAAACAAATTCCAGCAAACTGGTACATTTAGTTACATTCAATTCTGACAGAAATCATAAGTGAAAAGAAAACAACATACATTTGGAAATGATGAGGTGAAAAAAGAAGAATAAAGACCAAAAGAAAAGACAAGATGAATAATTGAATTAAGCTGAAAAATCTCTCTGTCACAATTCTGTCTCTCTCATATGCTGTTATCCAGTCTTGTAACTGCATCATTATGAGCTGGATCAGACACGATCCAGAGACAGAGCATGAGGAAGAGCGACACAAAGAGAGAGCGACATAGAGAGAGAGAGAGAGAGAGAGAGAGAGGGATGAAGAAAGCTGGAGCAGAAAATAGGATTCACCAACTCATCTGTTTCCTTCTTTCATTAAACCATCCATCCTCCACCCATTTCCCTCTTCTTTGTCATTGCATACTGTGTAACACACACACACACACACACACACACATACACACACACACACACAAGAAGTCATTGATGGGCACTAAGCATTGCTGTGATCTCTCAGTCAGTGATATCGATCTACCCCAACTGGCAGCCTCTCTCTCGCTGCGCCCCTGACACACACACCCACACACACTGAGACACTGATAGGAAAATGGTGATGACAATGACAGAACTGTCTCATCTCATTGTGGCTGCTGTGGAGAACAACTGGCTGGCAGATAGTTTAGTGACATATGTTTGTGTGTGTGTGTGTGTGTGTGTGTGTGTGTGTGTGTACAAGGTTAGTTACAGCTCAGGGTTGTGTGTGCACGCGGCTTCATGGGTGATATTCTGTTCCTACACCGACTTACTATCCAAACACAGACAATAAAACACATCCTCCGTTCCTCTTTCATCTTTTCTATTTTCCTTTGCCTGAACATGAATGTATTACAGCAATTAAAGCCGTGCTCCTTCTCCCTCGCTCTCTGTCTCTTCCTCAACATTGAACATGACTGTATAGCAGTAATTAAGAGTGTGTTGTGTTACACACCACTGCTAATCCTGCAGAGTCGACTCAATCCACTGTGTTAGCAGATTACTGCTCACGGCATGGGCTCTTGTTATCATACTTACGTGCACATACACACACATATACACAGTGAATTGAATTGTTTATGGGCTAAAGTGGGACTGCTTCCTCCATGACACCTTCAGGCGTTTCTTTTTTTGTTTGTTTTTTTGTGTGTGTGTGTGTGTGTGTGTGTGTGTCTGCAATTAGATTACCCTGACTATGCAATTTAGGATGACAAGTGTTCCTTAAATCTATTTTAATATGTTGTGTTGTGATGTTGCACTGCACACCTGAGTTCATGTGTTCACACCCCTGTTTGCGTGGAGCTGGCAGTGCAGCTGGCGCAGGGCGCTCTGGCACTTTTCACCATGTTCTCACTCTTTAGTGTTAAAGGCCCTGCTGCATGTTGAAGGAGTATTCCCACCATATTTATCTTTGTAGTATCAAATACAGAGACTGAGGAATGGTTAGTGCTCCATGGATACACATACAAGTATGTTTTATTCAGTCTACACACAAATCTAATGGCTTCTGGAATAAAAACTAAGCTGCCTCTCATTTGTTTTACAAGCAGCCAATCTAAAACACATCCCTGATGGCATTAGCTCAAAGCAGTCACAGAGAACATGTGTGGGGTTGTTGATAATCTCTTGTGCCTTTTTTGAGGACTTGTTCATTATTTATCTATGCTACAGTTTTTTGTGTTTTGCCAATACATTTTTTAAGCTGAGGTTAAGTATTATGATGGTTTTCCATCTGGAGCAAAGAAGGAAATAAAATGTGGCATTGTTAGAGAGACATAAGGACTCTGGTTAAGGTTTGATAAGGTTTAGGCACAAAACAACTTGGTGACGTTGAAGGAGAGATCTTGGTTTTGGTTAAAAATAAGTACTTGGTTAAGGAAAGGGAAACATTTCAGTTTCTGTTAAGCTTACTGCTGAGTTAAGTTCAGGTAACAGTCGTGGCTATGGTTTAGAAAACATATGTTGAACAAATGGCAGTCTCCTGCATTTTGTTGCATCATCCAACGACCTCGAGGTCTGGCTCTATGACAACGTCACATTATTTCCTCCTTTGCTGCCAACGGACAAGAATAACGATTCTCTCTCTCTCTGTCCCTCTCTGAGGCCTTGTCCACCTTCATTTTACAAAATATTTCTGTACACACAAAAACACAAAAATGACTGCAAACGCTCAAACTGGCAGCTACCCGTCACCTTCAGCTGTAGTAAACTTTTAGAAATCTGAATAACCACACACTTGTGACATTGTCTGTCAAGAAATCCCAGTATCTCCTCAACGAAAACAACCTTGTTAGCCTGTAACCTAACACCGGTCTAAATGTGTAGCATTGAGCTGTAGACCAGCTCTGCAAGTGCTCCAATCAGCGCTGCAATATAAAACATTTTCAGAGTGGGAGAGAGTGGGAGTTTTAAGTATAAAAGTGATATTGAACCACAAGTGTTTTTGAGATGTTTGTAATTAAGTATACCCAGTGAAGAAACATGTTGCCATGCAAACCCACACTCCAATGCCTTTTTACATACAAATGAACATAAGTGAGCTGACCTTTAAGTTTGATTAACTGTAATGTTTATGTGCTGTGATGCGGCTGCCATGCACAGTCGAGAGTAAACGATGGGAACAGGTATGGCGAGTAATTGCTGGTTTATTGTTCAGCGGTAATTCAACCCCGTTGCCAGACAAGAACGTTGATGTCGGATCATTCTGCAAAACCAAGATTACATTCAATGCCAGAATCCTTGCTCTGCACACTATCTGTATATCTTTGTTCATAAAAAGATTAAGTTATTTATTATTGGTGAAAAACAAGGAGTGACACTGAATACATAATGACTTAGACAACATAAAACATAATAGATGTTGAAATAGTTGAAATAACATAGGACAGTTACATGGTGTATATATAATAATACCCCAGGGTGAAGATTGGATGAAGTCCTTGGTTTATAATAATAATAATAATAATAATAAAAAAATAAATAAATAATAATTATATCATAATGGCAAATATATGATGTACAATGTCCTTATAACAATAATAAGATATGATATATTCACATTTGTGTGTGCGTACGTACATATGTAGACAGCAGACAGTATAAAATGTTTTATTTTAAACCATTTTTTTGGGGAGAGGCCACACCAGAATGATGGAAGGGCAAGAAGAGGGCCTCCCCCTGAGCAATGTAGCCGGGACCCCACACAGGTGACATCTGGAGCAGCCCTCACCCTCCCTCCAAAAGAAGGGTTTTTAATTTGGATGGTCCTTTATTAAGTGCAACTTTATTATTTTTTCATTTCCTGTCCTTTCGTGGACAACCCCCTGAACGTTTTGGAGGGAGTCTGTCTGCTGGGGAAAGACACACTTTTTTTTACCCTTCTCTCTTCTCTCCCACTTAGACAGACAGAAGTAGGTCCCGTCCGACCCTCCCATGGACCCCGACATGCCAGCAAAAGGCCAAGCGGGGTCTCTCCACCTGCCCCACCCAGCTGGACCAGTCCAGATGAAGTTCTCCACATCCCAGGACACACTACTCCCTCCCGACACTGGAACTTAATTTTAGCATTAAATGTAAATTGTGTAAGTAATATTGTAGTAATTCCTAGTTACTAGCTACTGAGCTGGGTTAAAAGTATAGCTGTTGTCTCATTTATTTCTGGTTTCACTTCTTTTTGCCTAGTTTTCACCATGGTGCTGTACCAAGTTTTTGTGACAGAGATGGTTTTCCTTTTGGTTATTTTCCCAGTGTATGAAGCAGTCCAGTGATTTTAAACGAAGAGCCACACAGGACTGGTGGTGGAGCACAGGCACAGATTAGCTGCAGAAGGAGTTTCAGTGAGTTTAGGAGCTGACATCTTCACAATCAGTTCTTTTCTGGATGGCAATTACACTGAGACCACAACGGAAAAAAAGAAAAAGTGATCACTTCAGGCGTTTTCATTGGCGTCGGATAGAACTGAACCTACATGTGATACAAGAACCAGTCCTTTAAATACTTTGTAATAATATATCAACCGAATAACAGCCACAAAACCAATGACAATGAGTGAAAATACTTTTTTTGGATACGTTTCCATTGGTTTCAAACAGCACTGAACCTGCATGTGCGCATGTATCTTGTAATCCTCGACACCAGCATAACACTGAGCCGTTCAGATGCTAAAGATACACCCTTTACTGTGACTTTCCTCCCACCCTGGGTACAGTCAAGTTCACAGCATGTCATCAAAGATACCCGAAGAGGTGCTGACAAGAAAAATAAACCTGCGAATAAACCAGCCACTTCATCTGCACAGAGACTTTGCTTTGCACAAGGTGCTGGAGAACCTGAGAAGAGATGGATGTTTGTTGACTCAGAACTTCTTCCCCGAACTCCTCTCGTTAGATTCAGCCTGAATTACTGTGAAAAAAAAAATCCAATTTCTCGTACAATGTAAGGAAAGAATGTCGACACTTGGATCATTATATGAGGATTAAATGATTCACATGCTCACTTTAAGTACAAAGACTAACCCATACCTCCCTCCTGGGCCTTTATTCTATTTCCTTTCCTCACACTTTGTCCCTGCATGCATTCTCACTGTCATAACTGTAATGCTGTGAGACCACTACAGCTCTGACCTTTTGCATCTTTTCTGTTACTATTGTAGAAGTAGAAGCTCCCGGAAAAAAAACAAAACAAAAAAAAAAAAAAACACTGGATGAGAATGTCAGCTAAATTTATAAAATGCAAATCCAGAGTGCTCTCTTGCAGATGCAGCCATTACAGAGGTCTAATTTAACTGATTTGCTGCTGTACTCTACCCTCGGTGCTGGCGCTGCTTCAAGCTGACAGATGATCTGAAATACAACACGGTACACGATGCTCGCTCCACTTTCTGCAGTGGCCACGACTGTAGTGGATAGATAAGAGATCAGGCACTTGTAAGATGTTACTGTGTGTATATGTGTGTGTGTGTGTGTGTGTGTGTGTGTGTGTGTGTGTGTGTGAGACAGAGAGAGAGAGAGAGAGAGAGAGAGAGAGAGAGAGGCTTCCAATCTTCAACTTGTCTGTCTTTAATCAGATGAACTGACTTCCTCTGGTTCAGACAGGAAATCAGTCACAGTAAGGCACACCAATCACTGCCGCTGTCTGTATGACCCACACAGTTGTTTTGAATGTGTGTATTTTTTTCTCATATTCATATCTGAATTGAAAAAAAACAAGAAATCTATCTATTGCTATATATTTGTGTACATGTGACACACATGGACTCGTGTGTTTGTGTTTTTCAGCTGTGGTGTGTGGACGGGGGTTAGAGGACATATTCAGACACTGTCTATTGATCTGTTTGACAGTCTCCTCATGTCTTTAACACACCGCGGGATTGCACAATCACTCACATTGATAGCATGAGCCAGCGAGAGAAAGAAATGAGTCTCCCTTGACAAAAAAAAAGCGATTCTGAAAGAATAAGTGAAGAAAAGGTGAATAAAGCAGGCATATATCAACAACTGTGGAAAAATGTAATGGGGTGGGAAGAGCGGGGAGGAGAAAGGATCAAAAAGAGAAAAATGGGAACCTGATAAAAAAAAAAACAGTTGGTGTGCACGACAGGAGAGATAGCAGTAAGTTATAGAAGATGGTGCCTGAAACAACAGGGAGAGAAAAGGAAAAATATTGGGTGAAAAAGGAGAAAAGAAAAGAAGTGCTGGATGAGATGTGGGAAACAAATCAGACAGTGTGTGTGTGTGTGTGTGTGTGTGTGCTATTTCAGCTTCATGCGAGTATGCAGTGGGTATATGCGTGTGCACACACGGATACGAGATGGAAAGAAAACACTTAAATCATGTTTCATATCAAGGGAAAAAAAGAAAAGAAAGCAAGTGGAAGTGTCTGTGCGTACATGAGATAAACAGAAAAAAAAAGAAAGAAGAAATATAGAGAAGTAACAAGGAGGACCAGAGAGTTCTCTTGTGTGCTCAGCATATAAGAGGAGGTGCTGGTTAGACAGAGGAGGTCTGACACCACAAACACACACACATACTCGTTTGATCCAAACGCACGTGTACTGACCCTCCCACACACACTTGCAATAACACACACAACAAAAAAAACACGCACACGCACACTCACACACACACACACACACACACACACACACACGAGTACACATGCAGACATTAATTGATCCCGCTGCAGCAAAAGCCGGCAGAAAAGGCTAGACATGAGGAAGCTACCCTGTGGCCTCTACCCACACACAAATAAATAGGCTACTCTCGCCACATTACAGAAATGCACACTTGTGCACTACAGAGGCAACATGACTTAAGCAAAGCAGAGGACCTTCACTGAGGAGTAGGAGGCAGGAAGGAAAGAGGTTAGTTGCTTTTAATGATGTGGTTTTCTTTGCGTAAATACTTACACACAAGGTCTTTGGGATGTCTCTAAATCCCCTACTCATATAAAAAAGAAGTCCGCACAGGTAGAGTCTCCTGTGGCATTTTCACGCCCCGTTGGTTGGAAAGTCGTTATTTTGAGTTTCACCTCAGCAGAATTTGTTTGGACGAATTAGAGTCCGGAATACAGAACCAGGAATTCATTGAGAAGGAGCTCAGACTGTTTTCAGACGAGAGCGAGAACCGATACTTCAGTTCCAAGTTGATGCCAAATTTATGAAAATGTAACAGTACTTGTTTTTCTACGGTACCGGTATTGAAGATATTGTAGGTACTTAAGATATAATTCTTCCAGGACTGATGAAGGCATAAGGTATAATAACCCTACAAGTGTTACTGGCTTGTGGGAAAATACAACACCAAGCGTGGTGTATGGTATTATGATGATGTATGTATACGATATTTTGTATTTG
Organism: Seriola dumerili; assembly: GCF_002260705.1. Classification (NCBI taxonomy): domain Eukaryota; kingdom Metazoa; phylum Chordata; class Actinopteri; order Carangiformes; family Carangidae; genus Seriola; species Seriola dumerili. Next base: position 13,738,628 of record NW_019174258.1, on the reverse strand, counting down.
AGGGATATCTTCAGGGACAAATTACAGACGACCAGAAGCTCAAACTTATGTCAGCTGTTCAGAGACAGACATCTGGATGAGTACACAGAACTCAGGGCGAGTGAGTTTCAGTTGTTAACTTTATATTAACAACATGTCGTCAAAATGTTTATGTCCTGTTATTGTTTGTGAATTGCGACAGCTGCTATCTGTTATAGCAACACTCCACACACAACGATCACACAGGCTAAAGTTAGCCTGTTCAGGTTAATATAGCAATATGAGCTGGGTGCTCACAACATTAGTAGACTACAGTCATCACCTTTTAGTCTGTCAGAATAGCACTGACTTTGTAAATGAATATTTTTACATCATGGGTCTCTCACCTTGTGAACTACTGCTTGCACACTCACTACATGGAGGTGTGTGCGTGTACACAGCAGCAGCCTCTGTTGTTTTGTGTGTCATGGTGTATTATTCTCTTTCTAGAATCGTGGAATTTCAATGTTATTGGTGCATACTAATGAAATTCTGACTTCCTGAAACCGAACCTATTATTGACATGACATATTATATACAGTTTCATCAAGCACTTTACGTCATACCTAAGGTGAAATGTTTGGTGTAAATGTTGTTCTGATACAATACATCTTGCAATTTATTGGAGGAAACATCTGATCACTGAAAGCAGTCTTTTGTAACGTAGCCAACACTGAGTGGAGAGCAAGCTTTCCTGGCAAAGTTTCATCAACCAGTTGAAGATAAAACTCAGCCCATACTATTTCTGAAACAACGACAGATGGTGCCAAGTGGTGCAAGAAGTGGGAAGTTCCCTTGTACCACCTTTCATGACAAAAATGAAGCCGTTCTCCAAGGTTGGTTTGCTGTTAGAGGGCTCCAACACAATATATTATTGTTGTTGTATCCATATATATACCCATGCATGAGGCTTTAATAGATGTTATTTAATCAGCATATACATTTGTACATTTTTGGTCAAGAGATTAAGCCAGTGGCTTGTTGGCTCTGTTTTCATTTCCCATTGATGTCTTTTCTTTCTGTCATTGCCAGTGCTGGCAAATACTGGTTGTTTCATTGGGGAATTGAACTGCTAACGCTAAGCCTGTAAGATATGGAAAAACAAAAGCAATCTGTTATCACAAGAATGGCAACCAAACACCTTGATGCAACATGTACAGTCAGTATTTCCCAAACCAAAGGCTTTATCTTTCAGTTAACAAACCTGTCACAAATCACTGCTTACCATTTTTATCTTGGTGGCAAAACTATCAGAGTTTGTTTCAACATTTCCCTTTGTTTAGTTTTTCATTCACATCACATTTTAGAGCTGAGCAGCTACGATGTTCTGACCAGGGGCTTTACTGTACATTCAATCTGACAAAGATATCCACTGTGAAAAAAACAAAAACTAAACACTCAAAAAAGTTCACTTCCAGACGGTACTGCCCCCAGTCACCTCTGAATTTCATTCCCTACTGTAGGTATAACCATTCATTAATCTATAAACCCTGACAGGCTGTGATATATTGAAATTAATCTTCCAGTTTCTCAAATCACTGAAGTATTATATAGGCACTGAGTCTGTAAACAAAGGAATAAAGCCTGCTTAGATTGGTTCGTACCCAAGCTCCATTTTACAGTTGTTTTTATTAACTATCAGCCGAATTTGACTACACAGACCTGCTATTTTCTCTGCTCTATGTTAAGCGGAGGGGGTAAAACATGTATTTGGGCAAACACTGTCATAAACACTGTCATGAAAATGATTAGATTCACCTATTGGGAAGAGAGGCTCAGAGCCTCCTCTCTTCTGATTGGCTCACCGACCTGTTGTTACTAGAGCTCCAGAGAGAAGCCTGAGAGAGGAGATGTAAAACTACACTGAGATGGTTTTTGGTTCTTAATACCAAAGATATATCTTCTTAAACCCACAAATATATCTTCTTATGGATCAACATTTCAAATAAAACACAGGAAAAGTGTAAAATATGGGACCTTTAAGATGATAGACATGATCTCTAAAATAGGAGTTCAGTGAGGAAATGATGGGGTGGGCAGTAAGAGGAGGAAAAACTGAAAAGGACAAAAGAGAGTGAGAAAAGTTTGAGTAGCCTCATGATAATATAATGATTTGGTATTAATAACTTCAGGCACAACAATCTTGCCATCTGACTTACTGCTTTACATTTATAATAGTGACATTTAAGTAATAAGATGAAGGTCAATGTGAATCAAACACCATAGTTTGAACCGCCCGCTAATGTTGAATTATGCTGATTATGACACGTAGCAACGTAGCTGATGAGGCTGGTGTTAAAACAGGAAATAAACGACGGACCGTAACTCAAAAGGCACAAGCCTGGCATTAAAAGGACCAGAGGTAAAATTGTAAAACAGTCGAAATTCCATTAAAAAGGTAAGCTGCCATGGCTAAAAATCAGATTTATTGCTCAGAAATTGAAATTGATCTTGGCACAAAGTGATGCTGCCAACCACGATGAATTATTCATAAAGATCTTTTTTGGAAGATGTAACAATTCAAATGGACTAACACATTAACACAGCAAACCAGGATCACAGGTATTTCTCTCCAGCTTTGTCTGTCCTCCCAAGTCATTAATATGACCGATTTGCATAATTGTCTGCCGCTAGACAGACAGACAGACAGACAGACAGACAGACAGACAGACAGACAGACAGACAGACAGACAGACAGACAGATGAATAGATAGACAGATAGATTCTCCTTCCTGTTCTAGGAGCCAGTCATCTGCTTTCAGGTCTGTTGAGCACACAGTGTTATATGTGGTGTTATGTGATGAGTCTTACTCACACCTCTCTCATCACTGCTCAGTTTTAGCTTTTGAAGGTTTGGCTCTTGGGTTATTACTGCTCAGGTCCCTCGGAGAACTCAGAACAACCGTGTAAAATTTCATATGAATTGTAGGGAGATAATTAAACTAACTCCTAATAAAAAAAAACGAAAGTTGTTATGTGACAGTGACATAGAGAAACTTTTATAGATCAAGTTATCTGTTCAAAAATAGAGCTAGACATACAGAACTGGTAATCCACATCTTATTCTCATATTAAAGCAACCGGCTGACACTTAATAATAAGATAATTATTATTGTTTGTTCAACTTGCACATCAGTTTCAAGAATCAGACAAATGTAACATAAAGTGTTAATTAGTGACCTTCAGAAGTCCTGCTAGGAGATCTTGTTACCTCCAGGCAGAGCCAGGCTTTAGACTGAAGCATATTTCCCAGAATATCTGCCTTACCAACCCGATTCTAAAATTCAGTCATCTCATTATGCCCGCTAGATTTTATCCCAGTGATGTGCCCTCAGAACAGGCCATTTATGCCTTCAGCCTCTGCCCCTCCGGTACATCTCTTCAGCCTTTGAGCAGCAGCCTCCAGGGCTCCAGTTATGGACATCACATTGTACGTCTTCACTAGCCAGGTCCTGTCCTTGATCATTACCACAGCACTCTGTTGCTCAGCCAGCTGATTAACCCGTTCACCTGTTGTCTCCATATGTAGGCTATTTATTGACTGGTTTCTTAAGTAGTTCTGCCAAACGAGCATATCTTAAAATGGAAATATGTGCTCTGTGCATGAAATGTGAGATGAATCCATTTCCCCACTGTGAATGAGAGATGCTGTGCATAAACAGAAGTAGCTCTATAACACTTATATAGAGCAGAAGAGCACTGTAACTTTCAGGTAAGAATACAGGTTACATTCTCCTTCAACTCTGGTGAAATTTGTGTAAAGGATCTCCAGAGTGTAGGTACTGTATATCCTACTGGCTTAGGTGACCCTATGACTTTACCTCCAGCGCCATCACCAGGTAAAAAAAATTAGCTTTGTCTAATATTTTGGCTCATGACCAAATACCAGAATCTTAATGATATTCCATCAAATTCAGCTCTGCTTTGTGTTGAGTGAGCAAATATCAGCTTGCTGACATTGGCATTTAAGTGAAAGAACTTCTGTGCATCAGTGCAGCCTCACAGAGCTGCTCACATGCCTGTAAATGCTTGTCTTGCTAATACTCAAATCTCAGCCCAAACTTTAGCTAAAGTTGTTTTACATGTCAACAGCTGTTTTCATCTTAACACTACAGAATTACAGTTTATGCACATTGAATTAAAGACAGGTAATATGCTAACAATTACTGGAAAGCGGTTCAGTTTAGAAGTGAACAAAAGGCATAAGTTAATTGGAAGCAATGTTAAAGACACATTAAAGGGGCTGTTTGTATGTTTTTTTTGTCACTGAATGTGGTTTCTTGCTGGGAGCGGGTGGTTGTGATCATCACTTGACAAGATCTTTGGCCATCAATGTGTTTAAAAGATAAGAGGTTATAATACTCCCTCTGAGCAACACTACTTCTTCAGGGCAGATTGGAGGCAACAGTGAGCTGCTATTGGAAAGTGATGAGACAAGATGGGCCGGGGCTAGCTGGTTAGCATGCTAACTTCGGTAGAAGAAAAGACATGATAGAGACAAGAGTTAACATTGGTGTTGCTTTCCACCGCTGGAGACAAGCTGTTGGTGAGGAAAGGAATGAAATTTGATGCTGAACTCACAACATTTCTTGTAGACTGGTAAGTAAACAGCTGTTAATGCTAATGCTAGCTCCGTAGCAATAGCAAGACTTACAAATAGGTCCTTTAAGAATGTATTATTGTGATAGGCACACAATAAGGTTGCCATGGTAGTCGGTGTTACAGGTGTTACAGGTTTTTTTTTATTTAAACATAAAACATGTTTGGTTCATTTTCACATATCAGAGGTAGCGTCCATGTTCATTAAATAAAAAACTGTAATTTGTAAAATACTAGTTATCAATACTTAGTCAGATGCTACAGTTATAAACTGTAGTGTGTAAGTGTCTGCTCGGTGTAACAGGAGAGCAGAGTCACATCCCGTGACATGTCGACCTACGAGACAATAGCGGAGGATTTGATGTGAAAGTGAAAATCTTTTTGGCAATATTTGGGATTTAAACCCATTGCCAAAAGGCAACCGGAGGCAACCTGCAAACTTTGTCTGTTAAAGGTGGCAGCAACTGGAGGTAACACTTCTAATCTACAGATCTGAGCCGACATGTCTTTTCCTGCAAAAAGTCTGTTGTAATCTGTAAAGTTGCACACCGTACCCTTGTACACAATTTTTAGTTATTAGGTGACTGTTTTACCTTTTTTTCATCTTTCATTTTTAAGGTTTTTCTATCATCACTGTGCAGAAGTATTTCCTTAAAAATAAAAGCTGTAATTTTGAGAGGTGAATTCTCAAAGGTGAGAAATTGAAATGCCAACTGATGTGCCTTGTTGCTCATTTCTAACATCAAATAATGAAAAGCTTTTAAAGTTTGAGATCAGCATTGATGGATTGCAGGTCAGGGCTGAATCAGGGTACAAGTCTCCAACTATTTTCAATGTGATGCAGCTGCAGGTCATGAAAGTAGATTGTGCTGCCTTAATATCAGGCCAACTTTTCTTAACATAAGTAACAACTGCATCATCTTATCACATTTCACAGAGTAGCAGCCGTGATACCTACATTTCTGTGTTTTTTATGGTTTTACATTATTCAACATGACAGATTACCATCACCACATAAACTTGACTACAGCTGCCTTTGACAAACAGGCCAAACTCTGAGAATTCTGGCAGTCTCTCCTGGCCTCCTCAGTGCATTTGGATTTTGGACACAAATCTGCCGAACTGGTCTGTGTCACAAAACAGGAAGACAGCACTGTTCCTCCAGAACAAATGATGCTAAAGCTTTCAGAGTTTCTGGCAATGACAGATGGTGGAAGGAGTGAAAAGTCTATTTAAAAAATCACTTCCATCTTGTTGTCTTCTGTAAAGCCAGACAGAGGGAGGAAAAACAGTAAATGGTTTACTGTATGAGAAATAATACCACCAACAATGTCATGGGTGTGTAATACAACCAGTTGCTTTGGTGTGACTTCCAAATACATTTAAAATATCGTATAACACTTGAATGGCAGTCAACTCTTTCCAATGTCTTCTTTTCAAGGTATTTTAGTAGTTCTGTTTTGACTGCCACTTCAATTACTTTCAGCGCTTCAACCTTTGTTGTCTTCAACTTCAGCTTTTTACTGTCATGCAAAGACGTTTCAAAAGGTTCAACATGTCAAGATCAACTCGGAATTTTGCCTATATCAAAAAATGTATCCTTCTCAGTGCTGCGAATCCTACAAGCTGCATTTTATGTTTTACACCTTTAACTACCCTTTCATCCTAATAAGCTTGAACTGATCCACAACCCAACCTGTTGAGACTCTGTTTATCTAATTTACTGATACCAAAGTTAGAGCAGCAGTGTTTTCCATTCCTCTCCGTGCTCACAGCAGATCAACCAGTAATTTTCTATCAGCCATTGTCCCAGAGAACCGTGCCAGCTAAAGCCCGCAATTCCACAACACATTCGACAGTAGCTGAAGATGAGTATTGGGATTTCTGCAAACTGCAGTTGGCAAACCGTTGTCGAAAGACTTGGGAGTGACCAATCTGAATGTGAGCGGAGGAAACTCAAATTGACTGTGTGTTTCTCTGCAGGCTCTGCAACAACCGTCACAGGCGCAGAAAATATAATTTTCTCTCGAAGCAAATGAAAAGAGCAATCGGAAGATGCCTGTGGAAGTTAAATGATTGCAGTGGCACAGACTGATACAACCCGTACGAGCGTCTCCTGAAATTGCACCACTACAATACAGTAATAAGACCAGGTCTATGTTGCCATGGTCGTAATAGTAAACATTCAGTTAAGCTTATGGAACGGGTCATGCATAAATGAAACAACAATGACTATCAGTTTCAAACAGGAAACAGTCACCTGGCTTTCTCCTTTGTCCCGTTATAATTACTACAGCTGCCAGAGGTCGCCTGACAATAATAAGCTATTTGTACACACGACCTATGGGCTTGTTTTTTTTTTGTTTTTTTTGCAGGAGAACAGTCTCGGTTGAGCTGGGGTGAAACTCCTGTATGTCACTACAGTCTCTCCAGATGATGATCTGAACTGTGTGTGCTGACTGTCTGCATCCGTGTCTGTGTGGGTTTGTTTTTTTATTTATTTATTTTTTAAGACAGAAAAAGAAATGCAATGAAATGAGACAAAAAAAAAAAAAAAAAACACAATCAAGTGTCTTGTGATTTTGATTTGTGTGGGTTAATGCAGCTAACTATGTGTGTATTCACTGTGTAACCACACATAGAAGATCAAATAAGTGCTATTTATGCATTTTGAAAGAACAAATAGATGCAGTCTCCGTTTCATCTAAATAAACAAAAGAGGAGTAACATATGCAGCTAACAGGCTTCCCTCACTGCCAGCTGTCTGGATATGGAATGGTAATTTGGCAACCCAGAACTCACAATGAGCACAGTGTTGTATTTTGTGGGTGTATAGATACAGTGTGTGTGCGTGTGTGTGTGTGTGTGTGTGTGTGTGTGTGGTTTGCTCATGTTGTTGCAGAGACCTGTGTTAGATCAACCATCCGTTATCTTGTTTCTCTTCATTAACCAAAATAACCATACACGCTAGAACTCACATGTACACGTGGTCTGAACACACACACACATACACACACACACACACACACACACACACACACACACAGACAAATGCGTGTGCACACACTCTTACAAAGCTACAATTAGAGTTCACTGAAAAAAACATCTGAGTCATTTGAGCGACAGAGCCACTTCTGAGTTCCTAGAAAATTGAGTTTTTTTTAACAAAGTGCTGGCACATTTCATTGTATTCAATTTTCATCTCTGTAATATTTTTTTATCAAGAAAACAAAACATCTAAATTGCAGAAAACATACATTGCTCAAGCTCGGGCATCTAAATCCTGCTGATTATTTCTGTTTTTTCTTAATACAAATCTATAAACCACCACTCTGGCAGAAGCTAAAACATGTCAAGTGGCTGTGTATACAGTAAATACTGTGGAAGAAGAATTTCAAACGTCTTAATATGCCTATAATGCTTAAAACAATGAAGTCAGATTGTAAACAAGTGGTATTAGTTGAATCCCAGCCAGCTGTTTATTTTAAATTTCTCACAAACAACATTTTTGATATTAACACTGAAACAAATTCATCTGGAGGGTTTGCTCGTACTGTCGACCTCACTGAGAATCAACACCTCAGCGGCTGTGCATCTTTCAGCTTGGTTTTTTGGTTCATTGTCCATGTGATTGTCTCTCAGTGACTCACATGTTAATACGCCTACCACACAATTGTAAATAAGCGGTAAAGAAAGTCAAACATCTGGGAAAACGTATGGGAAATTCTACAAGGAAATACTAGTGTCTGGATACTGATGCGGAAAATACGTTCATAACTTATTTATTAAATTTTGTCAGATGTACAATAACTTATTCTGGCAAGTAAACTAGACTATGAATCATTTGAAACATTTGATTCCTACTTTACAGTTGTTGATACTGTGTCACATTTTGGTCAGTACCAACAAAAAGATGAAGTAGAGGGTTCATACCAGCTGTAGTGTAGTTCAGTGGAGGACCTGTCGCTCTGTTCCTCTCATCTTAATATTTAATTAAAAAATAAACGTATTATCATAGATGAACACAGAAATGGTTAATTGGTAATAAATAAACTCATTTATTCAAGATATTGTGAGTCTCCTGTCATAAAGATCGCCATATTCGCTGCCAGATAATGTGACTGGAGGAATGTACTCATCATGGAAGAAGTGCATTATAATTATTAACGAAAAGGACCAGAGTTAGCTGGCTAGAAATGAGGCTAGTTTAAGTATAGAAGATTGGTTATACTGTAGCTTCACAGAGACAGGAGACGAGAATAAGATATGACAAGAAAAAAGAAGAAAAAAATGTCTTTTTCATAAGGGAAAGCTCTGAAGATGGACAAAGGTCTTGTGTTTGACTGAAAAAAAATTAATCATTTAACTAATTAGCTGAACTAATTATTTCATTAGTCATTATGCCAACAGGACTCACTACAGTCAAAGAATAGTGTCATATTGACTGTTTTAAAGGGGAAGGAAGACCATTTAATAAAATAAATGGCACACTGACTTGGTTTTCCTTTTCAGTGCTGGCGCATTATTAAATGACTTATAAAATGAAGGATTTGGACCTCAGAGGCTTGACGTGCACAATTGCACAAGTTCATATTAAGAAAATAAAAATGTATGGAGTAGAACTACCTTGTTTGAAATGAAGAGCAGCTGTGCATTGAAAAGAAACCTTGGCAAACACCATGAAATAGAAAAACCCAGGTGAGATTTATTTGTGCACACATGGGAGGATTGTGACACAGCAATGACTTCTATATACTGGAGACATACCCTCATCTTGACCGCTGCCACGTCATAGCTAACCCCAACCCTAACCCTCCACAAAAAACAGTTCTTTACTCCATCATTTAACGGTTTACCTCAGGGCGGTGGCTCTCAAATGGCTGTGAACTGATTCATTTCTCCCCAATGCAACTAGGATCAAACACACTAAACCCCAACACTCCTGAAGCTCAGCAGCACTTGTGGAGTGCGCCACAAACACAGACAAGAAGAAGTGATGTTAGATCCTCATACATAACGCTCTCACACTCACTAACACACACACACACACACACACACACACACAAACACACACAAACACACACACACACACACACGGGCACCTGCGAGGACACACGCACATATGACCGTCCTTCGAAGAATTATGTCAGAAGCTGTCTCTCTCGCTGTGTTAAACTGTGGCTCCGCTCAAACTAAATCCCTGGAGTGAGAGTGAAAATAAGAGCGAGAAAGTAAGAGAGCAGGAGAGAGAGAGAGAGAGAGAGGGAGAGAGGGGGAGAAAATTCGAGACAGAGGGACAGACAGAGAGAATGAGATGGGATTACAGGGATAATGCGAGCAGATGGAGGGAGTCGAGGCTCCAGCAGGACTCGCCACTCCAAATGGATTAAAAGACTTCAGCCGAGCCACCGACAACCGAGCCACCGACAACTGAGCGGATGCTGCGTTCCTCACGCTTCAGACACCGATCTGAGCCGGTGCCCCCCCACCCCACCACCACCCCCACCCCACCGCCGCCTGCCGCTAAGCCCGGAAATAAAACTTGCCATCTTTCAGCGTGACGCAGTAAACAGTTAGGTCATGGAAATGTATTTCAACCACTGCCCCTTTCTCCTCCTCCCTCCTACCAAACACATAAAAGGTTAGGATTTTGGGCTTTTTTTTTTTTTTCTTTTTTTTTTTTAAAACCCATCCATTTAGGAAACATTTACGCTGATCCTCCGCTTTAAACTTTGTATTAATGTGCATCCTGTTGGAGCAAAATGCATCCAAATTCAGATGTAGAAGCTCCCCAGGGAACACTGAAGATCCAATCACCCAGACCAGCACTGGTCAGCCAGGGATTTGGCCAACATGAGCAAAAATATGTTATGTGTCTTTAATCTTCAAACACGCTAAGCCATTTTACACTTAATATATAAACTTTTCATTATTCTATCTGGCTGGACTGAGCTGGATTACAGATTAAATGCACTTCCCAGACACTAAACTTTCATTTCATAAAAATACAGATGACACTGTCGCTGCCTCTCATTCACACTATTTACATCTTTAACATTTCACAATAAGATTTGTCACCAATTCACTCTTCATACTACTCAAAGTAACTATCTCCTGTGTGTTTGACTCCTTTTCATTTGTGAAAATAATTATTGCGCATGCTTTTAAAGTCATGAGCATCTATCTCTAAGCTCAACCAGCTCGTTCTCGTCTCCATCCAATCACAACTTCACGCATGGGGCTTCAGCCAATCACTTTTAAGCTGTCAAACTTTAAAAGTGTCTCTCTTTGCTGTCATTCAGTACTGCGAACATTTCGTGACCCACCTCCACCCTTTCACCACCTCAAAAATCTCCAGTCAAACCATTTGATCAGAAGTTTCCCTCTCACGAAGACGTTCCCGTCCTCGAGCTCCATTCCTCATCGCCAGTGTCAAGGCTCTGGGGAAGTTTCCTCTAATTCCATGGAGATCCACTTCCTGCCGGGGACTAAGCACAAAAAGTCTATTCCTTCTGTTCACAATGAATTCCATTTTACTTAAATTTTTCACACTCTTTTGTTCCTCTAACAGTATTAGTCTCTCCTGATGGAAATGTATAATCAGAGATGGTGAAAATAGTTTAACTTTTGACAGAGTGAAGGGAAGGACATGGTTCTATTAACACATTTCATCAACGTTGTTTAACTTGCTTGAATTAAAATAATAATAAAAAACAGGAGACATTCCTAAACAT
>NW_019174258.1:13727105-13727252 GCF_002260705.1 Seriola dumerili | reverse complement strand
CTTGCCATCTTTCAGCGTGACGCAGTAAACAGTTAGGTCATGGAAATGTATTTCAACCCACTGCCCCCTTTCTCCTCCTCCCTCCTACCAAACACATAAAAGGTTAGGATTTTGGGCTTTTTTTTTTTTTCTTTTTTTTTTTTTTTA
>NW_019174258.1:13721540-13727080 GCF_002260705.1 Seriola dumerili | reverse complement strand
TTTTTTAAAACCATCCATTTAGGGAAACATTTACGCTGATCCTCCGCTTTAAACTTTGTATTAATGTGCATCCTGTTGGAGCAAAATGCATCCAAATTCAGATGTAGAAGCTCCCCAGGGAACACTGAAGATCCAATCACCCAGACCAGCACTGGTCAGCCAGGGATTTGGCCACAATGAGCAAAAATATGTTATGTGTCTTTAATCTTCAAACACGCTAGCCATTTTACACTTAATAATAACTTTTCATTATTCTATCTGGCTGGACTGAGCTGGATTACAGATTAAATGCACTTCCCAGACACTAAACTTTCATTTCATAAAAATACAGATGACACTGTCGCTGCCTCTCATTCACACTATTTACATCTTTAACATTTCACAATAAGATCTTGTCACCAATTCACTCTTCATACTACTCAAAGTAACTATCTCCTGTGTGTTTGACTCCTTTTCATTTGTGAAAATAATTATTCGCATGCTTTTAAGTCATGAGCATCTATCTCTAAGCTCAACCAGCTCGTTCTCGTCTCCATCCAATCACAACTTCACGCATGGGGCTTCAGCCAATCACTTTTAAGCTGTCAAACTTTAAAGGTCTCTCTTTGCTGTCATTCAGTACTGCGAACATTTCGTGACCCACCTCCACCCTTTCACCACCTCAAAAATCTCCAGTCAAACCATTTGATCAGAAGTTTCCCTCTCACGAAGACGTTCCCGTCCTCGAGCTCCATTCCTCATCGCCAGTGTCAAGGCTCTGGGGAAGTTTCCTCTAATTCCATGGAGATCCACTTCCTGCCGGGACTAAGCACCAAAGTCTATTCCTTCTGTTCACAATGAATTCCATTTTACTTAAATTTTTCACACTCTTTTGTTCCTCTAACAGATATAGTCTTCCTGATGGAAATGTATAATCAGAGATGGTGAAAATAGTTAAACTTTTGACAGAGTGAAGGGAAGGACATGGTCTATTAACACATTTCATCAACGTTGTTTAACTTGCTTGAATTAAAAATAATAATAAAAAACAGGAGACATTCCTACAACAATACAGGTTTGGGTGCCAAAAGTCCCAACTGGGTGCCTCCTTAAATAAAACAGCAGCTGTCCTGTGAAGCACAACAAAGGAACTCTCTGAGGATGCTGTAATACTGCAACAGTAAGTTACACTTTCACATTTGACACACAAAACATAAAGGTTTCCATCAATATGAATGTGTTTAATAATGTCATTGTGCACAACTCTGTGTGTGTCACTGGGAGTGCGAATAGCCTTTATGTGCCAGAGCAGGCTCAGCTTCTTTTCTGCATCAGGACAGTTAACATTACCAAGACCAATAGTCACATTGATTAGGTCACTCCCCCAGTCAAATGCCGTTAACTGGTCTTAATGGAACAAACCGTGGAACTGCTTCCGTCCAAAAAAGATGGACAGATAAATAGATAAATAGATAGAAGCAAGTGCAAACTCAATATTGGAGGATACATATTGTTGTTCACTCTATATTCCAGTCTCCAGTCCTCAGTGTCACAGTCAATTAGCCCCGTTTTTTTATTCCTGCACATATGCATTTATTAATGTGAATATGGCTGCGTGTTAACTTCGCCTTTGTTTCCCTGCTCTCCCTCTGCGTTATCCGCAGGTGATAATAACCTGTTGTACAGTGTCCGTTACGCGCCGCGCTTCTCCCCTGACGTCCCAGCATCTGTTGCTGCTGGCAGCATCAGCAGATGCATTCACGTTGCCCTAAGTCATCCAAACACATGAATCATCATCAGCGCTGATGAACGTCACTCAGTTTAACCTCAATGCGGTCATTTTGACACTGCTTACAGCCAGACTCCTCGTGCGCCAGCCTGATCTCTTCTGATCTCAAGAGTCTAAGCAGGATTGCACCTGCACTGCATGGCAGTGAGGCTGTCTGGGGAATACTGGAGGTGTAAACTGAGGTAGCAAGGTACCTGAGTTGTCAGCACTCAGGATGGCACTTTCACAGCATGGGAATGTGTGTTTTTCACTCATTCATTGTGGTTTGCTCACTGTTCAAAGCCACTCTACTGTGTTCAGAACTGCACTTCGACTCACTCCTTCCCTACGTGCGTATTTACGCACAATATACACGGTCAGATATTCAGCCAAATAACATAAAAAATAATGTATCATCGTAAATTCAGGACAATACTGTTTATACATCGCACAACGTGTCTCGCAGAGATAGCACAGCAGACAAGAAATGCGCGGGTATTCATCGTGTTCAATACCGTGTCTCTCTCTCTCTCTCTCTCTCTCTCTCTCTCTCTCTCTCTCTCGCTCTCTCTTTCTTTCACACACTCAGTCACACACAGCCTCGATCGCTCGCTCGCTCGCTCCGCTCACACACATGCGTGCTCACCTCTTTTATCCTGAACTTTGACGGAGACTCCACCAGCGGCTCAGTCTCTCGGTCAAGCCTCCGCGATATGACTATATCCCCTGTCCCGGCTCACGCTGACCGGCGAGCTCTCCAGTCGGGCTCCACCAGCTCAAACGTGGCCGACTGAAACCTCACCGGGTTCAGGTTCATCACCACTGAACCGATCCCGCATCCTCTGACACGTTGATGAAACCGGGTTGTCGATTCCAGCACCGACCTGGACCTTCGCGACTGTACTTTAGTTTGCGATTTAGGTTTCCGTTTCCCCGGTTGGGAGTTTAGCGAGGGCGTCATGGGCCATTGCTTTGGCTTGATCTCCACTGTTATGCTCTGACTCGTGCGAGGTGGCCACCCGCGGTCCGGGCAAACACTTAAACTTAATCGGTTCGTCCAGACCGAGGATGGAGTCCACCAGGAGGATGTCGCCAGTTTTTGGGCACCGCGTAAAACTCCCGTTTTTGGGCAGCGCGAAGTAAATGAGCTCCGCGTTCTTGCCGCTGTCACCGTCCCGCGCGGTGACCGTGTAGATCGCCGTGCGGAGCGCAGATGGCATCATCCAGGCTCAGCTTCACATCGGCACCGAGGAAGGTGGGCTGGTGGTCGTTGGTGTCCAGTACGTCCACCTTGATGGACGCCACCTCAGCTACTACCGGAGACTCCTCAACCTCTTCCCGGGAGAGTCCGCGCACTTGCCCGCAACACAAACCCAGACCCAGTGCCGTATTCGTCCCGCTCCTCCCGGTCCAGTACCCCAGAAGTCTTAAGTAAAATATGCCCCCGTTGTTGTGCGCAAAGACACGGAATTCTCGCTCCCGTCCCCCAAGAGTTTAAAGTGCGCTGACGCTGAGCCGGTTCCCTCAGTACCGCACAGTCTCTGCGAGTTGAGCCGTTTCAACGGGACGCTCAGTCCGTTGACCCGGGAGCCCGGAGACGAGTTCTCAAACACATGCCGTGAAAGAACGGCACTGCTCCATGTTCCTGTTCCAAGTGCGCACCAAAACCAAAAAGGGTAAAAACGCGACCCAAATCAATGACGGATATCTCACTGGTTCCACTGCACTAAAGCGCTCGTGCTACACCAAGATCCATGGGTACACTCGCTCCTTGGGATATCTCTCCTCCCTTATATGATCCAAAACTTCCATTAAATTGGAACTCAGATATTTGCTGGCAACATACTTCAACCCGACGCAGGAGAAGTTTGTCTCTGTGTGTTTGTATTGCGTGTCCTCCTCCTCCTCTGTCCTCCTCTATCTGCTGTCTCACCAGCAGCGCTGTCTGTCTGTGCGCGTCCACGAAAAAAAAACGGGCTTCTTACAGCTCGAGTGCGCGCTTACCTCCGTTCCCCTCCTCGCTCTGCTTTTGCTTGCCCGTTTCCGATCTCGCACAGGGATCAACACTTAATCCATGAGTTGCTGCAAACTGCGCGCAACCTCACACCGGCTTCCTATAGAGACGGATCCCCTCTTATTAACGGGAAAACAGTAATCTTTGCTTCTCAAACGCACTGATGAGGACGCGGGTCATGATGACTTACACAGAAGCGGCCGTTTTTACGCGACGTAATGCCAAACAAGAGCCGCGCAATGCATCTGCAGAGTGATGCAGCGGTAACGATTCTCTCATCGGAAATGAAACTTCTCAGCAAAGCGGCAGCGAGTGAATCAACTCGTGCTCGCTCGCGCGCCCGCGCGCCACACAAACCACCCACACCGCCACAGCCAACAACCAGCGCGCAACCGTGTTGCGCTGAGCGTGTCTGTTTGTGTGTGTAGAGAGAGTGTGTCAGTGGATCCTCAGGGGGAAACAGCCCGACCTCTCTTCTCCAGTGATTCAATGTCCATTCTTGCACGTCCAGATCCATCACTCCTCTTTCCAATAACACGTCAGTCCATTGGATTAAAAATATGTAAAAATCGATCATTTTAAAACGCCTCCAGTGGGGGTAAAGAGAAATAAAGGCTTTTCAGCTCCAGGCAAGGACTCAGAAAGACTCAGAGCTGTCTTTATGTCACAGACAAGTGCCTATTTGAACATGTTCTTCACCCAGTGTGCTTTGCTTTGGAGCTTTGGTCTCCAGGGTTTTGTGAAAGTTGTTGGCAGGTCCCCAGCAGAATGAATAGTCTCAGATTAATATAACAGATAATTTGCTTTAATATATCAGCTCTCACTTTCATATCCCATCCCAACATGTAAGGTAGAAAGTGAATACAAAATCGACAAGACCCCCAAAATCCCTCCAGTGGATCCCTGCAAATAAATCTGAGAATGTTTTTTTTTGGAGGATCTTAGGCATGCTGCACGGTCATTATCTCATCCGAAGGCCAGTCTTCTGTGTTTCTTCTTTTTGTGTGCTTTTGCTGTTGTTTTGAACTCCTACTCACTAAAAACACTGCAGACCTGTGCAGTTTTAAAAGTTTCAAATCAGCAGTCCTTGGATAACCACAAGTTCAGAGCTTTACACTAAAAACTATGTCGTATATTCAGTCAAGTTTGGCTTGTGTGGGAGTGGATTTCATCAGTGTGTAGCTTAACATCAGATATGATTAAAGTCAGGATGAAAAGTGAATGTTCACCCAGATTCAATAAAAACACCTCTGAATTCAAGGGGTAGCTACAAACATTAGGGACCCACACAGACAGGCTGTATGACAAGAGCATTCGCAATGAGCCACTAACATTGACACACACACACACAAACACACACAAACACACACACACACACACACGGGCACACACGGGCACACACGCACATATGACCGTCCTTCGAAGAATTATGTCAGAAGCTGTCTCTCTCGCTGTGTTAAACTGTGGCTCCGCTCAAACTAAATCCCTGGAGTGAGAGTGAAAATAAGAGCGAGAAAGTAAGAGAGCAGGAGAGAGAGAGAGAGAGAGGGAGAGAGGGGGAGAAAATTCGAGACAGAGGGACAGACAGAGAGAATGAGATGGGATTACAGGGATAATGCGAGCAGATGGAGGGAGGTCGAGGCTCCAGCAGGACTCGCCACTCCAAATGGATTAAAAGACTTCAGCCGAGCCACCGACAACCGAGCCACCGACAACTGAGCGGATGCTGCGTTCCTCACGCTTCAGACACCGATCTGAGCCGGTGCCCCCCCCACCCCA
>NW_019174258.1:13639008-13721515 GCF_002260705.1 Seriola dumerili | reverse complement strand
CGCTGATCCTCCGCTTTAAACTTTGTATTAATGTGCATCCTGTTGGAGCAAAATGCATCCAAATTCAGATGTAGAAGCTCCCCAGGGAACACTGAAGATCCAATCACCCAGACCAGCACTGGTCAGCCAGGGATTTGGCCACATGAGCAAAAATATGTTATGTGTCTTTAATCTTCAAACACGCTAAGCCATTTTACACTTAATATATAACTTTTCATTATTCTATCTGGCTGGACTGAGCTGGATTACAGATTAAAATGCACTTCCCAGACACTAAACTTTCATTTCATAAAAATACAGATGACACTGTCGCTGCCTCTCATTCACACTATTTACATCTTTAACATTTCACAATAAGATCTTGTCACCAATTCACTCTTCATACTACTCAAAGTAACTATCTCCTGTGTGTTTGACTCCTTTTCATTTGTGAAAATAATTATTGCGCATGCTTTTTAAGTCATAAGCATCTATCTCTAAGCTCAACCAGCTCGTTCT
The DNA here is from genome assembly GCF_002260705.1 of Seriola dumerili. NCBI lineage: Eukaryota > Metazoa > Chordata > Actinopteri > Carangiformes > Carangidae > Seriola > Seriola dumerili. Next base: position 13,721,017 of record NW_019174258.1, on the reverse strand, counting down.
CGTCTCCATCCAATCACAACTTCACGCATGGGGCTTCAGCCAATCACTTTTAAGCTGTCAAACTTTAAAAGTGTCTCTCTTTGCTGTCATTCAGTACTGCGAACATTTCGTGACCCACCTCCACCCTTTCACCACCTCAAAAATATCCAGTCAAACCATTTGATCAGAAGTTTCCCTCTCACGAAGACGTTCCCGTCCTCGAGCTCCATTCCTCATCGCCAGTGTCAAGGCTCTGGGGGAAGTTTCCTCTAATTCCATGGAGATCCACTTCCTGCCGGGGACTAAGCACCAAAGTCTATTCCTTCTGTTCACAATGAATTCCATTTTACTTAAATTTTTCACACTCTTTTGTTCCTCTAACAGTATTAGTCTCTCCTGATGGAAATGTATAATCAGAGATGGTGAAAATAGTTTAACTTTTGACAGAGTGAAGGGAAGGACATGGTCTATTAACACATTTCATCAACGTTGTTTAACTTGCTTGAATTAAAAATAATAATAAAAAACAGGAGACATTCCTACAACAATACAGGTTTGGGTGCCAAAAGTCCCAACTGGGTGCCTCCTTAAAATAAAACAGCAGCTGTCCTGTGAAGCACAACAAAGGGAACTCTCTGATGATGCTGTAATACTGCAACAGTAAGTTACACTTTCACATTTGACACACAAAACATAAAGGTTTTCCATCAATATGAATGTGTTTAATAATGTCATTGTGCCAACTCTGTGTGTGGTCACTGGGAGTGCGAATAGCCTTTATGTGCCAAGAGCAGGCTCAGCTTCTTTTCTGCATCAGGACAGTTAACATTACCAAGACCAATAGGTCACATTGATTAGGTCACTCCCCCAGTCAAATGCCGTTAACTGGTCTTAATGGAACAAACCGTGGAACTGCTTCCGTCCAGAAAGATGGACAGATAAATAGATAAATAGATAGAAGCAAGTGCAAACTCAATATTGGAGGATACATATTGTTGTTACACTCTATATTCCAGTCTCCAGTCCTCAGTGTCACAGTCAATTAGCCCCGTTTTTTTATTCCTGCACATATGCATTTATTAATGTGAATATGGCTGCGTGTTAACTTCGCCTTTGTTTCCCTGCTCTCCCTCTGCGTTATCCGCAGGTGATAATTAACCTGTTGGTACAGTGTCCGTTACGCGCCGCGCTTCTCCCCTGACGTCCCAGCATCTGTTGCTGCTGGCAGCATCAGCAGATGCATTCACGTTGCCCTAAGTCATCCAAACACATGAATCATCATCAGCGCTGATGAACGTCACTCAGTTTAACCTCTATCGTATAGATGCTGGTCATTTTGACACTGCTTACAGCCAGACTCCCTCGTGCGCCAGCCTGATCTCTTCTGATCTCAAGAGTCTAAGCAGGATTGCACCTGCACTGCATGGCAGTGAGGCTGTCTGGGGAATACTGGAGGTGTAAACTGAGGTAGCAAGGTACCTGAGTTGTCAGCACTCAGGATGGCACTTATCACAGCATGGGAATGTGTGTTTTTCACTCATTCATGTGGGTTTGCTCACTGTTCAAAGCCACTCTACTGTGTTCAGAACTGCACTTCGACTCACTCCTTCCCTACGTGCGTATTTACGCACAATATACACGGTCAGATATTCAGCCAAATAACATAAAAAATAATGTATCATCGTAAAATTCAGGACAATACTGTTTATACATCGCACAACGTGTCTCGCAGAGATAGCACAGCAGACAAGAAATGCGCGCGGTATTCATCGTGTTCAATACCGTCTCTCTCTCTCTCTCTCTCTCTCGCTCTCTCTTTCTTTCACACACTCAGTCACACACAGCCTCGATCGCTCGCTCGCTCGCTCGCTCACACACATGCGTGCTCACCTCTTTTATCCTGAACTTTGACGGAGATCTCCACCAGCGGCTCAGTCTCTCGGTCCAGCCTCCGCGATATGACTATATCCCCGCTGTCCCGGCTCACGCTGACCGGCGAGCTCTCCAGGTCGGGCTCCACCAGCTCAAACGTGGCCGACTGAAACCTCACCGGGTTCAGGTTCATCACCACTGAACCGATCCCCGCATCCTCTGACACGTTGATGAAAACCGGGTTGTCCGATTCCAGCACCGACCTGGACCTTCGCGACTGTACTTTAGTTTGCGATTTAGGTTTCCGTTTCCCCGGTTGGGAGTTTAGCGAGGGCGTCATGGGCCATTGCTTTGGCTTGATCTCCACTGTTATGCTCTGACTCGTGCGAGGTGGCCACCCGCGGTCCCGGGCAAACACTTTAAACTTAATCGGTTCGTCCAGACCGAGGATGGAGTCCACCAGGAGGATGTCGCCAGTTTTGGGCACCGCGTAGAAACTCCCGTTTTTGGGCAGCGCGAAGTAAATGAGCTCCGCGTTCTTGCCGCTGTCACCGTCCCGCGCGGTGACCGTGTAGATCGCCGTGCGGAGCGCAGTGGCATCATCCAGGCTCAGCTTCACATCGGCACCGAGGAAGGTGGGCTGGTGGTCGTTGGTGTCCAGTACGTCCACCTTGATGGACGCCACCTCAGCTACTACCGGAGACTCCTCAACCTCTTCCCGGGAGAGTCCCGCGCATTGCCCGCAACACAAACCCAGACCCAGTGCGTATTCGTCCCGCTCCTCCCGGTCCAGTACCCCAGAAGTCTTAAGTAAAATATGCCCCCGTTTGTTGTGCGCAAAGACACGGAAATTCTCGCTCCCGTCCCCCAAGAGTTTAAAGTGCGCTGACGCTGAGCCGGTTCCCTCAGTACCGCACAGTCTCTGCGAGTTGAGCCGTTTCAACGGGACGCTCAGTCCGTTGACCCGGGAGCCCGGAGACGAGTTCTCAAACACATGCCCGTGAAAGAACGGCACCTGCTCCATGGTCCTGTTCCCAAGTGCGCACCAAACCAAAAAGGGTAAAAACGCGACCCAAATCATGACTGGATATCTCACTGGTTCCACTGCACTAAAGCGCTCGTGCTACACCAAGATCCATGGGTACACTCGCTCCTTGGGGATATCTCTCCTCCCTTTATGATCCAAAACTTCCATTAAATTGGAACTCAGATATTTGCTGGCAACATACTTCAACCCGACGCAGGAGAAGTTTGTCTCTGTGTGTTTGTATTGCGTGTCCTCCTCCTCCTCTGTCCTCCTCTATCTGCTGTCTCACCAGCAGCGCTGTCTGTCTGTGCGCGTCCCACGAAAAAAAAACGCTTCTTACAGCTCGAGTGCGCGCTTACCTCCGTTCCCCTCCTCGCTCTGCTTTTGCTTGCGCCGTTTCCGATCTCGCACAGGGATCACACTTAATCCATGAGTTGCTGCAAACTGCGCGCAACCTCACACCGGCTTCCTATAGAGACGGATCCCCTCTTATTAACGGGAAAACAGTAATCTTTGCTTCTCAAACGCACTGATGAGGACGCGGGTCATGATGAGTATCTGACACAGAAGCGGCCGTTTTTACGCGCGTAATGCCAAACAAGAGCCGGCGCAATGCATCTGCAGAGTGATGCAGCGGTAACGGATTCTCTCATCGGAAATGAACTTCTCAGCAAAGCGGCAGCGAGTCGAATCAACTCGTGCTCGCTCGCGCGCCCGCGCGCACACAAACACCCACACCGCCACAGCCAACAACCAGCGCGCAACCGTGTGCGTGAGCGTGTCTGTTTGTGTGTGTGAGAGAGTGTGTCAGTGGGATCCTCAGGGGGGAAACAGCCCGACCTCTCTTCTCCCAGTGATCAATGTCCATTCTTGCACGTCCAGATCCATCACTCCTCTTTCCAATAACACGTCAGTCCATTGGATTAAAATAATGTAAAAATCGATCATTTTAAAACGCCTCCAGTGGGGGTAAAGAGAAATAAAGGCTTTCAGCTCCAGGCAAGGACTCAGAAAGACTCCAGAGCTGTCTTTATGTCACAGACAAGTGCCCTATTTGAACATGTTCTTCACCCAGTGTGCTTTGCTTTGGAGCTTGTGGTCTCCAGGGTTTTGTGAAAGTTGTTGGCAGGTCCCCAGCAGAATGAATAGTCTCAGATTTAATATAACAGATATTTGCTTTAATATATCAGCTCTCACTTTCATATCCCATCCCAACATGTAGGTAGAAAGTGAATAGCAAAATCGACAAGACCCCCAAAATCCCTCCACGTGGATCCCTGCAAATAAATCTGAGAATGTTTTTTTTGGAGGATCTTAGGCATGCTGCACGGTCATTATCTCATCCGAAGGCCCAGTCTTCTGTGTTCTTCTTTTTGTGTGCTTTTGTGTTGTTTGAACTCCTACTCACTAAAACACTGCAACCTGTGCAGTTTTAAAAGTTTCAAATCAGCAGTCCTTGGATAACACAAGTTTCAGAGCTTTACACTAAAAACTATGTTCGTATATTCAGTCAAAGTTTGGCTTGTGTGGGAGTGGATTTCCATCAGTGTGTAGCTTAAACATCAGAATGATTAAAGTCAGGATGAAAAGGTGATGTTCACCCAGGATTCAATAAAAACACCACTGATGTCAAGGGGTAGCTACAAACAATTAGGGACCCACAGACAGGCTGTATGACAGAGCATTCGCAATGAGCCACTACATTGACTTACATTTAATAATTACACTATGTGTTAACTCTACGCAACCACCCAATGCTCCTGCATAAAGCGACTTACTATAAATAATTATGAATGCTGTATGATGCAGTTCGTGGCCTTGGCTGAGCTTACTGTTTTTTTTTTTATATTCCCACTTGAAACACATCCACAGGTGAACAGTAATTATTTTTTACTTGTCCAAGGCAGCTTCACCAGAGAAATGAGTGACCATGTTGAAATCACATTGCTACTAATTACTATTATCTTAGCTCAAACACAGAGATTTTTTTTCCCCTTGTTTACAAATACTTGACCATATTAGTTTTTGATTAACAATTAAACTACACTTTAGTTAGACTGAAGACAACAATTTAGGTTGTTTTTGTTATGCTGTCAGGGGAGATGGTGCATTAATGGATTTGTTGTGATATAACCTACTCAATAAAAACATTAGTTTATTCATTATACCTAAAATGTTAGTCACTGAGAACATCTACTCAAGTACATTTCTTAAGTACAGCATTTTTAGAAAATCAAACTCAACCAAAAACCATGATCAATAATATTATACATGATCAAAAATCACGGTATTATAAACTATGATCATGTATAATATTATTGTCATGTTTTCTGGAAAATGTTTACCTTTGTAATATCTTTTGAAAAGATGTTAAAACACTAAATAATGACAAAATCAAGATGATGATGGTGATGAGAACTGACCCATGTGCCTGGGTTTATCACACCTGTGAACACTCTTGTAATTGTCGTGAACTTGAAGAAGCCACAGGCGAAATGTGTTGTTCGCTCTCAGTAAAAATCGCAGTGAAGTCATCAGTGTGCCACGGTCAAGTTTCATTTTCACTGTAGTTGTTCCTGCGACCAACCAGCTCCTGACCACTCATATTGGCTGTGCATGGGGGCTTTTGTTCACCGCAGTATTTTTAGATTTGTTCTGTGAAATAAATTTTGTGCACTTTATTCTACACCTTTATCCCTCATGTTTTATTTTACTGTGCAGTCGTTTTGTGTTCTTTTGCATGGATTTGTCCCTTCACAAATTTAAAATCTATTAATAGACAAAAAATGATGACTGATATTGGTGTCTATTATCATATCATATCTGTCAGATGAAGCGCATCGTCATAAACAAACTTCCAAAGCCACAAAAAAGAAGCAGGAGAAAAACAGCGACAGATTTGGTCAGCTGTTAAGCTCCACTGTGGAGTAATATTCCTCACTGTGGCAGCGACAATGGCCCAGTGAGCACCAGACTGAATCATCTCTTCCTCATATCTCTTTGTGCGTGTGTGTGTGTGTGTGTGTGTGTGTGCATCTTTGTTGGATTTAAAATAAAACTCAATATGTTTAAAGCAGTCACCGTTTAAAGCAACTGTTTGCTTATTCATATTGGAGCCTGTCAGTGTTACAGGCAGCTTTTCAGCTGATCACGTCTCTGGAAAAGTCACATATTCCAGTCGGCAAGCCGGTGGACGTTTGACGGTACAGGCACCAGAGGCATGTGGAAAAACAACACTGTTGCACACTTGCTATTAAACTGGACTTTTTCAAGTATTCTGTGCTGAAATGCCAAAATAATATGATTGCAGTGCCACTTTACTTCAGCAAAGTCAAGGAGGTTTGGAAGGCACTGCAATATTTAGACCAGGCTCAAAACACTTGTGGGTTATAACTCGGTATAATGATGAATGCACAAATGAGTAAGAAACCCAAAGGGACAGCTTGTGTATTTCAAAAGCATTTAAGGCCTTTATGTGTGTAGAAGATTCCATGTCATCTTAGTTTCCTCTTTTTCAGCTTTATCATTGTGGCTAAAATTGGCCAATCCTGAGATCTCCGACAATTTCCTCTGTTGCTCCAAACAATCATAGTTGTGGTTTATTGATGGACAAGGCTGGCCTTATTCAATATTTTTTTCTTACCGTCAAAAAAAATCCAATGAATACACAACAATGTCATAGTTTCTCAGCATTTTCTGACTTTCCACCTAGCTCCAAGCCCATTCCCACTAACTCCTACTCTCAAAACTTTAAAGATGGGACACGAATGTATAGTTTCTTTTTGTTTTTTTTTTAAAGGCCGAGTTCCATGTATTCACGAACAGTTCAGACCCCTTCAATTTCAAGCCTTCAGCTAGAATCATTTAAATTCATTTTTCCCTCACCAGTCTACAGTCAGTACGTGATAATGACAAAGTGAAAACAGAATTTTAGAAGTTTTTAAAGTTTTTAAGAACTTATTAAAAAGAAAAAACTGGGGTGACTCGGTGGCTCACCTGGTAGAGCGTGTATTATTAGGACTCAGTCTTTACCGCAGTGGCCTGGGTTCGAATCCAACCCACGCCCCTTTGCTGCATGTCATCCCCACTCTCTCTCACCCCAAACTTTCCCGTCTCTCTCTCACTGCTACTCTAATAAAGGCATCTTTTCTATGCCCAAAAGAATAACTTAAAAAAAAAAGGAAAGAACTGATATATCACATTGACATACTGTAAGTACTAAGACCCTTTACTCAGTACTTAGAATACCTTTAGCAGCGATTACATGGTATGAGGTGACAAACTTTGCACATCTGGATTTGGGGATTTTCTACCATTCATCTCTGCAGATCCTCTCAAGCTCTGTCAGGTTGGATAGGGGCCATTGGTGGATGTTTTCAGGTCTCTCCAGAGACGTTCGACTGGGTTTAAGTCAGGGCTCTGGCTGGGCCACTCAAGGACATCCACAAAGTTTTCCCTAAACCACTCCTGCATTGTCTTGGGTGTGTGTTTAGGGTCATTGTCCTGTTGGCCAAACAGTTCAATCATGGTTTCATCAGACCAGAGTCCCTTAGATGAGTTTTTTTGCAAACTTTCACTGAGGAGAGGCATTCGTCTCCTCGCTGCCATAAAGCCCATATCGGTGGAGTGTTGCAGTGATGGTTGTCCTTCTGGAAGTTTCTCCATCTCCACACAGGGTCTCAGCCAGAGTGACCATCGGGTTCTTGGTCACCGTCTTACCAAGGCCCTTCTGCCCTGATTGCTCAGATTGGCCAGATGGCCAGCTGTAGAAAGAGTCCTGGTTGTTCAAAACTTCCTCCCTTTCAGAATGATGGAGGCCACTGTGCTCCTGGGAACCTTCAATGCGGCAGATTGCTTCGTATCCTTCCTCAGATCTGAGCCTCGACACAATCCTGTCTGTGAACTCTGCAGGCGGTTCCTTCCTTCTCATGGTTTGGTTTTTGCTCTGATATGCATTGTCAGCTGTGAGACCATACATAGACAGGTGTGCATCTTTCCAAATCACATCTGATCAATTGCATTGATCACAGGTGGACTCCAGTCAAAGTGCAGAAACATCTCAAAGATGATCAAGAGAACTGGGAGGCACCTGAGCTAAATTTCAAGCGTCATAGCAAAGCGTCTGAATACTTATGTCAATGTGATATTCTGCATCCCTTACACGTCAGTATGGGATATTGTACGAAGTATTAGGGCCATGGATGAGAAAAAAAAATGAGAGGACCAAGATTTTTTTTCATCATGCACTTCGAGAAAAAGAGTCAAAATGTTGAGAATAAAGTCGAACTGACTCAGAAGAGAAGGATTATAATTTTAATTTTGCCTTTCGAGAATAAAGTCGAAATGTCGAGAATAAACTTGACATTTCGAGATTAAAGTCGACCTTTTGAGACGATATCACGCATTGCATATGCCTGCCTCTACAAAATACCTTGCATAGATGAGATGATGAAATTGTACTTCAGAATCAGCTTTAGCAACAAAGAACTCCTTTTTCTTTTGGCTCATAAACACAGTGTAGTTGTCAGGATTAGGACTTTGAAGAGATCGTGCCGAAAACTGCGTCTGTTCAGAAGGAAAAGCAACACAAGCTTGGGCGAGGTGGCCGCATTCGTGCAGACTGAAATAGCAAGTAATGGACAAATGCAAGGATATCGTTGGTTACACCTGCGTGCAATTCAGAGGGGATGTGTGGTATCACAAGACACAATAAGACAACTGATCAAATGGATTTATTTATTCTCGACATTTCGACTTTATTCTCCAAATGAGAAAAAAATAAAAAATCTTCCTCTTCTGAGTCAGTTCGACTTTATTCTCAACATTTCAACCTTTTTTTCTCAAAGTGAATGATGAAAAAAAAATCTTCCTCCTCTTATTTTTTTTTTTCTCATCCATGGCCCTAATACTCTTTCCTAATACTGACTGTAGATTGATGAGAGAAAGAAATTATTTTAAGGCTGTAACATGACAAAATAGGAAAAAAGGTGAAGGGGTCTGAATACTTTATGAATGCAGTGTAATTTCCGACTGCAATCAGGAGTAAATAGTGCATTTGTCTGGGGACTACATTCAGTGGCAGATTAACTGACTAATTCACACTTGTTGCTCTAGTGAGAACAGTGAATGTGGGATTGAGTCAAAATAAATAAGTGACTGTTTTCATGGAAATGAAGGAACAAATCACCCACTGCGATGTTGTGGCTCCTTGATGTGTTGTATGTAGTAGTTAATTAGTTCTCATTTTTTGAACAATGGTGGGTACAGTGTTTGGATACACATACAATACTTGATGAATATGTGTCATTTGCAAAATGTGGGACACCAGCACTCCCAGGAAAACCAGAATTATGATAATAACTTCTTCTTTGGTATTGGGTGGTATTAGATTAAAAAGTTTCCAAAAAATTCAAGTTAGATTTACCACAGACAATCATTCTATCATATCTGATATGTCTGTAATCAATCAGACTGATTTTTTTATTTATTCGCAAAGTTATGCAACCCTCTCTGCGAGGTAAGATCATTTATATTATTCTGATTCATAGTTCATATTTTTTATTATTCTGATTCACGGTCCGCAGTTTTATTCAGTCTGGGGTATTTATGAATATATTTCCCAGAATCTGATTGACTTCCTTTGTGTTTTGGCAACAACTTTGACATAACAGTTTAAGTTATTCAACAAGAAATCCAGATGGGGCACCTCGGTGGCTCACCTGGTAGAGCGCGCACCATTAAGGCCTGGTCCTTATCGCAGCGGCCCGGGTTCAAATCCCGGCCCTTTGCTGCATGTCATCCATTCTCTCTCTCCCCCACTTTTCTGTCTCTCTCTCTTAAAAGCCCCCCCCCCCAAAAAACAAACAAAAACAAAACAATACATCCAGATGCTTTGTAACATCATATCTACTAAGAAGCTATTATTCCTTTTTTTCCTTCTAATCTTGATTCTGGCTCTCCAGTATCGTCATACTTCTGATCCCCTGGCCCAGTGCTGGAGTGGCCATTAGGAGAACTGGGACTTTTCCCGATGGGCCGCTATGCAAATTGGGCTGGTGGCTCAATGTGAAAAAAATAAAACATCAGAGAGAGAGAGAGAGAGAGCGAGAGAGATAGAGACAGATGAGGGAGAGAGAGAGAGAGATAGATGTGACTGTGTTGTGGTGATCAGCCCACTCTGTCACGTGCGTCCCCCTCCTCAGCAAACTGTGTTCTGTTCAGACACACGGCTCCACCCACAGTCTTACAGTTTGTGTGTTGGTGTCTGTCCCATGGTTGAGATGCTGAGGCAGCAGAGGACTGTCACTGACTGGGATCACATGAAAAACAACATTAAAAACAAAATGTCTGGCCCGAACAGATCAGAAGAAACAAGTTAAAATCCAGAAAAAGTGCTTCAAATAGATGTTGCAGCAGTAACTCTGCAGACAACAGACAGCAACAGACTGCTCCCGGAACAGCTCCCAGTACGTCCAGTCAAGTTTTACAACATAAGCGGTTGGCAGAAGACAACGGGAAGCTTGTCTGAGTTTATTTAGCAGGATCTCGTTGCACAGCTTTGTTTTCTGTTGTTCTCACAGTCTGGGTGATCAGCTCAGATCTACAGAACTTTATTATAGAAAGTGACGGAAGAACAAGCCACTAAAATTCAAACATGTCTGCTGCTGTATTTACTGCTGTACGGTCTAGCCTGAAGTTTAATCTCTGTACTAAGCTGTAGTTATAGAGTCATATGAGCATTTCTGAATAACAATTACACTATAAAATGACAAAATGATATAAGTATAATTCATTTACTTCATGTTCTTCTACAAATCATCACACTAAATTTAACCTCTGTTTACTGCGTGATTCTTGTGCAGTGTGACATGCGCTGTATGTGATGGTGTCCCCAGACGGGTTTCGGAGGGCCAGTCTGAGTCCCAGGCCAATTTTTATTCCTGCTCCGTCCCTGCCTTGGCTGCCCTTGTCATAAAGTTTGGCCGCCTCCGACGAGCGAGCGGCAAAGTGAGAATGGTCGACACTGAACCTGTCATCTTCCATTCATTATCATGACAACTGACAGACTGCAGTGAGGATCATTCAAATCCATGCAGACCTACTAAATCTCAATAAAGTGGAACGTCAATCTGTCTCTGGCTCTTCCAAGCGGTTTTCACGTCTGGGGTTTGTCCCTCTAGAACAAGAACAAGCTGTTGCTGATTGACACAACACACACTCCCCTAACTGCTATTGATTATTCTGCCCACTCATTTTAACAACCTACCCAGTCTTAATTCTCTTTCTATCTGTTTCTGTCCTCCTCTTCCACTGTCTTTCTCATTATACAACCAAATTTCAATTAGTGGATTATCAGCTGTGGAACACGGTTGACCCCCTCTAAAATCAGGCTTTTTCACAAATGAGGCATCAGTCTGTATGTCAGCCTTTTGAGGATGCACACACACGTAGAGGAGAGGAAAACAGATAGAGCATTGCTGGGGTTTATAAGGTGCTTGGCAGAGAAAAAGGAGGAAGGTGTGAGTTCATTATCCAGACATAAAATTTCTCCCTCTCCCACCTGCAACAGGGTAGCCATCAGGGGAAATAGCTTGATAGGACGATAAAGAAAACAGAGACAGGGAATATGCTCAACAGCGTTTTGGAAAGACGCCAATCGGACTTTGCTGAAAACACAATCTGGAGATCCACAGGGCTGTAAATTGGCCAGGTAAAATGTCAGTGTGTGTGTGTGCTTGTGTATGTTATTGTGTGGATGTGACAGATAGTGGTTTAGTTAGTTCATAATTTCATAATTTAAATACGAATGACATAACATACTGATATTGTATAAATTCAGGAAGATTTGACCTGCTTCCTCATGGTCACACCTTTTGACAGGACAGATTTAGTTAATTAAAGGTCCCATATTGTATAAAAATAGATGTCCATGTCTTTTTTTAATTATAAAGCAGGTCTAGGTTCTATATTAATACTGTGAAAGTATCAAAGCGCTCAGTCCACAGAGAAATGCACACAGCCTGTATTCAGGAACTGAGCCTTAAAACCAGCCGACAGTACGGTGGCCCTCAGAGTTCAACGCTGTGCAACTTCGGAAAACACATGCAAATACACGAACATGCTGCAAATTCAGTCCTACAACACAACGGAAGTTACACGGGTGAAGCCTGTGGCCCTTTCCGCCATATCGTCCTCTCTCTCCAATTTTTTTGTCTCTCTCTCTCTCTCACTCTCGCTATCGGAATTAAGGCAAAAATAACATAAAAAAAAAAAAAATGATGAACCCGGCTGGAACGCACTTGTTGTTCAATGCTTTTAACTTCAAAAGTCACAATTGGGCATTTAATAACAAGTCCCAGCCACGTCCATCACTTCTGAGTGTCCACGCCTGTTGTGTTGTGTGAATCTGCAGCACGTGTTGTCAAATTGATGTTCTCTCAGCGCCTTTGTGTATTGCATTTGTTTTCCTAGGTGGCAGTGCCTTCAGCTCTTAGTGCCACCATATGTCAGGACTTCTGTAACTTTGTGATGTCACAACAAAGCAGTCATGCCCAAGCCCCGCCCACCTAGACCCACCATCCAGCCTTGCAGGATTTGGTTTCTCTGAGTGTTTACCTGAAATCTGCTATGTTTCATTGTATCAATCCTGAGAAAGGAGATGTAAAACTACTACTGTAAAAACTTTTTGGTTCTTAAAACCACAAATGTATCTTCTTATTGATCAACACATCAAATAAAACACAGGAAAAGTGTAAAATATGGGACCATTAATAATTAAATGTCTTCAGAATTTTCTTCAATGTTACTGGTGCAAAAGTCTAACGGCTCCAGATGTGGAACCAAAAATTTCGTCACCTGCTTGTACCTTTACATCAGCCTTCTCAAGTCTGCACACTGGGACAAGACACTCCAGCCTCACTTCACAGCACTGACACAACACAGGAAGCAGCAGTGTAGCGGTTGTGTTGCTGCTCCAGTAGTGACGAGACTCAGGGGTCACATCTTCGGGTCTCACTCCACCTCAACATGTTCAGTCCCAAGGGGCTGGCTCAACACATCCACCTGTCTCACTCTATGCATAGGGCGACAACTAAATGTACTGTAAAACCTTACAGCAGGCAACAAGTGTCAATTTGAGACAACATGCAAAACCCTCTTTTTTAAAGGGTTTTTATGATGGAAAATGGCAGGAGAAATAAAGAGAATGTGTGTGTGTGTGTGTGTGTGTGTGGGGGTGGTGGTGGTGGTGGGGGGGTGGCGGCGGTGGGGGGGTGGTGTTGTCCCTGGCTAAATACAAACAAGAGATATATAAGTTTTGTGCCCAAAGCTGTACTGTTTTGACGTACATACCATTACTGCATGTCTGACCTCGTTAAAATCTGTGATATTCCTAAAATGGCAACAATAAATCAAAAGCTGGTCAACTCTGTGAGAGAGCAGTGAAGACCTCCTGTGGGTACGACTGCAGAGGATGCCAGAGAGCATGGCGTTGCATGGCTTTCCAGTCAAACACCCTGATGATGATAGTGGAGCCTGGCATCAATCGAACAAAGCAACTGTTGTTCCATCTGATTCCACACTGCAGACGGTCGAGTTTAGCTCATTAATGACAAGACCAATTCAACAGCATCTCAAAAACTTCTTCTGCAAGGAGGCGTTGACAGGAGAGCAAGACTCCTGGTTGCCTGTCTTGGTAAACACGAGGTTGCAAAGATGAATGAAAACACCTCCTAGAGCTCAGCATGCTCGACAATATATGAATCACCAATTCCTTTTGATAAGTGCAAGCAAACAAGGTGCCATAGAGACACACCCGGGATCCAATCATCGTTCTCTTTCCTGATCATGGGCCAGCTGGTTTGGGTAAACAGAACTTGACTGTAGGCCAGCTTGTGCTGGATAATGGGAGTTCACCCAAAGAAAATTCACTATTCCAAGTGCCTGTTAGACGGCTTGTCAGACAGCATATAAAACATTGAGGAACTGTGTCTGACAATTTTTGTGATTTTCTGAAACCAACAACTAGACAATCATGGACACTTCATGAAGCAATTGGCTGGATGATTGACAGGATTTGAATTTTTCTCTCAACTTTTTTTTTTATTCATCACACTGCTGCTTGTGTCACTTTTATTTCAACCAAGTGCATCATTATGAAAGCCTATGACAAATGAGCATGCATCGTTATTCTCATTTAAATAATCATTGAATGTCTCCCCTCTATGTGATGGCAGACTTGTTGCCCCACCTTCAAGTGTGGCCGTTCCAACAAGTCCTCCAACCGCAACGACATCATTGTTTTTCTAACATGACCCATAGGAGTGTCTTCTGAAATAGCGCCCTTACACTGGTGGGCGTACCAGACCTTGGTTGTCATGGTTACTAATATAAACTCTCATGGCTTGGTTAGGTTTAAGCACAAAAACTACTTGGTTAGGTTTAGGAGAAGATCGTGGTTTGGCTTAAAATAGTACTTCCTTAACATTAGATGATCGTTGTTGTCATGGTTACATTAATAGCAACATGGTTAACTTTGTTGAATGGTCATGGATAATAGAAACTACATAAATAGCTGTTTTCACATAGGAAACAAACACCAGTCTTCTGTGTCATAGTCCTGTGTGTTGTTGACCCATCCATCCACCACAACCTCCCTACTACAGCCACTAGATGTCGCCTAGCAACAAAACGTAACTATAGGTCTACAAAGTACCTAGAAAACCTTGTGCCAAGACACAAAAGGCTGATCCTGCATTACGATTAATGTCCACCAGTTAATAATTTGTTTGGGCTCCACTGTAAAAGACCTCTCACTTTGTGCAAATGTCAGTGAGTTTCTTCTCAACAAGATTGTGGAAAACACAGACCACAGACACCAAAATTGTGAACATATTATTTTTCGTCTACACAAAGTCCATCCATCCATCCATCCATCCATCCAACCAACTGCAAAGAAACAGCAGGACATCCTGTTTAGGGAAATGGGAAGCAGGGAGAAAACTTCCTGCTGCCCACATTTCAGGCTCAATAATATCAGCTATCATGATCTCAGAGCTCTAAGAATTGCCACTGAATCCAAGGATATATAGAAGGCAGGATGCACTGGACTATCACTTCCTCCTGCTATTACATTCTGTAAAGCTGATGTGATGAAGATGTGTATGTAGGAAAACTGTTCAAAACAAACCTCATGCAGCATCCAACCTCAAGTGGAGTTGGATGGGCCCACAGTCGCTGATTGTAATGTGTTGCTGTATATTAGCATGCTGTGTGTTACAATGAAACACATTTAAACTAAAAGCAACAAACTTAAGAGCAATCAGTCATAAGACTATCCCGCTCTCAAACTGACTGGTGCACTCAAGAGTGCACATTTACAAGCAAACTAATCATCGCCATACGATTTCAAGCAGTTGACTCACCTGCGCTTGGCTCTCAATCAGGCTGCTACTCCTGCTGCTGCTGTTTTAGGCTTCCATACAAGTCTTAATGCTTTATTCAGCCACTTTATTCCTGTATGGACCACAGGGGGATTATATACTCCTGGTCAGTCTAACATCTAATGCATGTGTAACAGTTAGCTGTAAGAGCAGATCCACTCATCCCCACTGCCACGCTTTTTTTTTTACCATTAATAAACATTTTAATATTAATATGTGTATGTACTTGCAGCAATTGTTTTCATGAGCCAGTTATGTATTTTACATGACTATAAAGACATTGCTAGCGAAATGAATGAATTAAATCAGAACAAAGGAGTCATCATAATGTAGCATCTAATGGAACCTAAGAGGGCCTTTAGAGCATCAGCCTGGACAAGCTATAAAAATGAACTGTGCCGCCTGTCAATTTCACTGGGCAGGATGTGGAAACTCATTGCTCTCCAAACTGTTCTGACTACTAATGGAGACCCATAATTCCAAACCCTCTGTCCTCTCGCTTCAGAGAATAGAATAGAAACTCAGTGGATACAATTCTGTTTTTACTTCCTTTTAATAATGCATGAAAGTGAATAGATTCATTTTCCCTCTCTGTTCAATATTTAAGTGCACAAGGCTACCACTGATCCTCAGTGAAATCTGTGCTGCTGCTTATGCTGCACCGAATACCCACCCACCCCCACCCCCCAACCCCAGTAAGTTTCCCCAGTATCTCACTCTTGCTTCTCTGACACCGTGCGAGGCAGAGGAGTAATACTGCAAGGATTCCCTGGTAAAAGGAAGCCATATATCAAGGGTACTCGGCCAGTGGATAATTTCTTCAAGCTGCACTATTGAGGATCAGCCAGCGGGGGTATTAAGGAGAGGCATAGTTACACTGGTGAACTGAACCCCATTAGAGCTGGATCAAGTCTCTCTCTACACCTCTCCCCCTGTGGCTTCTCTGTCTACAGTATCTACCTCATCTAATATTTCACTCCTTCTACCTGCCCTGTCTGCCCTCTCTATACCATGCCTTGTTAAATTAAAAGCAGTGCACACTGTGAATACTTTTAATAGCTTTATGGTTGCTTGAGTCCTTTAGTGATAATATATTACTGTAAACTGGCTGTCACTGCACACAGCGCAACACAACACAACCGACCCCAACTGCAGATGGCAGAGAGAAAACACGTACTATACAGAAGGGGTGATGTGAAACTGGCATGAGGCAAACTTACTGAAGGAGTAAAGAGTCAGAGTGAGTATGTCATATTCACAGGTAATCCACATTCATGGTGAAAAAGCAGAAGACACACTGTGGCTGTTTGTGATGATTTAGGAACACATGTTAGGAAGGTCCAAACAAAACTGTTAGCTTTTAGATATAAGTATTTTTCAGAACAACCCATATGAGTGTTAAACCACTATAGCGATTTGGCATCACACTTCCATGAAGTTGGTGGCAAAACGCACTGTCCTGTCTGGTAATTACTCTCTGCTTTTATTTCAGTTTATACAGTGTGTGGTCAGTCAGCAGAGCAGGCCAGAAAGAAACCACAGAAAAACTAATAAACTATAATGAACAGCTGTCAATGCTACCTGAGCTGGAAGCCTGAGAGATGTTCCTGAGAAGTGTACGTACTGGGCAAGCAGCTTTCAGTGAATAAATTGATTGACGTGATTTGGATTCTTCATCTATTGTTTAGTAATCAAGTAAAAGTGTCAGTTTGTAAAGATTAGTAACACGTCTATGTCTTGTTTCACTGATCAGTCTTAATGGTTTTGGATCTTTTAAGGGGCGCAAAAAAATATATGTATATTTGAGTCCATTGGGAACCTTTGTTGCACCTGTCTCTCTTCCCTCCAAAATAAAAACAAGAAAAATAACAAAACAGTTGAACCAATCACAGAAGCACATGATGAGAATGGCTAATCCAGCAACCATATGTGGCTACTGTGTGATCTGTAGCACCATACAATAATGGGATAACAGTAAAAAACTTAGATGTGTTATGGTTTTGTAATTCAGTTGTCGCCTTTATTGTCAGTCTCCTAAAATATTGCCTTCTGTTCTTTTTGATTTAGTTATGGTTTGTTTACAAGCAATAGAATAACGCTGTTATTAAAAGTTTCTTTAAGCTGTTTATGATTGCTTTTACAGATAATTCCTCATAATAATCTTGTTTGCATGGCTATTCATTTAGTTGTGGAATTAGTTTTTTACACAGACATAATTTGTTTATGACTCATCACCATCAAAAGTGACCAAACCAATTACAGATGCAACTCTGCTTAATCAGATCATATCGCAACTAAAAATTAATTTAAAACTTGAATAAAGTTTTGCCAGGCACGTTGTTGTTCAGGCAATGATGCACATAGTGAACTGGTAATTTTGGATGACGATACGAGCCGCCCAGAGGAGATTAAAACTTCTTGTTTCAACGTTTTTCACTGGACTGTGTATATCTGACGCATCCCCAGGATATCGCTATTTCTCACCTGATGGTTTGCACTGCATACTGGGAGAGTTTGTTCTAAACAACCAGTACAGAGTCACAGATATTTGTGTGGTTACTATGCAGCAGCCTGGTGCTGGCTGCACATGACTTCATCAAACTAACCACAGTGGATCATTATGAGAAATGGCATTTGGTGAAGCTCTTTTAAAATTACAGACAACAGATGTAACACATGTATCCAGTAGGGATTTAATAAACAGAATAAGGTTTTTACACAGCCTCAAAGCAGTTGTGGAATCATAGTTAAGTACATACTGCTAGTAGTAGTAGTAGAAAATTATTATTCATTCTTATTATCATTTTAATCAATATTTATTTTCATGTTTAAATATTAAATATTAAAAGATGAGGAGCAACACAGAAAATATGACTGACAATGAATACGCAGCTGATGTAGGCAATGGTAACCTGGTGCTGCAGCTGCTGTAATGATACAGTTAGTACAGGTGACATGATATATTCTGAAACCGTGCGGTTCTGCTCGTTCTCTCTGTATTAAAAATCTCATTTGCACTGCATTCAGAAAGTATTCATTAAATTATCTCTACCTACCTGCCTTCATGTGTGTCTGCATTTGGGTCCAGAAATCACTGAACTGCAACAATACGAACTGACCAATAACAGACCGCGCAGGCACTTAATTTGGCGATGAACTTTTTGAACCATCGTATTCCCTTGTGTATTGGTACGGTGAGTGGAGAAAGAAAAATGCTAGTAGGGAGTACAGTGACATAGCTCTAAGTATGGCACACATGGAAGCATCCTTCAAGCCATAGCTGGGCACTGCCTTACCTGACTGGCTTAAGGATTTTTTTACTCCTGATTCCCTGCCAGTCTCCCTGCCTGCTTTTAAATTTTCATTTTTTCATTCAGGTAGCATTGAACCCACAAACAGCCAGTTTGTCTCCCAGCCTGCCTCCCAGTCAGCTACAATCGAGCCTGCTGGCCTACAGCCTGTTTCCCAGTCTGCACCACAGCTGGCTAGCTTTCCACCTGTTAGCCACCAGCATGCTAGCTATCGGCATGCTAGCTTTCAGTCTGCACTCCTGCCTGCTAACCTGCAAGATGCTAGCTATCAGCAAGCTAGCTTTCAGCCTGTACCTCAGCCTGCAGCTGATTTGGCTCGGGTTCGTGAGCCTTCAGCCTTCTGTTCCTCTTCCCAGGCCGACTGCATTCCTGGCCAATCCTACTCTGAAGACTCTGAGCAGTCCACTGTCACTACAAATCTGGGGGACCGAGGAGTCATGGATCGTTGGTAGCAATGGCGGTCAGGAGCATGACAAAAACCTGCAGCACAGGTGGGCTGGGACTATTGAGACGGCATAAATTCAACTTGATTCTCATCTACAAAAAGGGGACACAACTTTACCTGACTGATACCCTCTCACGCAATGTCTGTCCCCAAAAAGAAGAACAGCATGGGTTTCAGGTAATGGCAGTTCAGCTGATATCTCCACAGCGGCTCAAGGAGCTCCATGAGCACTCAGCTGCAGACACCACCTTCCAGACACTCAGCTGCTTCCTTCAAAACAGATAGTCAAGACGCACAGTATATGCAGTGTGTCTGTAGAGTTGAAGAAGAGCAATGATTCCCGCAGCCCTGCATTCTGAATATTTGAAAGCATTGCACAAAGCACAAAGACTGTTGTCCAGACAGACTCTTCCATTCCTGTCTGCAAACAGCTGCTGAAGCCAGCAGCCAAAGCAACAGTCAGCATTAAAAGCCCAGCTCACAAAAGAGCACAGCGCACACTGCTATGACAGGACCAGCACGCCACTAGCTGCTCTAACACCATAAAATGGTGGTTGTGAGAAGAAAGTGTGGCAAGCAACGTTCATACATGATAGAGTCTGAAAGAAAAGACAGCAACATCACATTCTGCCAATGATGGAGCCATAGTCTCTATCCATCACACAACACATGCAAATGAACTGGATGTGTCACGACACACATCTGAACCACAGATGGACAAAACACAAATGACTGAAAATGACCCGATAACACTGAACATGCATCATCAGGACAATCAAGGCAGAGGACATAAGCATAGTTCAGCCCACGACTGCCACTAAGCTGTGGTAGAGTTTCTAATCCAAATACAAAGTCTCTAAGATAAAGTGGGAGAAGGTGTGAATTATGGTTTATGTAATTATTCATTCAGTATGAGTATTGTTGTGTGTGACTGTGTAAGAGCAATGACACTCCACTTTCAGGTATAAGCTTGAGCTTGGTTGAATATTTATTTCACAGTAAATTGTTATATGTTATATGAAATATTTACAGCAATTTTTCTTTTGAATCACTTTTGGTTGAGGATCAAATCTAAAGAAGGGGGATGTTTACAGCTGTACTGTTTTGACCATAAAGTGTTGCCGTTCCAGATGTGTGTCTCAAGAGATTTGTAAAAACGTGTTCTGATAATATAGAGTAAGTTATTGTTGTCATCTGCTCAACAAGTCCTTCCAGTCAACTAGTTTTCATGTGAATAAACATGAAGCTGAACATTCATCAAGACTTCCAGTCAAGGAAACAACACTTCCTATCCAGAGTTTATGGTGGGACTGTGGATAAACAGCCCTGTTTACATCTGAGGTGCATATTGAGCCAATAACATGAAGGCAATACAATAGACAATAATATCAATAGTTACACTGACTGTTGACACCTGTCATTAAATATGTTGCACCGGTCTGAATCCAGGGCTTCACTCTGAGCCGATGACATCTTGACTATTAAAAAAAATGTAAAACATTTTAAAAAATTGCCACCTTGTGGTCAAACCAACCAGCCAAGCTGCAGGAAATACGGCCACAATCTCCCCTTCCTGAGCTACAGCATGAGTGTTTTTGCAGAACATTATGATGTCACAGTGAAGTTGACCTTTGACCATTTGGATATAAAATGTCATCACATCATAATTTTATCCTAATAGACATTTGTGTTAAAATGTGTCATAATTAGACAATGAATTTGTGAGGTTATGGCCAAAAACATGTTTTGTGAAATCATAGTGATGTTTACATTTGACCTTTAACCACCAAATGGTCATTCGCGCCGAATGTGAAGGTATTCCCGTGAGGAGTTCCAGAGGAATTACATTCACAAGAATAAAACCGTGTTTTGAGAGGTCACCGTGACCTTGACCTTTAACCATCAAATTCTAATCAAATCATCTTTGAGTGAATGTTTGTGCCAAATTTGAAGAAATTTCCTGAAGGTTCTACTGAAATTTTGTGTTCACGAGAATGGGACGGACATCTGTACAGACGGATAACCCAAAACCATAATGCCTCCGGCCCTGACTGTTGCCGGCGGGGAGGCATAAAATGTCAAACAGACGGATCACTAGTATACATACTCAAACAATGAGAATATGAATATAAAAGTGATTTGCTACAATGTGCCGAAAGTTTTTCAGATATTCATAACAGCCCTCTAATGCACTGCCTCTCATTAAATGTAGCGAGTGGTGATTTGGGGTCATCTGTGCCTCTGGATGGGTTTTCAAACAGGTCAAGAGGATGCGCCGCTTATCAAATGCAAATCCTAACGGCTCCTCAAGGATGCTGACGTCAAAGTCCCTGAAACGTTTGCATTTGTCTTTCCACCGTGTTTCAGCTTTTTTTCCCTGGACAATCACAAAGCATTACCGATGATCCGCGGGAAATATATTTGGGCCAGCGGGCTCCCAAGTTGTTTCTCTGGGACCATCACCATCGTCATCATCATCATCGTCATTGCTGTGATGGGACCGTTGTTCTGCCTAAGTGACTCCATTTCGCCAATTAGCCTTCGCCAGGAACTGCTCCTCTATTATTTTTCTCCCCTTCGCTCTGAAGAAACAATGTCAGGCAGAGGCATTTGTTAGCTGATTATACTACCATGACATTCAACTGCATGACTCTGTTTAGAGGGACAAAACCTCATAAAAGATGTAGTGGAATGAGAGTCGACAGTCTGTGATAGATTGAGGGAGGGAGAGAGAGAGGGGGAAAGACAGCGAGAGGACCGAGTGTGTTTGCCCTTGGCTCCATGCGGTGGTTTTTACAATAACAATTAGAGTGTGTGAGATATAAAAAGCTAATGATCAGGTCTGTCATATTTGCATATGCAAAGAGCAGTGGGCTGATTGCTTGCACGAAACGGCACTTAGAGAGCGTAATTAGAGAAGTCTGGCGGTGGTGATGTCGACAGCCAGAACAGTGGAGAGATTCCCTCTTAATGAGGCTTGTCACGCTCTGCCTTGAGTCTCTTGCTCCGTGATCTGACACACACACACACACACACACACACACACACACACACACACACACACACACACAGACACACACTGTAACCCCTGTGTTCACTCTGTAACCCAGTTTAGAGCACATTTTACTTTACTTGGATGGATTTTTACATTAAAATGTGACAATTCATCAAACACAGGAACACACACACACTTGAAGTCAAATCAAGCAGCTATGCACAGATACCTATACAGACACCCTATCTGGTCTAATAACGATATTCAGGCTAATTACAAGACATGCTGATATGAAAGAGAGCTCCTCATACTCAGAAGAATGATGATTTTTTTTTTTTTCCTTTTTTACGTAGAGAAATACATTTTCCTTGCATTGCTTTCATACGCTCGCACTGTCTTTCCCTATTACAGAACTTTTTTGTCTGCTCATCCATGGGGGCCATTACTACTTCCGTTGTTTATTCCAAACAAAAGGGATACTAACAACCTGTCACTTCCTCAGCTGCGAAGAATTTTTCTGGCTACCAGACACTGTGAGCCAGACTCATAAAGCTCTGTGGATGACTGTATGCACAAAGGCAGCAGATGTACACACATTTATAAACTCCTACATATGTGTTCTGTCTTTTACATCTCAGTCACTGTGATTTTTTTTTTTTTTTTGATTTTTTATTTTGTGAACATGCAACCAGCCCTGGCTCCGACTGCCACAGTCATCATTCATGGATGTCCACACGCAGCTTTGGCATGAACCAGGCTCATTCTGTCCCTGGTCCCGCTGGCAGCCCAAACTGACGGCTGCTTTGTGTCGGCACACACATCATACGTCATAAGCTGAGAAAAAAAAGTTTATGATGCACACTATTCTTTCATTTCCCTCTTGCATCTCTCTCTCTCATATCTCACCTGGGAGGAGCTAAGAAACGAGGAAGGGGATATGAGTCAGGGAAGCCACGTTAGCCAAATGGAAAGTGCCCTGTGTCTCTTTCTCGCCTTGTAATCTCTCTCCAGGCGCAATCAGTTGATGCTTCCCATCTGTGGGCCCCAGACAGTGGTTGTCTGTCTAATGGCTACTTTTTTTTTTTTTTTTTTTTTTTTTTCCTTTTTCTTTGTTTTTTTTCCACTTATTTTGGTTCTGACCTCTGCTCAGGTTGAAGATGGGCAAAACTATTCTGGGGTGGATGTGAGGTCACGGGTATCTGAACTAATTAGAAAGATAAAGATGTAATTTGTCTCAACTTATGCAACAAAGCTGAGAGGAGAGTCAGGGGGGTGTCAGTCAAATACTCTGTGCACACACCCACACGGCCCAGATAAGAGTTCAGCCGGAACGGGTGAAATCTTGTGTGGTTGTACCATAGCTGAGTGGGGGCGTTTCATGCCGACCTCACACCAAACAACTTTTCAAGTGATATCACTGTCACACGCAGGTTTTCAATGTTGGAATAAAATAATGAGAGTTTTGCTCGAGTTGTGGTGTGATCCTGTCCTCTCGATTATTTGGCGTAAGGTGACAATCTTAAGACAGTCTCTTTTTCACCTTGACGTTCCGATAAATCAAACATCAACATCAACGTTTAATATTATCATGAGTTTTTAGACTTGACTGATGCAAATAGTGACGTTCAATGACGTGAACACTGTCGACTTCTCCAGCAGCAAACAGGAAGCAGCAAACTGAGTTAATAACGAGAATGGAGGCGACTCCGGGGAGGTGCAAGAATGTGAGTGGTTTGGTG
Organism: Seriola dumerili; assembly: GCF_002260705.1. NCBI lineage: Eukaryota > Metazoa > Chordata > Actinopteri > Carangiformes > Carangidae > Seriola > Seriola dumerili. Next base: position 13,697,209 of record NW_019174258.1, on the reverse strand, counting down.
TAAGGCTATTGAATGCCTGAGGGAGGCGAAGGTAATTAGACACAAGGAAAATAATTACAAAATAAAACAGGAAATCATGAATACAAAGTGAAAACAGTCTTTTTAGGGGGCAAATCATGACAGTTACTGTTACAGCGTTGAGTAACTAACTTCGTATAATAACGATAATAATAATTGTTAAACCTTTTATTATTATTATGTAGAATTTTGTCCGTAAATGTCCACCAGGAGCATGATGGGAAATAATCTCAAAGGAATCTAGTATTGCATATAGTGACCCTGCAAGACCCCCAGTCTTTACAAGATCTTACAGAGTGAGACTAAAATCTCTTGATTTATGACACATTGTCTTCAGATGTGAGAGGGCGTCAGACTTTTAAAGTCTTTGAGAGTGTGGTAGGCATTAGTGGTTGGTGGTGGGGAAAGGACTGAAGTAAGTTAGGACCCGTGTACACATTAACATACAGAGGTGAACTTTTGCTGGAATACACCTCAGTTAGTGCTTGATGCCTCCTCTGTAATTGTTTTAAAGTAGATTGATTGGATGTTTATTATTTAGTCCTGCCTACCCCAGAGAAACAGGTTCGACAGCAGAGACGAATGTTCATTAACATTCACAGCTGTAGGGGATTTACAGAAGAGTCACTATGCACTTTGCATGTAAAGACATGAGAAAATATGCTAAACAGACAGCACAAGGAAAGCAAACTAATGGCGCTTTAATCTTTAAGAGAGTACGACTGGTAACTCTGAAGTGTTTACTGTAAATTCTGAACCAAACTTTCTCTTTTGACCCTCAGAAACCCAAACGGGTCCGAACCTTTTCACACCTGTTACGTGCCTCTGTGTTACAGTGTCTTTGCGTGTGTTGGTGTGCCCTGCTCTGCCCTCCCCTCTTCTCCAGCAGGTGATGCGGCACGGCTGTCCCTGTTCCCCAATCAGGAACTGGGGCTTCAAATGATGTAGGAGTCTTGGCTTGCTCGGGGCGATCGTGCGCAGTTCGTGCTGAGAGGGAGAGCTGCGTGGAGCTGTGATTGTTTGTTACCTCGTTAGTGATATTTTCCCTTTTGTGTTTACCCAGTGCTCTAATGCCGGTTGTAATAGTTCTCATAGTTTTCTCAAATTGTGAATACAACTCCTTATTTATTGTTGGAATCTGGTTTCCTGTTTTCTTTCTGTTTTGCCCGGTTCTTTATTTTTTCATTGTTACCTCCCTTTACCCCTCGACTCTTTCTGGCAACGTAACAACACCATGAAAATATCTCTTCCTGTAAGCAAAGAAAACCAGTGGCATTGTAGGAGCTTCATCCTCCGGTGGCCACTTTCTTGCCATAAGATCAATTTCTCTCTCTCTTTACCTTTATCAGTCTGTCTCTCCCGGCCTTTGCACCCGCTCTTTCTCTCCATCCATGTTTCTCTCTCTTCTACCTTCGCATCTATTCTGCCTTCCCTCAATCTATCTCTCTCTGTCTGTTTTACTACCATTTATCTCTCCTTCCTTTCCTCCCTACATCTCTCCCTCCTCCATATGTCTGTCTTTCAGTGTATTAAAATTGCCTCATTTGAAATCATCCTGGGCTCCTACGCTGCAGCTTCCGTTGCCTCGGCCCAAAGTAGAGAGCATCCCATCAGCTTTGTCGAGATGAATCTGTGTGTCCTTTCCCTCCTGTTTGCCTCAGCACAGAGATTAACACATTATTGCTCCCTCCTACTGTCTGTTTCTCATGTTAAGGGAACAGGTGGGAGGAGGGGGGATCACAAAAATCCTGAGGATGTGTATTTTCCTGTTTTCATTTTTTTCTCTCCTGTTTCCTGTCACTACATTTCTTTATGTTAATAGTCTGTTTTTCTCTCTTATCACCTCTTCACTTTTACCTACTTCTCATTTTTCATTTCAGACTGACAGTGTGTTAAGTTTACTATCAACACATGTAGATTGAAGGTAAATTCAGGAGAGTCGTAGGGCAGTGTATCCTTGCTGATGCTTGTCATGGTGCTAACCAACAGTTTTACACCAGAATTTGTGGGACTGTTTACAGTGTTTGTGCTCTGAAAGACGTCACAGCACGGGAACGGGGCAAAAATGAGCGTGTTCACCTGGGTGTTGTGTTTACATCACTGCGATTTAAGGCAGAGCTGATAAATACTCATGACTACTGCAGAGCAGGGTTATTATTGTTAACTAAAACTAACGAAATAATGAAAGCTTAACTATTTCTGTTAACTGAAATAAAAAATAAAAAGGCTCTATATAAAACAAACAAACAAACAAAAAAGATAACTAACTGAAACTGTATTTACAAAACTAAATACAATAAACTAAAAGTGTAGAAAAAATGTCTTTAGTTTTTGTTTTTGCCAATTTATTTCATACAAACGCCTGGCGTTTTGGGTGGATATGAAATCTATCTTCCAATTTTTTATCTGTGCCAGATGGAGCAGTATCTTACCAGCTGTCTGCCCCTCAGTGTACGACCAGAACACTGTTGTTAATTATTGTTAATCAACTGCAATGATGTGCCATATAGCTGCAGCACCTATAACTAGTGCTGGACAGTCCAGTGTGTTGGTGAGTTAATTTGGAGTTGGCTCATCTAAATGAATCCAACCTCTAGAGTTTGTTGGGTTGTTGAGTTTTTTTTTTTATGTTTTTCATCTACATTCTATGTTCTGTTGTTGCCGTCCAGTTGAATGTTTCTGGTTAATGACACAAACAAACTGACATCTTTAATAGTTGGATGGTTGTTCGTCTGTTCTCAGTGAATACATTTTTTTAAATTGTATGCTGTTTTGTTGATTTTTTATTGCACAATACTTTTTTCTGACCTTTTTGAATCTCGCCCGACAAATCTCTAATATATATAAAAAAGAAAAAAGCTAAACAATAAAACTAAAAAAAAAAAAAAAAAAAAAAAAAAAAAAAAAAAAAAAAAAAAAAAAAAAAAAAAAAAAAAAAACATTTTCAAAAAATAAAAACTAAACTAGCAAATCTGTTTTTAAAACTAACTACAAACTAAACGGAAACTGAAATACAATTAAAAAAATGAAAAATACAAAACTAATATTATTCATAATAGTCATTTGACCTGGGAGTGAATACATATTGTACTTTTACATTGCAGACAAAAGCCAAGCTCCAGTAGTTGCTGAAACAAAAGCTTAAATATGAGGGTGACTGTAGTTTTCAAAACAATTCATTGACTCGGGACGAGCCTTCCTCCAGACTGAGAAAAGGCTGATCTCAATTACTGACAAGCGGTCAGCTTATAAAGACTCAAGGTCAGAGTGACTGAGGGCGTTTTCACACACTTTCAGTCCTCACAACCAAGTTGAAGTGATTAGTCAGCATTTTTTACACATTTGTGAAGACTCCAAAATAAACGCATGACCCCTCTGAAGTGAACTGAACTGTTCACTTCAGAGGGGTCTGCGTTGTGGTTCGCTTGACCTGTGCATTGAGAACACAAACTGCTCCAGGTATTCCGCTTGGACGCTCAAAAAAAAAAAAAATATATATATCCAGTAGCGCAGCTATGGTGACAACAGCAACACTGGTGGAAAAAACAACTGTACTTCTCCAGATAGAGAATGAACACATCAAATGGCAGCTGTCTGTAAACTACGAACAACAAACAGAAACACTCTCTCTCTCTCCCTCTCTCATATACACACTAAATACACACCTTCTCTTATAAATTTATCATTAAATCCTTAATTTAAACTGGTATTGTCATTGAGATTGGGATTTCTTTTTCATGACAGACCAGTGTAAACAAAAATTTTATACATAAACAGACGCATAAATTGACAGGCATCAAAAATAGACACACAGATAATTCACAGACATACATTATACATTTTTACATTTAAGAAAAGCATTTGCGAGAGTGATTGCAAATACAAGTATAACCTTTTAAAATGTTCCAGCAAAGTAAGAGAATGTAATTTTTTAGGAGCTCATTTCATTTGTATGCAGCATAGTATTTGAAACTAGTTTTTTCAAGGTACACATAAAGTTAAAATGTCCTGTGACCTGACACTGTAAGCACTGTGTTTAAATGTAACCAGAGAGCAGAGGTAACTCTGCAGTTTTTGCAGCAGAGCCATATGAATAAACAATATACAATGCTGCTCCCTTCTGTTTGTTAATGAGGACAGTCCCACCTTTGCATGTAGGGTGCAATGGTGAGTTAGACAAGTGGGAGAAGCATGCATATATACAATATCACCAAAAATCAATCAGGTTGACTCTGTTGGTGAAAACACAGAAGTGGATAGTAATGCAGAGGAGAGGTGATCGTGCTGAGTTAAATCAAAGTTACTGTGACACTGTAAAAGCAGCATGTGTTCACAGGTTGCGTTCAGCCACAATACAGCCGTGTGAGTCATCAGTGCAACGAGCCCAATACACAAACATGAAAACATGACCTCACCCTCACCCTGCATTAAACATACGACTGAAAAATGCAGCTGAAACTTCATGAAGTCTGTCTGAGGTAGGTGGTAACTCGGAGACAGGGGAAAAACACAGTGAAATGCTGAAGTCTGTGTTATTGTGCTGGTGTTGTAGTTTGAGTCAATATCTTTACCACATAATCAGTGTCTGCTCTTACTATTGATGAGTCACATGACTCAGTCAATCTAGAAAAGTGCTATCCCAAGGCACTTGGTGTCTCTGTAAATTAGGTCTCAGGAGCTCGGGATGCAAAAGGTCAGAAAACAAATTTTGGCGTGGTCACAGAAAAGTGGACCGGTTTTTAAAACTCACAGATTTAATTTGGGGTTCTTTTGAATTTCATAATCCTTTCTGCATGTGTTATATCTCTGCTTTCAGTCTGTTAATTGTCTTGGGTCCTGTGTTTCATTCAATCAACACACCATGACAGTAAGAACTGTGTTTCTAGTCTTCACAAAGTCAAGCTCTTGCAGGGTGGACAACTTGGTTTCACCTTATTGCAGTGACAGAATTTCAACATGGAGTTGTAGCCATGTTTTGTCTTGATTATTCATGAAAACACTGCTCCATCGCTCTTTAATGCAGCAGTTCACATTCTTAAAACCCATATGACCATACAATCACATGAACCACATGGGACACGTGACATGTAATCAAACCTTCTGGGGAAAAGTCCCATCAAGGGATGAAAAGATGAATTTGGTCTAATCAGTGGGGCTGCACCGTACACAGTGGCCACATTGATATTTTGCATTATGCATGGATGCAGGTGTCTCCATAATAAGGGGTTATTTACTGCTTCTGATTCAGACTGACATTAAATAGCATATCTTTTTAAATGTCATCCTCACTTACAGATTCGTAGAGCAGGGTCTCTCAAAGCTATGTTGACTTCTTGATTGTGTAACAAAGTTGCTGGGAGAGCATTCAATATTCAATTTGTTTAAAGGCCATCCCATTCACTGACTTTCCTCTCTTTTTTTCCCCTTCATCAAGTTTTCTGGCACATTCTCTCCCCTTTATATTAAAGGCTGGCTCTGCACGAGTCTTTCACCGATAAGCTTTTGCAATATGCTACACACCCAGACCAACACAGCAGCTGGGGCTCGCCTGGTGCAACATGAAAATTCTTGTCACACATCAATGGACTATTGAGGCCAGATTGTTTTAATCTCTGTTGGACTATGGTTTTACTCAAAGTCTGTGCATGCTTTTAACAAAAGTCTTTGTTCGGATGCTGTACAATGGAGAATTGACTGCAAGATTTGCTAACTAGTGTTGGACTTGCTGACAGTTAGTAACCGGGCCTGTTATATTTAGATTGGTCGAGAGCACTATTGAAATAATGAGCAACCAATTCAGTGTGAGAGTCCTGTAGTTGTAGACCTTTTGACAACTATTTGTAGTGTTTCATTCATTAGAATTAACTTCTAGGCCACGGAGGTTATGTTTTGTGTTGTTGTCAATTTTTATTTGTGTCCCAACAGAGGTTATCTCAGGGCACTTTATAACATTGATTAAAGAGACCCAACCATTCCAACCATGAGCAAACACTTGGCGACAGTTGCTTGGATGAAGAAGCAGTCTGGTCAGAGGAAATACTGTACTTCTCCAGATATAGAACAAACACATCAAATGGAATGTGAACAAGTCAAGGACAGCAGCAGCCATCTTGTTCAAAATGAAAGCAGTAAAAGTCTGAGAGCTACTGAGGAACTACAGTGTGAACAGAAAGAGGACTTTTTAAGAGGCAGAAACTTCAAGCAGAACCAGGCTCAGGCTGGGTGGCCATCTACCTCCACCAGTTTGTGTTATGCAAACAGTACTAAACTGATTTGCACCACACTGATGTAAAAAATCACACATATTTATGGTGTTCATCTGTACATCTGTGAGTTTGTGCAATTTGGCAAAAAAAACCAAAAAAAACAAAAAAAAAAACAACAGCAACATTTAGGAATGCTTCAAAATTACACTACAGCAATAGCTACACAGCAATGAGACAGTTCACAGAGCTGTAGAGCTGTTGGCGTCACTGTGGCAACAATCGGATTTCTAAAGAGCCTAAGAACCACCAACAACACACGACATGAACCAATAAACACCACTTTTGAAATGAAAGAGAAGAAACAATCATGTTGATAGAAAGGATGAGGTTTTATTATTTTTATATGGAGTAATAATATAGTTTGAGTAACGCTTTGTGCAAACAAATACCTATAGCAGTGTTTGGTATAGGAGTGGAGGAAGGAGCAGAAAAAAACATTGGCAGAAAAAGTTTGACCTTATTTATACCAGGACAGGGCTCACTGGCCAATATGCAATTAACCCTCACTGACCCTGCCCTTCTTTGTTGGTCCTGGTTTGCTGTCTGGTTGCTAGTGAGCGCAACGTGGCTACCGCTATCAGCCTGGCTACTGTCCAGAGCGAGAAACAACTGTAAGAACAATTTGAACTAGAAACTCTGATCTCAGCGCAGTGTTTACTGCAGTTACTCTCAGAGTAAAACACCCAGCTGTATTAATAAATATGCAGGTTTTCTTACTTACTGATCCAGTAGAACTTCTGCCAACTGAACGTCTGTGTCGACCCCTCCAACACCCCTCCAAGGTTCTCTATTGTTTTATCTCATCTTCTGTCACTCTTCCTTTTTGCCTTCTTCGTCTCCTCCAACAATGCCGCTCTTTTTCTTTTGCCAGGTAGAGTTTCCACAGTCACTGTTGTTCCACCATCTGCCATTTCTGCTACCTGGGGGAAAGCAATACATAATCATTTGATAGGCAGCTATCCTAAAGTGACCTAGCAATATGATGGGATTGTTGTCACATTTAAATACATAATGAAATTATTGTTTTCGGATGTTATGATGTGTTGTGCGAGACATTTGTTGAGCTTGGCTCTTTCATACAGTTTTTTGTGATATAACTTCAGAAAACAAATCAAATTGTGTTTGGATGCAAAGTGTGGTTGCAAAATTAAAGACAGACACATTCATCGTGGTCTCCTCCCTCCCACAATGCTACCCTTGCTACATAGTGTAAGCACAACAAAAGTCCTCCATCACACACACAAACACACACTCAGCCACAGTATGGCTGTGCACAAGCTACAAGCCATACGGCAATGCTAACAGTCCAACATGAACTGAATGGAGTTAAGTAGCCATTAGATGATGGTAAATTGTGGCCATAAAGGGATGCATATGGTGAGCAACAATACTCAAGAGACGCTGCGGCATTCAAACAATGACTGATTGGTATTAAGGGGCCTGAAGTGTGCCAATTAAACATTCCTCACACCATTATACCACCACCGGCAGCCTGGACTGTTGACACAAGGCAGGTTGGGTCCATGGATTCATGTTGTTGACGTCAAATTCTGTCCCACATTAATCAGACCAGGCCACATTTTTTTCAGTCTTCAGCTGAAATACTCAAACCAGCCTGTCAGGTTTTTTTTCCCCAATTCTGATGTTTGATTTGATCATTAACCTCAGGCAAGTCTGTTGTAACATACTGTGGTAAAGCTGAACAGAGGAGGAAATAAAATCACCCCTCAGTCTCACTGGAAATATTAAAAAAATTGTCTTGCCAATTTTCAAACTGCAGCCAAGAAAGCTAGGGCTAAATATTTCTCTGACGTCATCGGTAAACATTCTCACAGACCAAAAGAATGTTGTTCTGCATTATCAATTCTATCCTTACTCCCCGCCCCTCCCACAACATCGACGCCTCTGTAAACTCCTGTGAAAAGTTTTTTAACAGAAAAAATTGAAAACATCAGATCACTTTTCCCTCCCTCTCTTTTCGACACCCCGCCCCCTTGTCCAGGTGATCTAGCCTACACTTCAAAAAAAATTCCAACAGGTTACTCTGCACGGATTGAGGAGTACTGTTATGAACATGAAACTCACTACCTCTCCCCACGATGTTGTGCCCCCACGCATCATCAAGGATGCCTTCGACACAATTGGCCCTAGTGTTCAAGTCATTATCAACTCCTCTTTAACCTCTGGCACCGTACCCACGTTTTAAACATGCAGTTGTCCAGCCTCTGCTCAAAAACCATAATCTAGATGCTAAGTGCTTGAATAGCCGTGTTTCCACCGCAGGAGCTAGGGTCTAAATTTAGTTCCGGGGTAATCGATTGAAAAAAAAGGTACTTGGTCGGGGGGTAGTACTTTCCAAAGGTTCAGGAACTTTAGGGGGTGTGGTCTCCAGTGCTGAACATTTCTGACTGGTTGAGTCCTCACTGCATTTTATTTCACCTGTGATGTTTAAAAGTCCGCAGCGAGCGAGCGAGTGAGCGAGCACCGTGTGAGCGAACACATTTTCCGCACTGTGAAACAGGTCCGGGAGAAGGTAGAATAAATGAAACAGGACTTCAAAAGCATAAAGGACCACAACAACCGGAGTGGCTAGGGATATCCTTTACATATAATACGGGATCGTCCCGTATTTGAAAATAAAATGCTGCGTCCTGTATTGAATATATACCTGATGCAATTTGTCCCGCATTTCCGTATGTCCTCAAGTGCTGTGAATAATGTAATGTCAAGTAATAATTTTGCATAATCTTCCCGGGACTTTAGGCAGCGGTGGAAACGCAGACAACAATGGGCCACAGGAACCTTTGAGTTCCTGAAGAAAATTACTTGGAACTTAATTTTCCTCATCTCAAAATTACTGGAAAAAATAGTTCTGTCACACCTGCACTCATTTCTGAATACCAACAATATCTTAGATCCATTCCAATCAGGGTTCAAAGCCCTCTACAGCACAGAAACAGCTTTGTTAAAGGTGACCAATGACCTACCGCTCACTGTTGACTCCGGGAAAAAACGCCATCCTTATTCTCGCATTCGCATTTCCATATAGGTGCTGCGACAGAAAAAAAAAAGAAAATCTGACAGCCATTCCTTTTGATGGAAGGTCTACAAACACAATGGGGTCACCACAACACTATTTCCCTACGGATCGTGCATTTAACATGCAGCATGTCAGGGCGGAGCCTTGTGGCTAAGGCCCCTGGGGCTTTACAGGGTTTAGTACACCTTAATTTACTGCTGTTTTGGGCGACTAGCACACAGCACCTCAGAGGCATTGTCCTGGAATTACCCCATCGGTTCTCAACTCTGTTTTATCTCTACTTCACCAAGAAATATGCTTTGTTTGTGCTTGGTGGCCTAGGGGATGCACACCATGTGATTTTTTTTTCCTATGTGCTATGTGGAAATATGTTGAACTTTTGAGAAACCACAGCCCAGATCAGCTAAATGCAACAGTTGACGAATCATTGCAGTGGCATCCCAGCCACCAAAGCTGCACACCCCCTTACTCCATGACGAGACTTCTGTCTCTGCCACTCCATCTGCCCGGCTTCACAACAAAGCTACAGTAGTGTTTTCCCTTTGACTATATATTCTGTGTGAACAGCGTCCTACGATTTTTATAAACTGCCTCTACTGAAAAGAATTAGAGGGCTGAATGTAAAAATGTCAACACCATTTATTTCTCTTTATCTCCTTTACTTGCTCCATTTATCTTGTTCCCTCCTGTTTCTGTTTTTTTTTTACATATATAAACACACAGAGTGATATGACACTGCACATGCACTACACACACACACACACACACATCGTCATATAGTACAGAAAAGACCCAACACTAACGCCCCCACAAAATACAGCTGATTCACAATGGGCTGCTCTTCAGTACATGCATTATTTGTCACTTCCTATTTCACTGCTGCTCGGTTTAATCTTGGCCTAAGGTGCAGAATGTATTAAATCCACTAGAATTTGCTCTCACATGCTTTGCTGTTTTTCTCCAACACAAAAGCAGAAGGGCAATTTTCATATGTGTAGGCTGTGTAGGCGAGCCTCTCTCTACATGCATTTCACATCGTGGAGAAAAAGCACGAAGCACCACGACAGTCAGTGTACTATCCAGAGTCACATTCTGCTGAAAACTTGCACTTTCAGAAGGAAAACAAATGGATTCCGTGCACTTCCTACCCATATCTCACATTTTATTTACAAGCTGCATAAACTTAAGTATGATTGAGTCACAACATCTTGTGTTGCAGTCAAACCTTGAAAAGTGCCTGCACGACATTCCTGCAACCTGATGGTTTCTGCAAGGCCAATAAAAATCAAACTTACAATATACTCATTTAATTTTGTTCACAAAACTGATACAGAATGATGCATTTGTCAAATTTTCATTTCACTGCTTTCAGGCTGAATGGTTTGTATTCTGCCATTAAATTTTACCCAGACTTTATGCAAGTGTATTTTGGTATTAAGTCAGGCACAACATGCTATTATGAAGGTGTGAGTGACAGCTGGAGAAGCTAATAAACATAATTGTGCTCTATCTGGTGCTCCCAACACCAGGGGGTTTAAGGTGATGGAGAGTTTTAGTTACCACCTTGGCTTTCAGCACACAACCTCACACTTCGAGAGCGTGATGAGCTCATTATGCCCACATATGCATGCACGCACACACGCACGTACACACACACACTGCAGTTTCTACGATGGAGACAGTATACTGATGGTGTTGTACAGGGAACTAATGAGAACATTCTTCAAGTCCATAACCTTTACCTGAGAAGCAGTGCACATTTATGTTTGTGTGTGGGTGTGTGGTGTCTGTGCACATGTACATCTGTATGTGAGTGTATGTGTGTGTGTGTGTGTGTGTGACTACTGCCCGATATCTTGACAGGTGGAGAATAGGTTGTCATTCAAAAAGAGAAATAACAATAGGTGTTTATGGTTTGTCAGCAAATTGAATCTGTAGTGAAAAAGAAAGAAAAAGGTTAATTTATTTTTTTTCTTTGTACTGGGTCTGCTATGTGATGAATACTGTTACTGTTATCAAGTAGATAATAATAGTAATATGTAGTAGTGCAATATAGTAATTAATGTTAGACTGAAATTGGTCGGTTGACGTACCGTCATCTGGAATCAAAAGGCATCTCAAGAACAAAATTCTGTATCTGTTCAGTCAACTGGATTCTTTTTTTTGTTTGTTTTCTGCACACATCATATTTTACTAACTTATGATGGAAACTCTCTCTCATGCTTAGTCAATTCCGTCAGTGAGGACAGTCATTATTAACATGACAGTAAGGAGTTTCTTATCAGAAAAACATAAGAAAAATTAATTTTAAGGTTTTGAACTACCGCCAAGACTGTCCCTTTTCAGGTGAGTAATATCTCGAATAACTGTTTTGTCTAAGCAGCAAAGGTACAAATAGTATGATGATCCTGACCATAAAAAGTCTTATGGAGAAGGTCAGGGTTGATAGTTGGGTGTAAAAAGCATCCAGTGACCAAGGAGGAGGACCCAAGCGCAGGCTAATGTAATGTAGTTACTTTAATGGAATAAATTATGAAGTCAACAGGCAGAGGGGACTGGATAAGGCTGGATCAGGCCAAAAGTATAGGTGTCGGACGGGGGGGCTGCCAGCTGGCAGTCAGGCAGGTGGCTAGCACACCTGATGGTAGCCGACTTGGGGGCGGGCACAGGCAGGAGACTGGCTGAGTGGGAAGCAGGCTGGAGGCTAGCAGGCTAGAGGCTATTGGAATGGAGGGCAGGCTAGAAGTTAGCAGGCCTGGGGCTAGCTGACTGGGTGTTACATCATGTTACCCTATGAGCGAGAGAGAAAGAGGAGTGACCAAGAAAGCGAGTGTGTCCTGTTTCGCTGCCTCTCTCCTTCATTGAATCCAGAAGTTCTAACCATTACCATAAAGAGCAGCAGGATCAGAAACTGAACTAAATGACGTGTTCTGTCTGTCTCTCCATCTCCCCCGCTCTTAAATCACAGCAGCTCCTACACACAACAAGCAGCTTCATTACAATCAGCTGATCGGAGTTTGTGTGCGCTCGCATGTTGCAAGCATCGGTTATATGCGGTTATATATGTGAAACTGTGGCAGGCAAATTAAATTTTGTATTAATTTAATAAGACAAATAATAAGTTACTACATTCATGGAAAAACAAGTCAAATATCGCCATGACATTTGCAAAGGCATGAGCAATAAGATAGTTCTAATGATCGTCGATCACCGATATCATCGTCCATCAGCGCAACCCTAATTCACACATTGGTTGTTGGCTCAGCAGCCACTAATCACACACCTGGCTGTTCCCTTTTCTACTTGACTGACAAAGCCTTTGTGATGGAAAGTGACAAAATGGGATGTATCTGTCACAGGAGAATATTGAATGTATGAACGCTGCAAGAAAGAAATAGAACAAACCAGCTATATATTCTGTTATTGTGAAAAAAGTAAGATTTCACAGGAACAAACTGAGTTTTTTTAAAAATACTGTATTATTTCAAAATGTCATGGATATACATTATAATTTGTTATATTCTATCACATAATATCTTCTTTCTTTATTTACTCAATTTTGGACACAGTGGGTTTAAACCTGCATCAAGTTTTAGTTGTGCAGTGATGTTTTTAGATGGAAAAAAACGATGGGGTAACAACAACACCTTTGGACAAATGCAAAATTGGAAAATTCCGCAATTTTAATCTGTCCCAGCACCTCCTCAACGTGCAAGTTATGCTGCTCAATTCCCCATTTGTATGCGCTGTCAGTTCGGGGTAGCTATGCTCTGCTGAGCAAGCCCAATTTTACCGCGTTGTCTACAGAACTCCTGCTGCTTTCATGTTCCCTTTCTGAAAGTTGGTTTAGATCCCAAAAGCCTGTACTTGTCAAGGTACCGTTGTCTTTGAATCTTGACTCCTCTCTGAATAACACAAGCAACAAAAGCTCCTTCTTTGACAGGCTATCAGTCAGTATAATTTCTTTCCTGAGGAATCCACTGCACATCACATCTGTGATTATTTTTGCCAGTGGTGTGGGTTATAATATCCCGCAGCTGGTGATCACCAATGTTTTTGTCCTCAATTTTTTTTTTTTTTACCTTTGAAGCCAGAATTTTTTTACATCTGCGCTGTAGAAGATAATTCACATTGCTCATGGTGACAACTACCAGCAAATGACTGCATCAGTATCTGGAAAGATGAGATTTGGAGCGTATGGTCAAAGTGAGCGCTTTTAAAATAGGTATAGGTACAGCATATAAAGAATGTCATCATCAGAGAAACAACAGGCAATGGTATTATAGATGTTTTAAATACCTGTGACCAGCTAATAGCTGTCTCTTACAGGATGGACAAGTTCTGGGCGCTGTTTGCCTTTAGCCCATTGTCACACAATATATTTCTTTAAAAGTTTCTATGAGAATTTTAGAAGCAGTGTGTGTATGTATTTGGGTTCTACACCGTGGATGGCAAAGTCACGAATAAAGATAGGGCTGTTTGTTGACTTTGTAAAAGGCAGCTGCCTTACTCTTCAATGACAACAAATCTGCGGACTCACCTGGTAGCTTACCATCCCACTGAGCCAGCGGAGGCAGCACAGATGAGAGGAACAGCATCGAGTGCACCGCCTTGTGAAGCGACGGAAATAATGGCGTGTTGTGGTGTTTTGGGGGGAGTGGGTGTGAGTGCGTGGGGGAGGGGCCGCATTTCATTTGAATGAATTGCGGGTCATTTCAAATTCGTTCCATCCCTAGCTCCTTTAATGGGTAAATTTGGAAACAATTAAGCCACACATCTTTCCTGTGGACTGCTGTTGAAGAAAAATTCACTCAAGTCCTAAGTTTCCAAGTTTGCTGTAGTGGTGTGAGTTTATTGGTATTCCAGAATCCGGTGAGCGGGTCTCAGGCAATAGACTGACCCAGAGTGAAGGGCAGGGGGACTGTGGACACTTGAGGAAAAGCGGGATGGTCAAGTGTAAATACAGTTGACATAGGGTTACAGACATGTGGTCTGACAGGATGACAAATGGATCAGAAGAGTGTAGAAACAAAAGGTATTTTCATCTAGAGGCCTTACAGTGTAACACCAAGGGTCAACTTACCAGGGGGGCCGGGAGGGACCCCCAGACTGTATCGGTTAGAAAGGTAAGGGTTTTGTAAGATAGTGAGGAATTTAGCAAGATCAAGGAAGAGGGCACTGCATGCAGACAGACAGGCGCTACGTCCCAACTACCCAAATGTGTATTTTCTTCCTCAGTGCAGATCAATCAAAATCAAAAGAAAAGGTCATTTGCATTCATCCAATCACACATAGAAAGGAACATGTACTGTATGTTCAATGGATTCCTCCCCATCTCACCCTGTTTCACACTTATCCACACTGCACTTTTTTTTTTTACTGTTTTATATTGTCCATTTCATTTTTGTTGCTTTCATTTGAAAAGTTTTCTTACTTCCTCATCGACTTCTGTTGTGTCTTGGTTATCTGTGAAGTTTACTTGGTCTTGCAACTTGTGTTTGAGCAGTCCAGCAGTTCTCGAACAGGTGTCCAAGCAGTGGAGGCTCCTCTTAATCCCTGTCACAGGATTTTAGTGCTACCTTCACTCACAGCAGGAGAGCTAACACCTAATTTGTATTCTACTGTGATCTTATCTGTCAGTTCTTCAGTTTGGAGGATCAACAGCCGTAGCTTTGCTATATGACAAATTTGGTGCTAAAGGACGGCAGGATCAAAAGTATGGCAAGAGAAATGCCGGCGCAGTTTCACCCCCAGGTCATCACATGCTAATGCTTATGCTTTCTTACTTTATAATGCACCTTAAGTGTCTTTTTTTTTTTTCAATATGCAGGGTAGTCCAATAGACTTGCTGCACTGAAAGTTGACTGTTGTTCCCAATGGAGGTAACAAATGCAGGGGTGAGCGTTAAAATGAACCTCTCCTGTTGATTTATGAAACCAAAAATCGGCAAAATCGCCCACTGTTTTTAATGGCCAGAGGATGTACGTCTTTCACTAAGCCATGACTGCTGAGTTACTGGTTTACAGGTACAACAGGCAACGCAAGAATATAATCAAAAAATAAATGAGCAAATGTCAGATTTTAATTTCCCAGCCTCTCCCTGAGCTGCTGTCGGGACTCACAAGCTGCCTGTTGTTTTAATCATACTACTGTGTGATGTTGCATGTGGTTTCCTCAGGTATTCAGATTATAAGACTACTGCTTACTGAAGTTGATCAAGTTGTCTTAATAACAGAGGAGTACGCTCAATTAAAAATTATCTGTGATGTGTGTTGTCTCCCTTGAGACCTGATTATTACCCTAAACCAGTGGTTGGCAACAGGTGGTCCGCGGGCCAAAACTGGCCCGCCAGCAATAACATCTGGCCCCTTCAGATTATTATGATAATCAGATCTTGTTTTGTTTATTTTTACAGCACTGACTGAGTCTCACATTTAGCTATAATGTTCAAATAGAGAATCTACCCCCACGTGAAGAATGCTTATTATACTTTTATTCATGTTTTGTTTTTCAAAGTCATTTCTTTTTGGCCTTTTGCCTTTATTATAGTTACAGTCAGAGAGAGACAGGAAAGTTGCTCGAGAGAGATGGGATGACATGCAGCAAACGGCCGGACTTGAACCGAGGCAGCTGTGGTACTAAACCTAAATGGTACATGCTCTACCAGGTGAGCCACCGGGGCGGCCCATACATTAACCCATGTTCAGAGTGAATGACAGACACAAACAGTCACATCAAGCTGCGGGCTGCACTGTCAGTCGACATCGCCTGGCGCTACAATAAATCCCTGTCATGGCGGCGACAGAATCACTTCTTTTTGCCAACAAGCTATTGAGACTTTTTATTCTGAAATGTTCTGACCAAAGTTGCCTGGCAGACCTGTGAAATAACTGATATGTGAAGTGTGATATGAAAAAAATAACACTCGTTGTCAAACGTATAATGACTGTGACTGTGGGCCACAGCACCACACCTGAACAGTAACAAAGCAGATTCCAGTTTCATTTTTTATCAATTTCTTGATAAAGCCTGTTATTATGTTCTGGCCCGCCATCTAATGGATAAGAAAAAACCGGCTCGAGGCAAAATTAATTTGCCGACTGCTAAACCCTAGTTTCTCTTAACTGCCCATGTCAGAGCAGTTTTATTTACATGACTACTGTCAAATACGAAGCTAATTTGATGCACAATGAATAAACAATTCATCTGTAATCAGTGACAGATCAAAAATGTACATTGTCTCCCTACATAGTACATATAGAAACACACTAATAAAATAACTCTCTGATCAAAGTCTCTCATCTGTCATTCTTCTCAAGTAGCAGCAATGACGGATTTGCAATATGCATGTCAAAAGAACAAGTACTAATTTTATATGTTCAGGCGCGTTTAATCTGGAATGCATCGATCGCGGTAACAGATCATCTCTTTCAGCGGGCCTGTGATGCTTTGTGATGTCTCTGTTCTGAATGGAAGATTCATCTGTTTCCACTGTGTGACCACGATCCACACCAGTCCAACAAACAACAGCTCTTTTATGGGGGAGAGCTCTCGCAGCATGAAGATAAATAAAACAGAGAGCACTTCCAGCTGTATTATCTCAGAAGTTTCCTTTGTTCATTTATTTCAAAGCTGTGTGGACTTCTGTGAAGTTTTATAAAGTCATAGACTGTTGGGTCTTGCTGGGCTGTCACACTCACAGTTATTTGTAAAGGCAATTTCACTTTCCTCTCCAACTTGTTCCCGTTCAGTGACCAAACGCATAGAGCAGTGACAGAATCTTTATTGTGATGGACGATTTGCTTGAAAAAAAAAAAGAAAATAAAATGACACGCCATATGTAAAAAGTTATGTTAAATGGCTCAGAAGAGAGGTCCTTGTAATTCCAGTCTTTTTATGTGAGACCAGAAACAAAGGTTTGCACATTTTCTAAACATTATCCTCCTATACCCATAATTTCTCAAATATAGACCAGGAGTTGTATTTACCTCAAATGCAGAGAAAATTTGAAACAGACTGATAATAGAGTCAGGCATTTTTCCTTTTGCTTTGCTTTTATTGTTGTATTACATTTATTTCTCCAGGAAGCACTCAGTAATCATTATAATGGGTAAATAACTACACACAAAGCAGCAAAATAAATACACTGCAAACCTTTTTGCCAGATATAATGAGTCAAAATAAATAAACAGTATGATGTCAGCCTGATGGCCTTGGGGCCTCACAGGTAGAACAATTTCTACTAATAATTTAATTTCTTTAAAAATACAGTTTATCATGTTTTAATAAGATATTGTCCTGTTTGCTCCCATTTTAATTTCCTTTTATGTTCAGCACTGTTCTCTATGTTTACCTGCTTCCCTAATAATTTCAAGATACTATCCAATACCATTTCCCTGCGTTCTAAACAACATGTCAAACTCAAAAATCTTTTGCCTTGAGTTGACAGAAATGCTCTTCTCACTGACAAATTAATTCCATTTCAGCTTCTCACTTGTTATTCCTTTGTTGACTGCTCTCAATAAAAGTATTTTTCCCGTGCTACTGTTTCACATTAAAATCCTTCCAACTCAAAAGCCACAATCCATTCCTTTTTCTTGTAGGCTTTTAATGGGAATCTGCAGGAAGTGGTGAGTTTTATTGGTGGTGGCATAATATAGAACAAAAGTATGGCAAAGTAGGAATGAGTGGAGCTACTTAGTGAAAGAAAACCATATTCCTGTTAAAAATGATTTGACTTGATTTGAATTTGTGCTGTGGAAATGTACATTATGCTGAATTTATCATGTCAGATATTATATCATAGGTAATTTCAGACTTTATCATGCACCGGCATTTGAAGCAGCCATTATTTGAAACAAAAGATGCATTTCCATTAACCTGTTTAATGCGCAGTTTGAAATTGCAAACTGAAAAAGAAGTGATGGAAACACATGAATTAAAAAAAAAAAAAAAAACACTCAAATGTCACAAAAAAAATAGAATGTATACGCTCACATGAGGTGGTTCTTCAGACTAGTCGATAAAGCAATATTTTCCAAAAGTGAAATGGGAAAACTTTCTTTGCATTCATGTCGTGTTGCCTGCCGTATCATGCCCCAGGGAGCCAGTTCCAACTGAGAGGCACACAGCTGGAAATCTGTTGTCACGTCAACCCAGCTTTATTCACGTTTTGTGTTTTGTTGACTTTTCTAAGAAAAAAAAAATCGCTTTTATTTTGCACAAAACTGCAACGGAAACACGGCGAAAGTAACTATTTGAATACCAGCTAATGTCAACATGCAGTGCACCACAAGAACCCGGATGGTGAACTCAAAACCGTGTCAAACGATGGACACTTCTCGCTCTCAAACGGTCGCCATCTTGGCTACGTAGCAACGTATTTTCAAACTTGTGGAAAATGGCAGCCGAGGAAAGAGGACACGTCCACAGTGCGAATGTCAGTCTAACTTCCATGTCACATGGCACACGGGGGGGGGGCACACACAGGACAGTAAAAATGTTCATTTTCAAGTTAAGCGAACGCGACAGCCCGCAGGTGGGTGACAATTGCGGTCACGTGTTGCGGTCGTCATTTCCGGTGAGTGCACAACGGCAGTGTTTCATCCACGCACGTTGCCAGTGAGTATATCGTGTACACAGTGTGCTACATTTGAGCGTACTGACTGAAGTATCCGATTTCAGGCACGCCGTAGGTCTTTATCTCGAAAGAAGTGAATCCGGACAATAATGGTTTGAGATCTGATGATAAAAAATGCCTGGTCAACAATCATAGAACTGAAATTGATGATCTCACTTTATTTACTGAATATTATTCCACTGTGACCGTCCCTCCATTTCATTAACATTCATGTTGTGAGTCTTGTTTTTTGAGACATTTTTAGAAAATCTGTTTGCAGTGCTCATGTCCGCAGGTTTAGTATTCTCCCGTTCTCTCATTCAGTGCACATACTATGACTTCATAAGTGTTTTGTTCCAGTGAGGCAAATTGATGGATTCAACTATCTTTTCAGATTTCTTTCTCCCACATAGATAGTGATTCCTCCTCTGCTGTAGGCCTGGCAGGGGCATGCAGGTGTATCCACCTTCTTGTTTTGCTTTGCCTGCCTTTTGTATCAGGCATATTTGCTCAGTACTTGAAATACTGCAAAGTGGATGGTGGAATTGAAAGTTAGTGCACTTCTGTACTGTGATGCTGTGAGAGACCTGATATTCCACACACAGTACAGTGCGTCTCGATTGCACAAACGTTGAACACTGGCTTTAAATTGAGACTTTATGGTACGTACGAAATTCAAGTTACAGCAGGCCTCCTCAGATAGCAGCAACCAATCCAGGAAGTCAGGTCTGGATGTGAAAAGACAACAATGATGAATCATATGTGTTGAAATCCATTCTCCTGCCAAGTGATCTTGACAAGAAAAAAATCCATTAATGTGCAGAGAGTTTTGAGGCTGTGTGATGTGCATGGTTCAGATGACAGGAAATTGGAGCTCTTTGTAAATTCTGGGCACATTTAACCCACACATCCACCTGCACATTTTGAGCATCTTTATCATTCTACCTATGTACTTGGTGTGTGTGTGTGTGTGTGTGTGTGTGGGTGTGCATCAAAGTCATAACCATTTCAGTGTTTGTCCGATCCAGACTTTGTCGTTTTGCTCTCAGTGGGCCCACAGCAAATCTCCATGTCAAAGGGAAATATTGTGATGTAATTATTTGCTCCTGCTTACAATCATGCACACAAACACACACTTTGATTACAGCCTATATCTGCCCAGTCTTCAATGAGCTTTTGCTTGCTGGTTAACAAATAGTTTATCCCCACCTCAGCCCCCCCAGGCCATGCTGTTTTGCCATGGGCAATGTTTCTGCCTTTCAGTCCCTGTGTGTGTGTATGTGTGTGTATGTGTGTGTCTCTCTCTCTCTCTCTCTCTGACGGACACACATACAGTGCAGCTGTGAAATTGATGTGCTCTCACTAAACAAATTGATGTGGTGAGTTACAATTCATTTGAATCAAAACTCCAATTTGTGAGGAAATGTAAAAGAAAATTCCACGTACAATCATCAATGAAGGACTTGCTGTTTAATCTAAATAGTGTGGAAGTGCAGCTGTTGATATGAAAGACAGTGAAATGGCACAGCTTCCTTGTCATGCAGTTTGTAGGTGGATTTGGATATTTCTAAAGGTTAAAACAAAAGGTTATCACACTCTCAGAAATACAATACCCATTGTTTCTCCTTCGGTCATATGATGATTAGCTGCTGCAATACAATACATTAGCTGGTTCCATTTTGGAATCCAGTTCCAGGTTGGCTAATACCTGGACTTGCTAACAAATCTCTGATTGATTTTAATTTATTTGTGAAGAGTAATGCACGAAACGTTCAGGTTGAGGACTTTTTCAGACAGCCGTTAATTCCATAGGCAAGAAACCTGCCTACATTCGCTCACAGATAATTTGTGAGGGAGAACAAACATCACCAACACTGTGTGAACACACCCTGGTGTGCTCATTAGTGGGCATCAACCAAGTCCAATGCAAAACTTTGTGTCAGAGTTTCATGTACTTATTTATTTTTTTAATTTAATTTAACATGAATTAAATATGTATCTGACACTCTGAAATAACTGCTGTAGCGACTAAACACATGACTTTTCACAAGATACTTGAAGCAGAAGCTGGATGACCTGGTTCAAAAATATTAAGTTTCTACGTTTAAATGCACTCTATGTAACTTCTGCCGCTAGGGGTCTCTGAATCAGAACAATAAAAGATGGCGTTTAATGATATCATGAAGTTGCCTGGGATTATGGGAGTTCTTGTCTTCACCATTTGACGTCAGGTTCTCCTGTTTTGGATTCCTTCAGTGTCAAAATCCAAATTATCTTCAGAGGTCTCCTCTCCAAAAACAAACAGACCCTGTGATTGTAACTGGTAAAAACACTAAATAAGGCAGTTTCACATTTAAAATAAGTGTTTCGCTTATGCTATACGGCGGACACGAGACATCAGGGAAGGGTTGTGAGCAGAGATTTGCTCTAAACTTTGTTTTGATTGTTTTCTGATAACTTATGAACCAGACATTCAGACATTCAATACAGAATAAACCAGTTTCACTTTAAAAATCAGTGATTCACCGATGTTCCTCAGCGGAAACAGGACGTCTGATATGAATGAAAAATTAAGGAGAGAATGCAACTCTTGAAACTGACCTGATCATCTGGAGAGAAGACATATCACTCTGTTGGAGTTGTTTGAACTATAGAAACACTCACAATTACAATGGCAGAATGGTGTAACAGAGTGGAGACTCTTCCTTCACCAACAGTCTTTGGTTGAATTACAGACATCAGCTTATAAAGAGATCACAAACCCAGCAGCAGCCAAGTTTAGCAGCAGCTGGTATGATCTACTTGTGATGTTTGTCGTATTTACCGGTGAAAGTGACAGTCAGCAACAGCGAAAAATTACAACTCGCTCCCTGTATATATATGTTTTGCACTTTCTAATGATAATTAGCGACAGTGGTAAGTGAATCAGTGCTGGTGTGCCCATATATATATATATATATATATATATATATATATTTTTTTTTTTTTTTTACATACACACACTCTGGATTCCAATTAGACTGAATCTTATCAAATGAGAGCTCTGAATCTACTCAGTTACAGTGGTCTCTATGGCAACTAGTAGTTGACATAAAATTATAGAACCTGCTTCCCCAAAACGAAACGATGGAGGTAAAAAGGAAAACTGGCAGCTTTGGAGTGAGAAAGAGCGAGGGCTGAAGAGGAGGCAGGGGAAAGTGGCATGCGGAGGGTTTGCGTTTGATGAAGATGGAAAAAGAAAAAAGAAGGAAGGAGGCAGTTTTGGTGAGAGTGATTGCACTGTTAGAGGGAGGGGGCTACCCATCCAATAGACCAGACAAGGGGAAAGCAAACTACTCTGCAGCTGCAAAAACAGCACTAAGCCTTTCTTCATCACACAGCAGTGTTTTTCCGCAGCTGTTGGTCGCCTGTGTTAGTGCTTTTTGTAGCAGTGGAACCGAATGAGTCGTCTCCTCCATAAGTCTGTGGGTTTGTCATGCCAGGTACTTTGTGCTGTTCTGCCTTTCACCTCATACTTAATGTCGTCTGATAGACTCCGGCTTCCCTCAAGAAGTGAATGGATTGGCGTCTTCATTAGCCAAAAAGCTTACAATTAACAACCATGAAGCTAATTGTTTATTGCTTTTTGCGAAATAAAGTGTTTAATTAAGGCACCAACTAATTAAACGCTTAATTTTCTTTCCAACGATCTGTTTTTACAGGCCAATCTCGGAGCCTCTTGTGAGAACAGTGTCTACACTTGCCATGAAATATGCTGCTGACGCACTGTGCTGACAGCAGCAGTGGTTTTGTGAAGAATGCAAAGACACCCCCCTCCCCACCCCACCCACCCAACCACCCCCCCCAGTCTTTCATCCTAAACGGTCATATACCCCAAGTCACTCAACGCTGCTGTCCCATGTCGTCGGACCCCTTGAATGTTGAAGCGACAGCTGCTACACTGCAAACACTTTATCTCTCACTATGTATTCTCCTCATCTCTAGAGGGCATCGTTCTGTCATTTCCTTCCTGCAGCCAGTCGTTTCATCTTTTCCACTCACATCTCTGCCACACTCACTCTGCTCTGCTCTCTTTCTTTCTCACTTTCTTTCTTTTTTTTTTCATTGCCATCTCTCTCTTTCATCTTTGACCCTGTTCTTCATTGGGTCATTGATCTCTCTGCCTCTCACCTTGCTCTCTGCTGAGCGCTCTTCCTCTAAACTCCTCCATCTCTCTTCTTTCCCCTGCTTGACCTTTCTTATCTGTTTTTTTATTTTTATTTCGCCTCTGCCTCAGGTTTGTTAAAGAATATCAAAACATTGTTGTCCCTGTCGTTTCCCTTTCTATCTCTGTCTGGCCTCTATGTCGTTGCCTTTCTCTCTGTCTATGTCTCTCTCTGCCCTACAGATCATTCAGTTGGGCCATCTGCCAGGTTATACTAAACCTTTACCAGCCAGGTGGCACTCATAGATAAAGAGTGCGTGAGGGTCGTGCATGAGTGTGTGCCTCTGTGCGTATGTTTTGTGTTTGCATTTGTGAATGTATGAGAGAGAGAGAGAGAGAGAGAGAGCCCTGAGAAAGAGAGAGAGCTTTGATTCTTACTGCATTTCTCTCCTGGAGGCATTTGCTACCTTCTTCCAATCTCTCTGTTTATCAAACTAAGATGCTCAGCGAGAGGCTGCTGAGGCAACTAGATAACCCCACCCCCACCTCCTCAATACACACACATACACATTTTCCTCCATCCTCCCAGCATCTCTCTTCCCAGCATCTCTCTCAACAGCCAAGCCCAGTAATATACAGAAAAGCACACAAACACACACAAAAACCACAAACACCCATGCCTCTTCTCCTGCACACATCCTCCCTCAGACACCCCCGCTGAGTGCTGTGCTATCCTGAGGCGGTGTGGCAGGCACACATATAGGCTTAAGATGTGAAAGGAAAGGTAAAAAAAAAAAAGGGAGGAGACATAAGAACAGACTCTATCAGCAGACATCCACCCTCCCTTCGCTTGTCATTCAAATGCCATCTACCAGAAGACCTAATGTTTTCACTCAGGGAGACTCTCACACTTTCAGCTGCCAAATTGGGTTTGTGCCTCGTTCTTTCTTTTTCTTTTTTTTTCTTTTTTTTTTTTTTTTTTTTTTTTTACACAGCAGCTGCCAAGTTTTGCAGAGTTGGCTCCCAATCAAAAAGAAGAAAGCATAATGTTTCAAAAGATGCATAGTTTTGACTAATTTAAGGAGGAATGTTTGTTGGAATCCATGGAGAAGAATAAACCGTGTGTCTATATGTCAGAGTGCTTGTCAGAATATTGGTGGGGACTGAAATAACAGTCATGGCATTGGTTTTCCTGAATAAGGATTTTCAAGAGAAATTGGACATGAAATGGGTCCCAAAAATGTTCTGATTAAGCAGCAGTGTGTCTAAGAATGTGCTTGTCAGTTTTGACCAGAAAAAAATTGTGAAAGCCTGAGAAAATTAAGTTGAAGAAAAACTTAGACGTGTTGTCCAACAGGCTTTAACCAGGAAATTACTGCTAAATTTGCTGATGTGTTTTGGAATTTCATCAATATGCCAAACAGATTAGAGTAATGTGATTGCATTCAAGTCAGATTTGGCTTGATGCAGATGTACTTTCGTTATGTTGCTATACATCGATGTATCTCCTGCCTGTAAAACCAAGCAAACCCACCAAAGCTAAATGGTGCCACCAGAGTGTTACTGGTTATGGAGGCTTTGCAAATGAGGAGAAGGACTTTAAATTGAATCTGTTGTGGGATGAAGAAACAGCTGAGGTTCTTATGGGGCTTTCAGACTGAACACAATTTGCACTGCGCTCGCTGCTCGGGTCAGCACACTGTTCAGGGGAGTTGCGGACGACAGAGCAAACATAGACTGAGTTTTCCAGACTTTTAGCGTGTTAAGAGTCTGTCGTTGCCAGCAACAAAGATGTATCTTTCAAATGCTAAGAAGCAAGCCTTAGCACTAGCCCCACTAATAAGAAGAAAGGGAGCAGTGGAAGGAAGAGGCTGTGGGTGCCCTCAGGTACAAAGAGCAGCTTGGGGAATTTAGGCTTGTGAGGGAGCTCTGTTTCCACAGTGACTGGTTTCAGATCTACTTTCCGTATACTTTCCGTGCCTAACCTAATGCCTAATTTCTATTAGGTGTTGATCACAGCACACTATGGTCAAAGTTCAACCAGGTTGAACACTGCTTTGCATGGCAGAGTTACAAACCATTGTGTCGCAGCACAAGCCATTGGAAATAATGGGTTTCCAAGCACAGTGCTGCTGTTGCTTTCTGTCTGAAAACCCCATTAAGGTCACAAGTGTTGTAGTCAATCACTATTTTATTAAGGACTTTGGACTATAGAGAATGCTGTTTCAGATGTAAAGTCTGGATGCAATGATCAGCAAGGATCAGCATTTCAGCAGCAGCAGGGGAGAGCAAGTGGAAAAAAGGTGTTTTAGAGAGGAGAAGTTTAGTGACAGATTACTCTAAGGTGGTGGAAGGCAGACAGTGGAGCTGTTGATGGTGAGGCAGAAGCTGTGCATGGTTTTGATGAGAGATTTTGGGACCAGTAGTGATCACAGAGAAAGTTGGCTTGCTTTCATGACTTAATTTTGGTGAGTCAGGTTGGGTTTTGGATAATCTCTTAATTCCAATAAATGTAAGTTTAATGTAACAGCATGCACTGATATTTCAGACTAATTTAGAGTAGTTTGTTTGCCAGGTCACCATGAAGAAATGATGTTGCTAGTTCAGTTTGGAAGAACAGAAACCCCTTCACAAAGCCCTATACCTCAACATCACTGTCCGACCTCGGCAATGCTCTTTTAACTTAATGGAAGCAGTCGGGGAGCAGATTCATGCCCATGGTTTTTCAATGGCAGGTTCAACAGCCTCTATAGGAAAGTATGGGTATAATGTTTGGGTGTCTACATACTTTTGGCAATGTAATGACTGTATTTAGCTGGAAAAAATCATGAAAGTGAATCATTGACTGACTGACTGACTGACTGACTGACTGAATGATAGAGTTGAGTGATCGTGGTTCCACCATTGTTCAGTCTAATCCCTTGTGACTGAGTTGGAGCTTTCCCTCTCACAATCCATTGACATGTAGGTTAAGTGCGCTGGAGCGTCTAAATTGCCTGTAAGTGTGAAGGTGAGTATGAATGGCTGTCTGTCTACTGTACGTGTGTTAGCCCAGTGATAGACTGACAACCTGTCTAGATTGTACTTGACCTCCAACCCCCCATAATTCTGAATAAAAATAAGCCATACAGAAATCGGATCCTTCTTCCATTCGTTTATCAGGTTTCTGCTGGTTACCACAGCTGTCAGTCAATTACCATAGTTATCCAATCAAGTTATGTACCTAGCAGTTAGTCCCCGCCAGTGTCAGTGTTGATGTTCTGTCTCGCTCCAAAATACTGTTCTAGTTTAGTTTAGTTTAGCAAACACAGTGTGTACATATATGTGCTTTTGTGTTATCCCTGTGTGTGATGGGTCAGGAGCTGAAGAGGTTTCACTTTGTGCCACCTGTGCCTCAGCCCACGTCTTTCCATCGACTGTTTATCTCGCCACCTCCAAATTTCATATTATTTTGTGTAAAGCAAATGAATGGGATTCTGAGTGTTTTCTAAGGAGTGACCTGGAGCAAATTTCTCTGGTGGAGAACAGCAAAGAGAAAATGTGATAAGAGTCTGATGCGCACCGCCCTAGCATCCTAACCCTACTCATTCTGGAAAAATTGAAGTCTTGGATATGCTCTGAATATGCTAAACAAAAAATTGTAATTGAATGTTTATTCAGCTTTTCATCGTAACCACAAAGGGAGAAGCACATGTGTAAACAGTATAGGGTACACTTGAAAAGAACAAACCTTGTTGGAGCCATTTTTTTGTATTTATTGCAAATTATTTTTTCACAAATTTGATAATTTTTTTATCTGATGTAAATTCTTCTAATTTATGATTTGAATTCAAATTCTAAATAATTAATTTTTAGATTAATCATTGGATCTTTTATCTATTGTTATTAATCAGATGATGATCAACTGTGCTGGAAGAAGGGGTAGGACTGAGTTTGGTTTTGTCTTAGCAAACTTGTTGCAAATGCGTGGGAGACGGGGAATCGGGAATTGACATCATGTTAGTCTACTTGTTATTTTGTTTGAAGTAAAAATAAGTCGCCTTAATGTAGGCAACAGAATCAGTGACTAAAGCGTTGTGATTTGGACTGGTTAACGTGTGAGTCACGAAGCGGAGCCCTGTCAAAGGTGATGCAGATTAAACGAAGTAAAAGGAACAGGTTATAGCAAACCCATTATTATTTCTCACAGCTGTTATTCTCCCAAAATTCCCATCACATAATAATGCAGTGCTCGTAGCAACTGAGTGATGATACAACGCTTTACTTAAGTAAATACACATTAAACAGATATTGGTATTTGTCTTTTTCTTTTTCTAAAAGATTGTTGTGAGCATAAAGTATATTTGTGCTAGGCAGTCATCCATAGCTATTACTTAAGACTGATGGCTTTGTTTTGTTTTTTTTATGCCTCCGTGCTGGCGACAGCCAGGAGACTTATGTTTTCAGGTTGTCTGTCCGTCTGTCCGTGCCATTCCCATGAACATGATATCCCAGTAACGCCTTAACTGAACTTTTTCAAATTTGGCACAAACATTCACAAGGACTTAAGGATGAACTGACTAGATTTTGGTCAACAGAGGTCAAAGGTCAAGGTCACGTTGATGTCACTTTTTTGTGAATGCAGTATATCAGGAACAGATCCCAGAGGGGATTTGCCTGACTACATTCTTATCAATTAAGCTACCCACCTATAGAAAAGAAAAGTATTCACAATTGTAACCCACAGAAATATCTCTATAAACCACTCTTTAAAGAACCAAAAGGATATTAAACATTTTTTTTAAATCAACATTTGTAGTGTTGCCTAAATTAAGAAGAGTATTTGTAACCCTCAGAAACAGCTTTATAGATCATTCTTTTGAAAACCAAAAGCAAATTACACTTAAAATTACATTTTAAAGTTTAAATTAGCATTGTTCTATAATTTGAACCCAATTATATAAATACATCTTTTAATCCCCTTTTTAGCTTTTTGTACCATAAACTTACAAAGATCTCTCAAATCATATTTGCTCTCCTGTATTGAAAAAAAAACAAATGCACACTTCATTTATACTTACTTATATTTATCTTATTTATACATTATGATCTTTTGGCCATGACTCACACATTCAACTCAAATATCTATGAGGATAAAATGAAATGATGACATTTTATATCTAAATGGTCAAAGGTCAACTTCACTGTGACATCATAATGTTCTGCAAAAACACTTCTGTCCATTATTCAGTGCTGTAAATCAGAAAGGGGAGATTGTGACCATATTTCCTGCAACTTGGCCGGTTGGTGGAGGCATGCAACCACAAGGCAGTGATTCTAGTTTTCTTCTATATCTTAGTTTTATCCTTTTCATAAGATAAAATGAGTATTTAGTTTTAATGGAAGACAGTGGAAATGTGGAAAGTGTCCCAGTAGTCAGTTGTCTATGGCTTCCAACCAGGAGCCAAACAATTTGTCCTGTTAAGTGCTATCAACTGGACATTTTTTTTTTTTCAATATTGAGAAAATGTATCTCGTGCAAGCTCTTATAAATGCTGATGTGTATATGTGTGCATAGCAGTTAATGTGCGCCGACAGGCTAAAAACAAACTGCATGAATAAAACATGGTAGATAGTCTTTTCATCTTTGCTCTGCTTTTCTAATGCTCATTACTTTGGCTGCAGTCTTTCACTGAGCCTGCCTCTTTCTCTCTTCTACTTCCCCTATATCTCTTTGTGGCTCCCTGTGTTTCTGCTCCCAAGTTCTCTTCAGTCACACGAGGCCCAAGGGCACTACCTTGAAACCTTGTCGAACTGTGGCACCTTCATTAGAAACTTTTTTACAAAGAATATGATTTTAAAGCAGGTTATTATGTAGGCATTTTCAGCTGAATCTGTTTAATCTATTATTTATTTTTTTTAAATGACAGTTTAGTGGGTATTTTCTGAACATAAAACATTTTTAATATTCTCAGAGTGAAAAATAAGCAAGTAAATTACAGTATTTAGTCCATTTAGGTTTTCTCCTTTATTTATCATTTTCCCTTTTACGATTAGATAAATAAATAAACTGGAAAGCACTAAGTGAGAACACATCTATTTCAAGGCTGCACAATCATCTAAATCTGTTATTTTAATAATAGAAAATGTTTAGTTTTTAATTTGCATCTGGAGCCGCATGAAAACATAGTGTACATAGTAACATGATGCTGAGTTTTGTAGAATAACTAAATCCTAAAAAAACATTAAGGCTTTTCTAAGGACAAATTGTACAAAATCTGAAGTGACTGAGGAGTTGCCATTTTTCTCAGAGTCAAGATGTTTCAGAAATGAAGCTCAGTGCAAGTTCAATCAGGAAGACCATCTCTACGCCTCATTCATTCACAATTCTCTCCCGCTCTTGTAATCAGCTGCCTTCAGGTGTTTTTTCGGCAACCAATCAGATTTCGCTACAACCTCAACCAGTTATCGCTGTCAAACATTAAAACCTGTTCTCCTCTCTCCTGCTGTCAGCTATCAATTCAGTGCGCATTACCGCGACCCTACTCCACCCCATCCACCTCCTGTCTTTATATCCAGGCCAAGCTCATCAGAGTCCACTCCTCATCAAATCCAGGCCTCCACCATTCTCTTCTTCTCCATACTTCGCACAGCACGGGGGGGGGACTGAAGCCAATCCCAGCTGACATTGGGCGAGGTCACGGTACACCCTGAACAAGTCAACAGTCAATCACAGGGCTGACACATAGAGAGAAACAACCATTCACACTCACATTCACACCTACAGGCAATTTTAGAGCCAATTAACCTATCCCTGCATGTCTTCGGACTGTGCATCCCTCAGTGCACCCCTAGTTGGTTGTATTTCCTATTTCCTCCTGCAGTCAGTATCCGCCTTTAGACCCCTTGTTGCTCAAACTTTGCTATATCTGCATTGGCTGTAGTCACACAGTGCAAAGTTAGGTCACACTTAACTGCCAAGGAAAGAAGAGAGCACGCTCTCTCCCTCAGACAATGCTGTTCTCTTTCAAGTCTAAATCCCCTTTCCACTGCCATTGTTGTTCCATCATGTTTTACAACATCTGCTGGTCTGCCGTACTCCCCGTGTAGTGCTGTTGGTTAATGCATCAAAGTCAGGATTCAGCGCTACGGGTTTCAAGTCCTGGTTAGAACTTGAAGCAGCAGCAGAGGGAAAGATTTTGTCAGTGCTAAAGTCACAGACACTCAATTGGAGATAATACTGCGGTGCCACATGAAGACTCACAACAGAAAAATGTACGTCTTAAGCTTGTCCTTTGCTATTACAATAAAAAAAAATCCTCATATTGCAGTGGATGCCTCTGCTTTCCACTGCTGTTTTTCTGTGTTAAAGAGCAAAGGTAACACTGTGAGACGCTTAGAAATTGCATGAACACAATTTTGGAATAGCATTAAAAATAGCAGCAGTTGTGTAAAAGTCGTAATGCATTGCATCTATAAGGGTTGGTCTGCAGGGAACCTCTGCTAGAGAAACTCTGCTAAGCAGCAGTATACCTTTATAGAATATAGTTATACATTTATGGCTGTGTGTGTGTGTGTGTGTGTGTGTGTGAGAGAGAGAGAGAGAGAGAGAGAGATAAATAATTTAGCTGAATCAATGCTCAATGGGATAGAGGCAGCAAGTTCCAGGGCATGAAGGGCAGGGGTTAGAAAATTCAGACATATCAAAGACATGGCCACAGAACTTAGTTTCTCTACATTTGTTGATAACCTGTGTTCAACAGATCAAAACGTGCAGAGAAACTAAGTTCTGTGGCCATGTCTTTGATATATCTGAGTTTTCTAACCACTGCCCTTCGAGTCCTGGAACTTGCTGCCTCTCAGGAGCGTCACTCCTTCTATAGGTGGTGTCTATAGGTGGAGATATCAACAAATCTCTGGAAAGCATAATTCACGTTTAATTAGTCTACCAAAAACATGCACTTGCATGTATATGACAGGTCAAAGCAATGATGGTGTACCATTGTGCTGTAACAGAGGTTGACCATCGCAGGAGGTCAATGAAATAAATGAGAGCTAGCTTTTTTTTCAAGCAGTGCTAACAGATTTGAACAAGTTGAAGTGATAGTTGGGGTTATTTTAACTGGGGTTATGTGAGGTACCAACACACAGTTAGTGGGTTAGGGTTAGTGTAAAGCTTTATTTTGAAGTGCACCTATGGCGCAGATCAGCCGTTTGAGTCAGAAAGAGCTAAGCAGAGGTGCGCTTGTACGTATGAATGGAGTATATTCAAATAATTCAATCACTTCAAATAACATGGGCTGTCTGTGGTTGCTTCTGTGCCGGTGCTCTTGTCTGTTTGTCCAAACTGAAGGCACAGCGATCCAAATCTACTACAGGTAATACAATAACAATGTAGAAGTACCTCACTCAACCCCATGTCAAATAACCCGAACTATCACTTTAAGGAACTGAAGATATTTTCAGTAACTGCTGTTACAAAATAAATGGTGTCAATCCCTAACAAAGTGATGCAAAGCTGTGCTGAGGGCTGTGAGCTTTTCTCCGTGTTTCTTGGACGTCAAACATCTGTTATCCTACGGCTATTTGATTATAATGTGAGAAGATCTGAAAGCAGACATGTGAAGACGTAAATAATGGACAAATGGAAAAAAAAAATCAATCAACTTAAAATCAAAAAGGGATCTCATGACAAAAGCTCACGATGAACATAATCAAAGACATGCTTCAAATACATTTTTGTGTCAGACTAAGCCTTTTTCTGTCTCCGCTAGTTCTCTTTTATTGCTGTCCATGTGCAAGTGGAGAACACACAGTGAGGATCAGTTGAAATAATGAGGCAGTCTAATGTATGGAAAGCCAAGCAGGAGGCTCATTTCAAGAGTATTTTAGTGGATCAGTGTGAGACCCATTTCTCAGACTGATCATCGAAATCCAAAGAACATCTGCAGCCGTCCAGGATGTGCAGGCTAAACAAATAAGGTGAGAGAAAAAATAACACCAATATTCATGAGCCTGTTGCACACAGGGGCAAAAAGAGAGAGACTGACATCTTTAACAACAGACACATGGGAAGAAAGATAGAGTAGCAGAGAGGAGAAATCTATTTTTTTTTTCTGGATATAAATTAAGAGGGACATGTTTGTACTTTCATTCATTCTTTCATTTGTTTTTTCTTTCCTTCAATGATCCTGTTTCTGCTTTATTATATAACAGTGGTGATGTAATGAATGGAAAAGATGGGGTTACTCTTTTCTTCCTTCCTCTTTCTAAGGACAACGTATATCAGACGGGCAGAGGGGGAAATGGTTTTTGTAAAATATTTGGCCATGAGATGCACTGACACTGAGTGCTGACATTATATTCTCATATGGACGAGTTTACTGGACGACAAACGTGTTTTAGTATCAGCAGCTCTTCAGGGCAGTGTCATGAGGTTGCTGCTCTTTGAATGATAACAGACTGTTGGCATGTGACCTGTCATGGCGCTGGAGACTGGCACTGAGTCCAGACATCCTGACCATGATGCCAGAGTTCATGTCCAGATTTCTGGAAGGATTGCTGAGGCTCAGGGACAAGGGAAAGAAATGGGAGTGATGGATGGGGTCATGGGATGCAGGACGCAGCATATGTGTGTGTGCGTGTGTGTGTGTGTGTGTGTGAGGTAGAGCAGATTGTCCACTAATCGGTGCCCCCGATGTATCATTGGTGTGAGAATGTGCGTGTATGGTTAAAAAGGGCTGTATGAATGTGTGTGAATGGGTGATGTGAATTGTAAAAGCGCTTGGTGGTCAATAAGACTAGAAAAGCGCAGTTCATTTACTCTATTATCACTAAGTCTTGGCACATAGGATGATTTGTCAGATCGGCATACCTTCCCTGTGACTACTAAATTTCAGAATGATTGTAACAGTTTTATTTCTGTGGAAAGATTTACACTAAACTTACAAAAGACAGGAAAATCAATCAGGAACATAAACTTTCACAGTGACTACTGTCGTGTCATCTTTAAATTCAGATCAGATGAGGCAACAGTCAGGCAAAGAAGGGCTTGAATAGACAACAGAACTCCACACAGCTTGCAGGTGAAAAGTGGAACACTGGGGGGACGCAGGAATCATAACAGACAAACTGACAAAGAGTGAATGGAGATCAGAAACTTAAATATTCTAGTGAGGGGACAACAACAGAACACTGGTGAGACTATAGGGTCGGGCAAACAATCACAAGGCAGGAAAAAAAACTAGCAGCAACCTCCGGGGCTGAAAAATAAAGCAAACACCAAGT
Organism: Seriola dumerili; assembly: GCF_002260705.1. Lineage (NCBI taxonomy): Eukaryota > Metazoa > Chordata > Actinopteri > Carangiformes > Carangidae > Seriola > Seriola dumerili. The sequence continues at coordinate 13,663,856 of NW_019174258.1, read as the reverse complement.
CAGGTGAAAAAAACTGTAGTTCCTCAAACGGCCACTTGAGCCTGGCTCCAAAAGTGAGTCAGTCCCATAAATTTACAGCAGAAACAAACATGTTTACAGCCCCGTACAAAAAACGTTTTTGGTCAGTTATTCTAGTTAGTGTAGTTATTATAGGTAATTTCCTCCTTCATGACAACCGTATGGGGTGTGAATTTTTATATAACTAATCTCTTTAAAGCTCAAAGTTATGAATGATTGAGGCATGGCTGCTTTGAGTGACAGGTGGGTGCAGTCACATTTGACCTGTGTGCTAGATGCCACCTCAACTATTTCATGTCACTGAATGTGACCTCTCGGCTGTGTTTGTGCAGGATATGCGAATACGATTTCCAAATATCGGACAAATAACACGGCTTGTCGTGTGGTTAACTTGCAGAACAGAGGAAGTCTGTGTTCCTGTCTTTTGAAGTGAGTGAAATTCTAATAATATTTAATTTATATCTTAGTACTAATTAAGAGATATCAGTGATTATACTCAGCAAACCTGGCTTGTTAGCTTAGCCTGTTAACTAGCTAATTAGCCAGCAAATGCGAACATGTATTGAAATGAATGTTGAGATTAAAACATCTTGATCTCATCCTCATAGCTAAACAAGAAACAATCATGAACATTGCCACTGGCTGGTGGAAAACAGCAGTACTGTTGTGCTTGTACTGAGGCCACTTTTAAGTAAAGGCACTATTGATCCCACCACAGCAGCTCCTTATGCAAATGTGTTTGCAGTCATCGTCATCAACCCAAATGATGACGTCGCGCAGTGACTGAGAAAGTTGGTTCCACATGTCTCTCTAAATAATTATTTGTACAGTGCTACTTTATATACAGTAGATTGACACAAAGGACTTAATGCAGTGGTGTCACAGTATGGATGTTCTGTTTGTTTGAATACAGCTGGTGTCTGATATTTGTTGTCCATTTTTTCTGTAGAATGAGAGGCTGGTGATGAAGCAGTACTGGTGGTGTACTGGTGACTGGTGCCAGGAGTTGTGTTAACCCAATATTTTTAGCAATGATGGAAAAATCTGATGTTAAATGATTCACATGCAGTACTGTCAATAACCACAGATAGACCACCAGTAGTAGACCCTGCTGTTCAGCTGGTGGTGAGTGTGCATATTAATTGGCTATTGTCCAGTACTCTCGCCTTTAATCTCACATGCACAACCTCATTTTCTTGCTGGTTTAAGCCATCAATGGTACACTGTATCACTACATGGCCTAGCTATTGCAAAATGGCACGGCAGCTGAGTGTCTGAAGTTTCTTCAGAGAGCCCAATAATTTGGATGTGGCTGATACACAAGGTGAAAAAAAGAGGAATTTATGTGGTGGAGGACAAATGTCGAACAAGTAATGCCAATAACATTAATGAGTCAGCCACAGCTAATGCTACGGGGCAAGCAAGTGGAAGCAAGGAGGTCAAGAGGGATTACCAGGTTCAGTGAGCAGGAGTTCACACGTCTGAGGAGCGAAAATGGCAAAATGTTCTGCACTATCTATAGAAAGGAAAGTATGTATCTGAGGGTGCTAGACAATACAGAAATGAGCACTGAATGATCAGAAAAGTAGCCACAGCCACATAAAAGCATCAAAGGTGGTCAACCAGAGTGTGGCAGTGGTAAAGCATAGAGAAATCACAGGTTGCCTGTAACGAGGCATTAAAAACACAGCTTAATGTTGTGTTGCTTATGGCAAATACAAACAACCTGAGCCACTTATGTCTTAACTTAATAAACCTCTCAGAATCTGCTGGGAGTTCAGACCTTAACAGTGCACACACATACACCAACCAATGGAGGATGCAATAGCAAAGACCATAACCAGCAAGGGCTGCTGCGATCATTCACCATAACCAACGACGTTGACTATGAAAAAGCTTCGACGTCAATATTTTAAGTCGATTAATTGTTTCCCATATATTGATTTATTTGTGCAGTAACTATTAACCACCATATATTTATGTTCTATTTATCATTTATGGTCCCACCACTTCTCTGTCCTCTGTTCTCTGGGAGAAGTGGGGCTGCGTACACACACACACACACACACACACACACACACACACACACACACACACACACACACAGAAGTGAACAGCAGAGAGGCTGAGCTGGACACAGAACCAGGTAAACTGGTGATTACTCTGGAGTTGACAGAACTATCACTGAACTTACGTACGTACAATAAAAAGTAAAAGGCCAATAAGAACTTAATCAAACCACCTGTTCAACACGCAAGATCTATTTTGTCTGCTGTGTGTTTCACACGCCAACATCGCGCCGGTTAAGCTAATAGGGAATTGTTAGGAAAAGCTAAAAGGAAAGCTGTCTGTATGTAAGTGTAACTGATTATCTTAGTTCACCCCGAATCTTAAACTATGGCAGATTGTTGTAAACTGAGCAGCTGGCTGAGACAAACCAGTCCAACCAATTCAAATTCTGATCTGAATTTATTCTTTTTTTTAAACAAAGAACAGTAGGCTAATAGTATGAGCTGGATCAATAAGGGTCTGGACAAGATAAAGATAAAATCCTAACAATACCCATCCCTACAGCTGGTTAGTGTCTGACTTTGGGAGGATGAGCACATCACAGTTCAAATCCCTTCACCATAAGTCTTGTTTAACCAGTTTTATTTTGTGATTATTATTTTTGATGGAGCACAGTGAGATCAGTCACAATTAATGTGAAGGATTACTTCATTTGTAAGTGTTGTCTAGTCATTAGTAGGAACAGCTTTTTTTAATATCTTTTCGCCTTGTAGCTGATAAATACACTCACTGCATATTGCATCGCCAACAGTAGATATGTAGATAATAGTAGATGACACTACTAATGTCACAGTTGAGAAAATGCTTATCACATACCTGACCAGTGGGAAGCCTGAAACTGTGTTCATCAGTAATTATGTAACACACTCTGGCACTGCGGATTGCATCACAGTAAAATTAAAAGGTTACATATAGAAGGTATATACCCTTTACCATGCTAACTGGCAAAGAACTTATAAGGTGTGAGTGATAGTGTTTGGTATAGTACATTGTAATGAGCGCTTGGTACTAACATGGGTGTATCAGCTGAACCATAAACAGGCGTTAAACAGCTGAGAGAGTAAACTACATGTATATGAAGCACAGACATCTGTGCTTCATATACATATTGTATGTTCAGAAAATCTGTGGCGTGGCAAGGAAGGCAGGTACTCTTTAAACATATTGCTGTAGCACAGGACTTCAAATCCCGTTGCAAGGCTGAATTTATGTATTTATTTTTTGCCATCAAGTTTAGTATTACTGTTCGTAGACTGATGGTGACACGGATATGCATTGTACATTAAACTGGTGATGTTTAGTTTTATTTTGGCCTTCAATATCGCTACACTTCACAGACACAGGTAGGCCTGCGATTCTGCGAACGACAACATTTGGAGCACAGGAAGAGAAATATGTAAACAAATATCACCAGATAACATGACCACCAGTTAAACTGGAACACTGTTCGTAAGTCGTTAGCGGGTCGCTCAAAACTAATTAGCATATCAATGGGCTGCTAATATGTCCCTATCTAGTCCACACATCTTTTTTACGTCCACCAGCAATTGCAGAGAGTCTGTGCACTTGCTTGAGCTACTGGAGTGAGCTGTTTTCACTCACTTTACTGGTTCCCAATTCAGAGGCTCCAATTTTCCAATCCAAAAGCTTATACCACGAGGAGCAGGTTTTCATGCTAATGTTACTGCAGAGATGTGACTTAGCTGGTAGCCATGGCCTACATTCCAAGTTATGAATATAGTCTTGAGAAGTCCATTGTAGAGTATCAAGTGACTTTATTCACGCTCTCTCCAAATTTCAAACCGTTTCTCTCCGTCCTGCTGCATCAGCAGGTGTGTCAGCGGGTATGCTTGTTTTATTTAGCTTTCTGACTACAAAATGGAAGTCTCCCTGCAAAGATCCGTTCACTCCAGGAGGCGTGGGTGAAGACAGTGAGCGTACCCAAGTAAAAGACTCTACTTCTTCTGTTTCAGATTAAAGACTTAAAGCACAGTTCTCTGCAGTTTTACATTAAGACACGTTCAAGGAAGCCGTGAGAAAAACAAACTAAAAAGTCCATAGCTCCCATAATATTAGGCCCAGAGGCCTGAAATTTCACACAGGTGCTGACAAAAAGGAGAAGGAAAATGATGATTTTCATAGTTCTTGTATAAAGTACACCCTAGTTATTATCTCTCTCTCAAATTAAATCGAAGGCAACTGGACAACTGGACAACTTAACAATGACCCTAGTTATTGTTATCAAATATGACTTTTTTGTCCCATGCAAAACTAGCAAATTTAGCAAACGTAAACGTCTCATAAATGCATTTTTGGTCTTAGAGTTCTTCTGTTATAAGCTTTTGTATATGAGTATGCCAATTTATGCAAATTACATTGAACAAGACTACGTCAAAACCTAGTATATAGCTGGTTCACATATGGTTAATGTGCAAAAATTAGGATATAGTCAAAAATGGTTATGGAACTGCTGTAAAAAAACTGACACTATTGTGTCCTATTCTCTCCTCCTCTCTGTGCTCACATACAGTATTTTAACATGTCTGACTTCACTATAAAGTTGTTCTCATTTACAGGTTTTTCTGTTTCAGTTTTTCTTGCAACTGAAACACAGCCAATTAAGACTAGACTTTAACTGCCAAGCTGCTGTCCTGCCGGTAAAATCCTGATTTTATAACCAAGATGTCATCTGACAAAATCACCAAACACATGAATTAAAGACAAAGACTGTGCTGTGATTTCAGCTATCTTTACTTATAAAATGTTCACTCAGAGAGAAAGTCAGAAGCCACAGACTATCTGTCTTATTTTGTCTCTCGCACAGGAGGCAGCCTCTGTCTGGGATCTACAAAAGTTTTCAACTACTGTATTTCCTCAAAAAGTGACCAGGGACTTTGTTTACCTCGACTCCAGAGCAGACTTTTATTACAGGCAGGTCTTTAATTCCGATTCCCTGTGTTTGATATTTATGATTGGTCATAGCAGTATTTTAGTATGAAGTTTTACAGCATTCCGTGTTAAAACAAACTAAACACTACCAGTAATTGTTTCAAATTAAAAGCCCTCAAGTGTTTCAGACAGAAACTATATCCAGTTGCTGGTGTTTCTGTTGTTTACATGCTATTCAGATCTGCTAGTCTTCAGCTTAGCAGTTACAGATGGCTTCTCTCTCTTCCTCTCTCCTGCTCTCTCTTGTTCAGTGTGTCTTAACAAACAACATACATACACCAGACTTAAGAGAAAACAATTCTAATTCATAGTAAATGATTTGGATCTGCCCCAAAATCTTATGAGTTCTTCCCTGGCCAATACCCCATCCATTTCAGTTTGGTGCAAATCTTTTCAGTGCTTTATGCGTAATGCTGCTGACAAATAAACAGACATGGGTGAAAACACAACCCCCTTGGCAGAGGTAATAAGGCTTAGCCAATGGTCAATTATATCACTCTGCATAGACAGTAGGAAAGCCTGGACTACATAATGGAGCATGCAGATGAAGTAATCCCTGTCACAGACTGCGTTATCTTGTTTTTGTGTGGGGAAACCCTGAGTTTACGGAATAAGACTGTGACAGACACAACGACTGGTTGCTTTTCCACACTGGCATATCTGTGAAATTCCCTGTCTGTGCTTATGGAGCATGTTCAAAGTATTTCAAATTCTTACTTGTTGTAAACAATACTCCAAAGTAATACTAATCTATCAGATCCCAGTGTGGCACTGTAGTTTATGGATATGTACCATTTTAAAAACACAGGAGCTATCCTGTTTTTATCCTGACTCATGCTTCAACTTTAAGACGCCTTGTTTCAGGCTTTTTTCTTTTCTTTTTATCCTTTAATACTGCAAAAAAAAAACCTATAAAAACCTATAGTATAGAAACTGCTGTATATATTTACATCTTTAAACCATTTCCATCCTCCTTGTTATTAATCATACCTGCTGTTAATATGTACGAGATGATAGTTAACTTGGCACTACATATTATGACAGGTTCAGGAAATGGGCCACACCTCCACCTTTTACAGATTCTGTGAACATCCTTCAATGCGCCACTTCAAACCTGTCTCTCATCGAGTGCCCTCTTTCTATACTCTGTGCTTCTTCTCTCATCTATCTGTGTGATCCTCAAGAGCTTCATGCCTTGGAGTCGCTGCAGATTTCCTGATGCTTCCGCACACCACAGTCAGGATATGACTAAAACTGTGAACACATCTAATGTATCATTGTGTTGTTTAGACATTTGTTTGTACACTGTCTCAATGTCACAATCTTATGTGCTCCTGTTGGATGTACAGTGTCGAGAGTAAATAAATAATGTCTACTGATTAATACTATCTGTGTTGTTGTACTGGGTTAAATACACTGTTATAGAAGGACAGTGAAGGGAATGTATTTTATCTTACTTCTATTAGAAGTACGTTGTAATGAACACATTTATGCATTAGGTACCTTTGTCTGCACATTACAATCATCATTATTTTAGTATTTGTAAATGCACTAAAATATTCTGACACTACCAAACAACCCCTACACTTAGGTTTGGGGTCCCCCTAGAGGTCAGAGGCCCCCCTGGTACCAGCCCAATCGGCCCGGTGGATAATCCCTGCTTGAGGTCATGTCATCATTTGAACTGTCTCATGTTGCATACTTTCTTTTTGGCTGTATGTCCTTTAGGGTGCCTTTTTTCACAAAGTCTCACAGCATCATTATGACACCTGGCACTATGTTCCTACACTCGCATCCACCTGTGAGTGACTGCTGACTATCAGGAGCCATCATTTCTGGACATGACATGACATTCTGACATGATTGCCCTCCTGTGCCTTCCAAAACCATTACAAATCAGTGCTGCAAAAATAGAACGATTTTTCCTAACTGACAACTCCATGTTTGGTTGGTCGCCTATACATGGAGAATGCTGTTTTTGCACGATGGTGTGGCCGGTTGGGACAGAACATGGGTGAGGTTCTCCTCCGTGCAGCAGGAGACAACCAGCCCCAAAATTCAATGTTGTCCACTAATCATCTCCTTGTCCTGGCACTCAGCTGTTTGCATACATGCACACTTTCACACATCATGCCAACTTTCAAAAAACATACACAACCAAAAAAAATGTAATACTACTGCAGTCGTAACAATCACCGCACTGTTGGAGAAATGTTCAACATTAACTTTGCAGCTTAAAACAGTCACATGTTGCTAAACATGTTCTTTTAGCTGCAATAGCTCAGCTGTAGTGCTACAGTTAAGTATCATTCACTTCCTTAGATTTTCCCCAAAATTTCCTATGCACTGTAGAGTTGGAGAATAAAAGTGGATCCTTCGCTCTAACAAATAAATCCAAAACAAAGACAGAAGAAGATCCCACTTCTTCACAGTCCCACAGTTCAAAGCCTGTAGCGCTGCTGTTGTGATATCACACTGATATTTGACGAATTCACAGACACAGAGACAAATCGCTCATTAAAATTCAGCTGAGAGACTCTCTACCTCTACCTGCCACCCATCTTTGGGGAAACTGTGGTCGTAGCTATGGACCACTCACATAAACTCAGCCTCTCTGTCTCACATGCATACATTCACCCAAACACACACTGGGGACCCCTGATGTATTTTTGTGTTATTGCAGAGCCTGCTAGTGTGTGTGTGTGTGTGTGTATGTGTGTGTGTGTGTGTGTGTAGAATTCCTGCATTATTCATTTATCTCTTTGTTTTAACAGATCCTCCCATCAGACCACCAGTCTACTTGCATTAAGATACGACTAAGACAGGCTCACACACACACACACACACACACACACACACACACACACACACACACACACACACACACACACACACACGCACACAAGTCAGCAGGTACACATCTGAATCCCAGTTTCATGAGACACTTCTTAATAATTGTGGTAAAGGCTCAGTAATTAATTGCCTCCGGTGCAAGTACTGTATGCCCGAGGGAAGTATGTGTACTACCTGTGTGCCATTCACTTCATTATCAGGCACAGACATACGAAGGTGTTTATTACTGATAAAACATAAGCACTCCAAGTCACAATGCTGAAACCTTGTACATGGTTCCCTTTGTTTTGAGCTACTTTAATTCTGAACTTCACATTAACACAAGATGTGTGTGTGACAACATTTTATGCAAGTCAGGTGTAATATTAGTTTGTTGCCCTACACAGGCACTAGGCCATCCAAAGCAGATACGAGCCATTACCAGTAAATTGGATTACCAATTAACCCCAGATGCCTCCATCCATCACTTTGCATTAGTACGTTGCATGAAAATAAGTTTGCTCTGTAATCCTAAAGGGACTATGTCAGAAGGAACAAGTGGGGATAGTTGTCCTGGACCTGAAACCTACAGGGTTCAAGCAGAGTGCATTATCAATCACGGAGCAATTACATTTACAAGTAATAAGTGGAGCCCAAATGTTACATTTCACTATGGCTCCTAGGAAACTAATATCTCAGTGACAGATGGCTCCTTTCCACCTTTTGTGTGCTCCAGCATACACATCTGGCCATGTTCCTGTTTGGAAGGATGTCACATGAATGGGGAGCAATTGCCATACCTGAATGTTACAAGCAATGTTCCACACACAGTAAGTTACACAACTTCATGCATTTTGATTTAATCACTTCTGTCCTCTCCAGTATTCCTTATTTCTTCTACTGTCAAAATACAACATACGTACGAGTTGGTATTTTTTGTTTATTTGCTGTAAAAGTAATGCACACATGGCATCAACACAATTATAATAAGATTTCATATGTTAAATGCTTTATGTAGCCCTAAAACTGGATGTCAGGACTTTTGTAACTTTGTGACGTCACAACCAATCAGTCACCGCCATCAGCCATACCCCAAGCCCCGCCCACCTGGACCCATCATCCAACCTTGCAGGATTTGGTTTCTCTGTGCGTTTCTCTCTTAGTGTTTACCTGAATTCTGCTATATTTTTATTAGATCCCCCAGAAAACAGTCAGCCAATCAGATGAGAGGCACTTCTGATTGGCTGACTGGCCTGTTTGTTACTAAAGGTCAAGAGAGAAGCCTGAGAGAGGAGGTGTAAAACTACATTGAGATGTCAAAACTTCAAGTAAAAAACTGTAAAAGTGTAAAAAAAAAGGGTGCTGCATCCATTTTCTACCTCATAAAACATTTGCAAAGCCAATGTATTTTAAACATATAAAAGCATTCTAAACCCTCCATTATTAACATTCATTTTTATCAGCTTGCAGTCCTCTCCTTCCCTGTTTTTGCTGATACATTGATGCATATCTTGATATAAATCAATGTAACCTCACCTGGAGCATCAACACAGTCAGCATAGTGAAGAAGGCCCATCAGTGCCTCTAATTCTTAGAGAAGCCTGAGGCATGCTGGTTTTGGCACCTCATGTCAGTCCTTGTTTCCTATTACAGGTGTGTGATGGAGAGCTTCCTCACTTCCTGCATCACCATGTGGTTGGGTACCTGCTCTGCTGCAGACAGACAGGCAGTGCAGCAGGTGGTAAAGGATGCACAGAGGATCACTGGCAGCAGCGTTCCCAACATCAGTGACATTTACAACAGCAGGTGCAGGAAAAAGGCCTCCTGTATCATGAGGGACTCTACTTATCCTGCTAAGGGACTGCTTGACCCCCTTCCTTCAGGCAGGAGACTGAAGAACAGCTTCTTTCCCGATGCCGTGAGACTGAAAAATTTGACATCTCACTGAACAATTGCTGTTATTCTTACCGCTACTCCATATTAGAGCATTTCTGCGCTTTAAAACTGAAATTCTGCAGTCTCACTGAACAGTTGCTGCCATGATCACTGTTGTTTCATATCAGGCCATTGCTGCAACTTGGGCCCACTTGGCCACCGTGTTTATCTTCTAGATTTTCACAGTCTTATTCCCATCCTCACACTCTGCTCATTTTATACTTATATATTTATTTACTTAGTTTCATTTTTAATGCTGTTTTATTGTCTGCTATCTTCTTGATTTCATTATTGTTATTACCTGAACACGGACCTGAGTACCCAATTTCATTTCCCTTTTATGTCCAACATGTTCTGGAATGACAATAAAACATCCTTATCCTTACCACCATCTGTACCTCAGTGGAATGATAAAAAATTATATAAACAAAATGGGAAACACTCAGAAAAACAAAGACACTACCAAAGGTCAAAAAGGTCCCCAGGGAACCTTTAATACGTCTGACTTTCACAACCCCAATTCCTATTGTAATTGAAAAGCCTTTTGAGCCCATAACATGAGCCAATCTATATGCATTGTTTTATGAAAAAAAAAAAAATTACATTTTTATTGAAAAATTATTTTATATTAAATTATTTAATTAAAAAAATGAATGTATCTTAGCTTGGATTGCTCTGGTTGATTGGCAGATGATTTTGGTAAACGTCCTCACATTGCGAAAGTTGTTTTAAAATGTTTGCAGCTACAATTTACTGCCATGTAGGATGTTAAATGCTGTGATGTTGTTGTGAAGCTGTACCTGGATGTGTGAGCTGATTATTAGCCTCGTCTGTTCTGGAGGTACTGTGCGAGGCACGTGATGGTTGAAGGGTATTTCACACAGTTGTCAAATACACTGCTGACAGCTAAGTCATCAACTGAACTGAACGGTTCCAAGGAAACTGGTCAATAGCTTGAACAGATATAGTCTCAGTCTGTGCCGCTTTGATTTTTACACTGATGAAAGAGGAATATCGGAGCTTGACAAGACAAGGTTCCTGAAAACATATTGCGTCTGGCCCTGGCTGTCGTTGGCACTTATGTTTTCAGGTTGTGCGTCCGTCTGCACGTATGTCTGTCCATCCCATTCTCGTGAATGCGATATCTCAATAACGCATTGAGGGAATTTCCTCAAATTTGGCATAAACATTCACTTGGATGCAAGGATGAACTGATTATATTTTGGTGGTCAAAGGTCAATGTCACAGTGACCTCACAAAACACTGTCTTAGCTTTGTGAACGCTATATCTTGGGAGCTCCTCAAGGAAATCCCTTCATATTTGGCACAGATGTCCATTTGGACTCAGCTTTGAACAGATTAAATTTTGGTGGTCAAAAGTCAAAGGTCGAGGTCACTGTGACCTCACAAAACACATTTTTGGCCTCTTGAATGTGATATCTCAAGACCGCCTTTAGGGGACTTCTTCAGATATGGCACAAACTATTCACTTGTTAAAGTGAATCAAAGATGAATTGATTAGTATTTGATGGGCAAAGGTCACTGTGACCTAACAAAACATGTTATTGACCATAACTCACAAATTTAAATGTTAATTATGACACAATTTAACACAAATATCTAATAGGATATAGTGATGACATTTTATATCCAAAAGGTCAAAGGTCAACTTCACTGTGACATCATAATGTTCTGCAAAAACACCTCTGTCCATTATTCAATGCTGTAACTCAGGAAGGAGAGATTGTGACCATACTTCCTGTAACTTGGTTGGTTGGTGAAGGCATACAACCATGAGGTGGTAATTCTAGGTTTCATTTACACTGTCTCATGTTTCTCTAGGGGATATTTTGTGACAATTAAAATTGTAACCTAGGATTTTTGTTTTTTCTTATTTCTTATCATTTTGTGTAGTTTACAAGTGCAGAAAAATGTGTTTATTAGGGCCCGAGCACCGACTGCTGCAAGGACCCTGTTGTAATTCTTTTGTCAGATTTTTTTCTTCTCTACAATAAATTGCCTTTTTTGGGGCCATAACATGTTAAAAATGTTAAAACATGTTGAAATTTTACATATTTTATGGGTCTTGCCCATGGGTGTAGCACATGTAATATGCCAAGACCTTCAAAAAAGACTTGTGTACCCATACCCTAAACCGAACAGGAAATAAGATATTTTGAATCTACTGTGCAATTTTGGCACCATTTTTGCAATTTACAGAGATTGGAATTTAACAGACTCCTCCTACAGAATTAATCAGATCAACATCATGTCATTTTGCCAGAGCTCTCCTTGAAATGACTTTCAACATCAAAGTTTACAGTGGCTTTGTTTAGTTGTCGATTAGTTTCCCCAGTAAGCCAAGCCAGTGGGTCAGCATGCACATCAGGGCTTGTGTTGTATCAAAGTCTGTTTCTCTGTTCAAGGTTCGAATTAAGGGTGGGATTGTGGGGGTCTGTCTCCCTTGATTAAGACCTGGACTAGTTATGGGGGGGGTGGTTACAATATATTTCCCATATTCATACCTGGAAGAATCTTGTAATACAATTTCACACACCCCTAAAGTGGACAGCATCATTTCTTAACCTTGATGTTGATTGTCGCATCTGCCTGCCTCACTCCCATCAGTGGCTTACATCTCATGCCCTATCTGACATAACAGAAGGTAAATTGATACATTTTCTCTCTAGTAACCAAAATGTAAAATATAGAAAAACTTTTGTGCACTTGGCATCTTGTACTATCTATTTTGTTTTCTTTAGTTTGTTTGTTTTTTCCAGCATTGATAGAGACATGAGAGAAACAGGAAAAGCAGGGGAGAGAGAGGGGATGACATGCAGCAAAGATGTTGATGACTTTATTATTTTTTTTTATTTATTTAATTTATTTATTCATGTATTCATTCATTTAGAACTCTGTTTTTGACTTTGTGACTTTTTTTTACTTTGATGATGGAACCGCTTCAAGAGATCATCATTTGATCATCATCAAAGGCACAGAACATACACATATAGTGTTTGTACTGTGTCTTGGTCAGTTCCATTCTGACTGCCTTCACAGTAAGACAAAGCGAACTGTACTGCGTTTGACAAGTATTTGGAAACATTTATCTGAAAAAATGTCGCCCACGACATCACCTGCACCATTTCCAGCAAAAAAAAATGGGATATACTCCACAGCAATACCACCCTCTACCAGGTCATGGATTTTAACGGAGAGGGATGCTTTGGTGTTTCGACTTAATCAAGAAAAACATGGTGGCAATCAAAATCCACAAAAAGACTGAAGATCATGGCATTCAAAGGGAATTGGCGATGCTAGAAGCACTCAGAGCTCTTGACCCAGATAAAATGAACATTGTAAGATACATGGAGAATTTCAGGTTCAATGGCCTCTCTTGTTTGGCCTTCGACATGCTAGACAGGAGCCTTCGGGACCTCATGAAGGAGGCCGAGGGGAACCAGCTGAGTGTTAACAAAATATGGCCTGTGACCCACCAGCTACTGGTTGCTTTTGAAGCCCTGAAAAAGATTGGAACCATGCACACAGACTTGAAATCTCACAATATAATGCTTGTCAACCACAAGGATCAGCCATTCAGGATCAAGCTGATTGACTCTGGTCCGGCCCTTCCAGTGAGCCGAACGGAGGTTGGAATGATCATGCAGGCCAGTGCATACAGGGCTCCAGAAGTGACCTTGGGCCTCCCCTTGTCCGAATCTGTTGATATGTGGGGAGTTGGCCACGTCATTGCATTCATGTACTTTGGTATCAACTTCTTCCCTGCCAACTGTTCTTATCACTGGATGAAAGATACGTTACACCTGCTGGGTCAACCAGTAGATCACCAGCTGCTTGCTAGAAAATACAGCTGGATATATTCCACCTTGGATCTGGACAAAAAATGGAGACTAAGCACAGCAGAGGAGTATGAGGAAGTAACCGGTGTCAAGCCAGAGGTTTCTGAGAGGGTTTTTGAAATGGCCTGTGATTTAGAGGATTCAGTAAAGAGATGTCCAGCAAAAACTGATTATCATCATTATTATTATTAGTATGAAGACAAGATGCCATTTTTAGAACTCCTGAAATGTTGCCTTCATCTGTACAGTGAATTACTCCCAGGGAAGCCCTAAAACACCATTTTATAAAAATGGCTCACCTGGCAGATACAATTGAGACCAGCACCTATACAGACTCTACCTTTCAGGTAGGTACATGCCGCATTAAATTGTTTGGTCTGGCTCCATAAAAACTGGATACAGTGGGGAGAGCAGATACTTCGCTGCCCTCTGGATATAGTGGTTTGCTCCTTACCTGCGTGTGTTAGTGTTAGCAAACTTCAGTTTTACAACACATAGCTGCACATTTCTCTTCACATTCTCTCTCTCTCTTTTTCTCTCACCATGCACTGATTTCTGGTTGTTAAACCTCACAACGCCACTGCTAAGGGGCCGCAATCAATGGAGGCAGGCTCCACGGTGTCGTCTCACAGTACTATTCAGCTCGGCCCCCGGTGCAGCAGTGGCTGATAATGACCACGGCTTGAATAGCATAGCACTGTTGCAGCCCGTCCTTGTTTTCCCCAAACGTCACTTTGGCCCGAGTGCACGTGCTTTCAACTTGAGCTGTTACCGTGGGAGACCATGGCTGGAGTACTCTACAAAGCTATGTTTCCCCTGTTGCAATTTGGAGCAAATAATGACATGATGATAGTTAGTTTTTACCAAGCAAGGTTTTAATAATTGGAAACTGCTCTGGAGAAAGACAAAGGATTTAGCAAGCATGCATCTAGTCAATGCCATTTGAAAAGTGCTGCAGCCTGGTCACAAATGAAGCAAAGGGAGGTAACTGGGGAAACCATTGCAAACCTCCTAGGGCCCACTCAGGCAGAGAAAAACAGGTTCTACATTAAAAGCTTTGGAGAAGTTGTGAGGTTCTTGGCAGTTAATGAGCTTCCACTTCGTGGCAGTCTGGAAAGTCGACATGATGAGCAGGATCTCTCTGCAGGCCTCTTCCTAAAACTGGTTGAGTACAAAAAGACCCCAAGCTTAATGAAATTACAAAAAGTATTCCTCAAAATGTAAAATACATATCCAGAGACATACAAACGCTGGCTAATTTGGTATTACATGAGGTCATAAATACATACAACAATGCAGATCATGCAGGGTTCAGCATTAAAAGCAATGGAACTAGAGACAGATGCAATGTGGAAAATATTTCAATAATGATTCGGTTTGCCTGTGGTGGTATTCCAGAGGAGCACCTGATTGGTCTGCTTGATCTTAGTCAGTTAGATGCAGAATTTATGACCAAACAAATTCTTCAGCATCTTTCTGGCGCTGGCTACAGTGCAGATGAAATCATCAGTCAATGCTATGATTTTTTTTTTTTTGATCTATCAGGATCACTGCAGTCCTTCTTTCACCATTATTATGTGTCACAAAACTATGATGTCCCCTCCCTCAATCGTCTGCTGGAGATTGGGTGACTGACCATGATGTGACCAAGTGCCTTATGGAGAATCAGGATGCTATTACCAGCATCCTTTCAGAGGTTTCGGAGGACAGTGCAGCAACTGTGGATGTCTGCACAAAGGCATCAGGGCTGTTGAAGGAGCCATCATTTCTTTGAAATAGGAAGATTCCTTCTAAAAATGCTTGGTGCCTTTAAACCTGCAAACGTCATTCTCCAAGCTCATTCTTTTGACCTGTGCTGTGCTGGGAAAGTAGTCAGTGCATCTTTGCAGGCTCTGAGGGAGCGGAAAGAAGATGAGTCATTAGCCAATTTTGACATAAATGAAGATGACCCTGCTCCAGCAGCTAAAAGAAAGAGGACAATGTGCTTACAGCACACAGGTAGTGTTGTTCTGTCCACTGTAGGCCACCCTCAAGATTGTGACTCCTAGCCAGTCCTTGAAGAGAGCTCTTAATAATTGGACAGAGCCATTGTAGAGATGGAGACAAGGTTCTTCAGGAGCAATCTTGATCTCATGAAAGCAGTGAATTGCCTTCTTCCTCAGTCTCCCTCTTTTCTGGTTGTTGCCATGTTGAGTCCCCTGCAGAAGCTGCATGCAGTGACAGACTTTCTAATGAAATTCTTGTTGCAAAAGTCATTTTTGAGATCGAGGTGATACTGATATTTTGTTGACTAAAATATACATCACATCTTACAACGTCTCCATGGCAACGTTTACAGCCTACCGCCTCTTCCTACCGCCGATAGGTGACTAATCTTGAGTTTCAGACCCCCGGTAAGCTAACCATGGATAAATACAAAAAAAGAAAATTCTCAGAGGAAAATAGAGAGTTTAATTCTGAATATATGGACGGTTGAATGCTGTACTTGGCTATAGTAAAACTATATATAAAACTTTAACGCTGTGTTATCTTCATTTTAAGGGTCGAATAGGTTTTTCGGCTTCAGATGATTTTTATTTGTGGGAGAGGGGCCAAAAATGACTCTTTTAATAATAAAGGTTGCAGACCCCTGAACTAGCTGCTGCAGACGTCTCCACTAGTGATGCGAATTCCGGCTCTTTTCAGTGAGCCAGATCATTTGGCTCAGCTCAGCAAGAAAAGTCGGCTCGTTCAGCTCCCAAACAGCTCTTCATTTTACCACTTCTGCCTTTTATAACTCGCTACCGCTGTTTTGACCTTTAATTAGTATGTGTGCGCATATATCACTTAAATTATTCAATGTAATTATACTATACCTTATCATTTCCATAATACCATAGTTTTACATTATGTTTGCTATAAAAGATTAAATGTAAAACCATCAAACACTATAACATGCATATTAAACGTTTTATTTATACTGAATGTTGTAGTGTTTCGCTACAAACACTAAATAGACACAGTGCATCTGGTCCTAGAACACAAATGTATGTCACAATGCTAATGCTACTGTTTTGTTTTTTAATGCCATATAGTATTTTTGATGTTAACATTTTACTGTCACTGTTTTAGCCCCATACTGCAGCAGAGAGGGACACGCTGAATGCACGCTTCACCCCTCCTCCAGTTAAGTCCCGTTTCTTTCCGTTTCATGATATTGAATGTTCCGCCCCGGCAGTAATGCCTGACAGCATCAAAGAAATTGACAAGAAACTTGCTAATCATTAAAAAAAACCTTTATTTTGCGTTTTGTCTATGTTTGCCTTGGTTTGGAATATTGAATTAAACGCATGATTATTTGATTTGTTTTGCTTGCCTACATTTTTCTAATTTGTTATTATTTTCTCTATTACATTTGGTTTATTTGAGTGATCGTTTTGTTTGTTTGTTTTTTTTTACTTTGCATGCAAGTCAGTTTAATGAATATTTTAGGCTCATCCTTCAAAACTATACCACCTCATGCTAAACAAACTCTTGATGCAAATGAGCTCTTGATGGAAAGAAGGTGGAGACTGATGAGTCTGTTGATGTGAGTTTTTACTTTGTCAGTTGAAGACGCACAAGTCAGCAAAGCCATTAGGTCAACGTGGGAGCTACGAAGAAGAAGCTGATGAGACTGCGCCGATGAACGCTGTTGGACACTGGACTCTTTAACACTGCGACTCTTACCGGTGGTCGGAGCATTTGGGACTCTTTTTATAGTTTGTGCCCAAACTCAAACCAGTTCTTCGTGTTGTGACCAGGAAAACTGTTTTTGCATGGATGTATTGTAAGAACTGGACACCGGATCAAAAATGGCACCATTTTCATTTCTATAGAAGTTGCTCGCCTGGCACATATGCCATAAAAGTTTTCTGGCTTCCGGGTTACTTCCGCGTTATGCAGCCCACTGAATGTACGCAGTAGTGTCACTCCCATCGTGCCTCTGGGCTATGAGAATGAGCAAATGGCGTTCTGGATCTGGCGCTACGCGTTCATAAATGCTATGCTAGCGGAATTCATGGAGGAGTAATAAGACTTCTACAGGACTTGCTCAGGGCTTGAAATCATCAATTTATACAAATGACAACAGCAACAAACAATGAAGATTATGTTCTGGAAAGTAAGATGGTGTTACACCAACGATCACTGATATCACGGAAAATTTGTGTTGAAGGTTAATTGTGATGTTAAAGGGGTTTGGATTCAACACAATAAATCATAATTGGACGTAATTTGAGCCTTTTTATTAGAAATTGATGCTACATGTGACAGATATTACAACTTGGCTTTCTTACCTTTTTATATTGACGCATATTCATATAGCACATCTTCTACGTATTCTTATAGGCCTACTACTTATTTATAGTGAAGCATTTTAAATGAGATTTTGTCCATGATGATGTGTTTTCCATCTTCTTACCACTTTGATCCACCAAAGCCTTTCAGTTTTACTCGTATTTAAATGTATTTATTAATTAAGCCACTGTTATTTCATATTGTATAGCCCCTCCAGGGCGGTTCTACCCCTCAGGGACCGGGGGGAGAAGGGGAGCAGCTTGCATCATCTCAGGCCACCACCGCCGACCCAGTGGATGTGAAGTCAGTTATAATTTTACCACACTGAAACAGTTTCAGCCATAAACTAAATGAATGTGGTTGTTGTGAGCGGAGGACAGGCTGGTGAAGTCAGGATGAGACACTGCTGGCACACAGATCACAGGAACAATCACCTATCAGGTAAATGACTTACAAAATTAAAATTCACTTAAGAAAAGTGTTATTATAATTACGTATTAAGTACACAATTAAAAAAAATATACAAATTTTAATGTGGAAAATTTACATATTATAACTTGAATGTATTTTATTTTATTAAATACTTGCAAACTCATTTGTGGAACAAGATAAGTAAAACTACATTTGAGTTGTAATTGTAAAGGTTTGCAGTGAACAGAAGAAACGTTGAAATAATTAGCAATTTGAATGCAGTCACAAGCTGTAACATTTATAGTATTTCACCTTTCACAACATTCACTTACGAAGTGCTTTACAGTAAAAACAAGTAATAAGAGGAATACGTAGCTTTAATTTCATATTCTTTTTTTAATTACAGCTAGTAATTTCCCTTGACATTAGGCATGTTAAATGTCAATTTTCATATTGGTTTTAAGCCAAGATTTTCCACACAACCTTTATTTGCAGTTTTGAGAACCAATAATGATCATATGTGGAGTTTCATCCATAGATTTTACTTACTCATTTCATTGTTCCATTTTCGGTAAATGTTACACTTCATTTAGATGTAGTTTTCCCACATGCCAGATGGCCTGTGTATGAGAAATAATAGAACACTATGTCATCACTGTTCAGTAAAAACTTTGTATCTCCCAGTTTGATTATTTTCACATTTTCACATGCTCCTCTATGGGCTCATAAAACCTCATCAGAACCCACTGGATTATGTCAAAAATGCAGTTTCATCAAGCTGAAAAAACAGCTGACATTTTGGCAATATGAGGCTCTTTCCCAACAATTTCAAATGTACATCGTGAACTGGTCCCTAAAACAGCCACATTCCCTTATTTCCATATTAAAAGTGTAATATAATACAGCTATACTGCTCCTACTCAGGCTTAGCTTGTACAGGCTTTACATGTAAATGAGGCAATTCAACATAGCCACTTTTTATTCATTGTGTGTTTTTCACCTTTTCTGTAGTTACTGAACCTTCAGACTGAGCTCCATACACTCAGCTGTGTACAATTAAGTAATGGAGGCCCCTCTTTGAAGCACATGTTGCCAGAACACAATAGTGTGGGATAAGACTGTCCTAGCCTGTGATTTAAGAATTCATGTTGCTTAAAAGACAATAACGCAAGACAAAAAAAAAAAAAAAATGTTTTGATCTCCTGAAGTCTCCTGAAAATTAGGCCAGTGTACTGAAACTGTATTTGCTCCACCTCCATGTGATGCAACCAGAGAATGATAAAGGTGCTTTGTGCCAATGACTGACACAATGGGAGGGAAAGATTCTTGGCTGCATTTGGCAGAAAAATATCTCATTTCAAGATTCTCAAGGAAACTGCCTGAAATTGGTATTTTGAGGTCAGTGCTCACTGACATTTTTGGAGCAAAAACACCAAGAGTGGGCACAGCAGTTTCTTCCCTTGATTGATTGATTCTTTGATTGATTGAAAAACTTAAAAGCAGCAATTGCTACTAAAATATGTTTAAAATCTGTCTGAAGGGACAGAGAGAGAGGACTTTTTTTTTTTTTTTTTTAGGCGTTTCTTTCCTCAGTGGACAGACTCTGAAACGTTCTGGGGGTTTTCTGAGACAGGACATAAAAAAATAACAACATTGCCCTAAATAAAGGTCCATCCAAATGAAAAACCTTTTTCTTGGAGGGAAGGAGGAGGGCCGCCTCTTATGTGCCCTGAGTGGGCTCCCGACTGCATTGCTGGGGGGGTCGGGCTGTGGGGCCCCTGCGTGCCCCTCTGTTGTTCCGGTGTAGTTCCCACCTTTACTACATAATTATAGTAATGATTATCAAAGTGGGTATTTTGTACAGACATACACATAAATATGTGAAATCCCTTATTATTATTATTATTAGTATCATTATATACCACACTTTTATTAACACATCTCACCATAAAATGCAAAAACACTACCCACAACATACACTCCCAAATCCAATCTTCACTCCTAATTATATCTATTATGTTTGTTTTTTTATGTAATAAGAAAGAAAAGCTTCTGAAGCTTATCAAGGTGTACCATTTTCACCCACTGCTATTATCATGTTTTGCTTGCTTTTACTTGTATTCTTGTATTCTATTTGTGTGTTTTGTGTGAAATAAATGAAATGAAATAAATGAATGAATGAAAATTAATTGATTGATCAAGTCTTTTTTTTTTTCCAGCCAGTGGCTTGTGACTATTTGAACCTGCCTCATATGCTGTTTAAAAGTCAAGAAGGCTGTTGGAAGTTTTCTCAAAAGCTTTTATTTGACTTTAGAGTGTGAGCAAGTTGCCTGGCAGCAGCAGTGGAGACGCCTCATAAAAATAGAACAATTTAAAAAAAATAAAACAATAGAAAAAGATTCAGTCATTAATTTCCAAGATAACTTGTTTGGTTATAAGAAAACTGTAGAGGGCACCTTTAATCAACCTGTATTTATGTTCTGTACAAATTTGAATGATTGATATTTGTGAAACTTTTCCTTTCTTACAAAACGCAGTAATACATGTGCACTGCTTTAAAAAAAAAAAAAAACTATGTGTCTTTGACCTTTTTCCAGGTCTGCACTAGTTACTTTGTGTTTTCAAGCACAAATGGCTTCATTTCTTTATTTAATATTTTTTAATCCAGCATCTGGAGCACATTTCTCTAAACTTCTCTGCACACAAAACATCCACAGTTTCCTCTCTTGACATTCAGCCAGGTGTTGTACACCATCTATTCTTTGATTTGAGTCACTATCTGGAACATTATGAATTACACTTTGTGCAACCTGCTGCTGGGGTTGCTGCTGGCATTATGTCCATGCTAGAAGATATCCAGTATATATATATACATGGTAGTTACAGAGCTGATAAATGGCTCCGTAGTAATTCTGCAGCTCCTCAAATATTGACTGTCAAGAGCAACTGTGTCACAGAGGTAAAGTATTTAACCAAATTTCTTCTCCCCAAATACAAGAAATTACATTTCAATGCAGTAAACAACATGATTACAAGATATTTTCTGTTAATATTTCAAATAAGTTAAAATTGTTTATGTAAGTAAACTTTATAGGGCTGATAAATACAAGATAATTAATTTTTGAAGCGCCCAGAAACCTCCAACAAGTCCTCCAACCCAAACAACCATATAAACAACCATATAGGTCTTTTTTTTTTTTTTTACAACCCTCTCATGCGACCAATAGGAGTGTCTCCTGAAATAGAGCCCCTGCTGGGGTAGGCGTACCTTGGTTGTCATGGCTATAATAATAAACACGTGGACTGTGGGGCCTCGTGTCTCACCGAGTAGGGCGCATACCATTAAGCTTTAGTCCTAACCGCAGCGGCCCGGGTTTGAGTCCGACCCGTGGCCCTTTGCTGCATGTGTAGCGGGTTAGTACTCTTGCGTTGTGTAGGTTAAATGATAACCCACTATTAGTTACTGTTCAGCTTGGACCCAAATTTATCTTGGCGCTGGTGAATAAACAGAAAAATCAGCCTCCACAGCCAGCTCTCATTAACAATGCAGCTCAGCATACACTTGACTTCAGACCAAGTGGCAACCCACTGTTACGTCACCCATTGGTTCATGAACTGCCGTTTTGAAGCCAGGAGTTTGTGTTTTGGCCATCGCCATTTTGTTTTTTTGAAACCGGAAGAAGCCATATTTGGAGGAGAGGGTGGAGCTGTGGAGGAGTGGAGGGGTGGATCTGACCCGATGTGACCCAAGGAACAGACTACACAGTGCACGCCTGCCCGCTCCAGCTACCTGACCGCAGCAGGCTCCTGGATGCGCAGTACGAAGTCGCTGCTTAGCATTCATAATTTGAGGTAAACATTATAGCTTAGTGTTAAAATAATCTTAGTAGCGAATTGCATACATGTCCACATTTGGTAAATATCACATATATGAGGAGAAATCTTGTAATATTAGCTGAAGTTCCTGTGTGTAAGCTAACTGTGTGGTGTAACTGCTTGTATTAAAACCATAGACCAAGGGAAAACATGTTATAACGTCTTTTAAAATTAGTTCTGCAAAGCTAAAGTTACGTTACTGAACTTAATGTTAACAGTGACAGCGGGTTGTCAATGTCGACACGTCACAGTCACTAACGTTACTACAGTGAACTGTCGTGTCTGGACGTGCTGTTAAAGAGCAGATCAGCGGACGTGTGTGTCATGTTTGCTCATATTACAGTTTTTTTCAATCGCTAACAAGCGCTTACCCATACTTCAGATACTTTTTCTAAACTCTTAACACAGACTCACACCTACAAAACACAATTGGCCAAATGGATAATTTTCTTCTCAAAAACACATTTTGTTAAATATATACTAACTCTTCATTTCAAAATAGAACACATCT
Source organism: Seriola dumerili (assembly GCF_002260705.1). Taxonomy (NCBI): domain Eukaryota; kingdom Metazoa; phylum Chordata; class Actinopteri; order Carangiformes; family Carangidae; genus Seriola; species Seriola dumerili. The sequence goes on along the minus strand of NW_019174258.1, from coordinate 13,641,077 downwards.
TTCTCTGCACACACTAACTTTACTAAAACACTGGAAATCTGACTCAAAATGATATTATTATGTCAAAGAATAACACTTGTTTTCACTTCACAAGCTACATGCAGTCAATCAAAGTACACCAGGTTTCAAAATACTGGCTATTGACGAAATTACAAAAACTGCATAGACTTTTATGTTTCAGTTTTACAGGTATTTGCATGCAAAACATGCAATCCACCATTTTTACACTAAATTTCTTGGTTGGGAACTGTATGTCCACATGTAATGTTCACATTCAAAAGCATTCCAGTAAAAAGCAAATCAGTTTTTTTTTCCTTTACTGTTTACTACAGGAGCACTCTTTCACCAGCCTCTCTTAGTGAAAGGACCGTGGTTGATTACATGGTCAATGATGGCGGCACGAATTTCATCACTGACTACTGTTCTTGCAGCCCTTGGAATGCCACCACAACGCATTCTTACACCTCTACCTTGCCCTCTCCTTGGGCCTGATCTTCTCCCTGGCCTGCTCTCTACTGATCTCTCACTGCTCCTGCACCTCTCACTGCACTCTCACGGCTCTCTCTCCTGCCGCCCTCCACATGCACCTGCATCCTCTCACTGCATCCTCCCTCACTGGTCCAGTGCTGCACTTCTCACTGCATCTTCTCACTGCTTCGCTGCTCCTCTCGACTGCATTCTCTCACTGCTCCTAGCACCTCATCACTGCTCTTCACTGGCCCTGCATCTCTCACTGCTTCCTCACTGCTCACTGGCATCTCAACTGCTCCTCATGTCTGCTGCTGCCCTCTCACTGTCATTCTCACTGCTCCCTGCACCTCTACTGCATCTCTTCACGCTCTATCTCACTCTCTGGCACTCTCGCATCCTCTCTCTGCATCTTGCCATCTCTAACTGCTCTCTCTCACTGCTCTGCAACCTCTCACCTGCTCTGCCTACTCTCTGCACTTCCGCTGACCAGCCTGCCTCTAGCCTCTCCCATGCTTACTGCAGTCTCTCACTGTCCTGCCCCCACTGATCTCTTGCTACTTCCAGCGTCTCTTGCCACCTCTGCTTCTACTGCACGGCTCTCACTGCTCCTGCACGCTCTCAGCTGCATATCTCACTGCTCCTGCCCTCTCACTGCAATCTCTCACTGCGTCCTGCTTTCAGTCCCTGGGGCCCCTTGCTCTTACTCTTCGCTCGTCAGACTACATAAGTGTTTGTCTTTTTCTGTTTTGTTTTCCAAAGAACATGCACTCCTCAAGTCCTCCCTTTTTACCTGTATAAGTGTCACAATGTAATAGAAAAAAAAATACCCCTGCCACTGAGTCGTAAGCAGACTGGAATCGCTGTGGTTGGGCCCAGTTTACCAAAATATCACGCTGTGTGTCAATTATTCACTGTTTTTGTTTATTACAGCTGAGATACATTGTTTTTGACTGATATGCAATTCGCAGAAGGCAGAGGTTTTTATACTGTATCTAAGGTTTGGAATATTATTTTTGCTATTGTGGGATGTTGTGTGTTAACATTCGTAAATAATACAAAAACAATCCATAATTTTGTTGGGAGGTATAGCTTGTCTGTTAAGAAAATGTAAGCATTGTGGAAATGTGTTCACTGACTGCATATTGTGTGAAAACGACATGAAATGTGTGAATGGTATGGCCACAAAAGACCGATGCTGTGCTAATTGTGTTTAGAGTTTTGAAAATGTGACAACTGGTTGGACAAACACATGTTAGCGACTGAAAAAAACTGTAATACAAAATTAAAGTTCTTGAGAGACATTTACAGTTGGATGATGATTAAATATAACTACATACAAAGAAAAACTGTGTCATAGGAACATAAAATGTAGCAATTGGATTAAATACATTAGTGAATACTCTTAATACAAAATTAAAATATAATGGTATATTATTATAATATTTACAGGTGGATGGTGATTAAAGTTAACTATACACAGAAAAACTGGCATAGGAACATAAAATGTACCAATTGGAGTCTAACCAGCATTTATGTCTCACTCCCTTGAAACCTGGGGACTGTGTGCAAATACTGAGTTGTATATGTGTGTGTTTTTT
>NW_019174258.1:13620944-13638983 GCF_002260705.1 Seriola dumerili | reverse complement strand
ATTGAGTGAGTGAGTTTGTGTGTGTGTGTGTGTGTGTGTGTGTGTGAGTGAGTGAGTGAGTGAGTGAGTGAGTGAGTGAGTGAGTGTGTGGTGAGTGTGTTGGTGAGTGTGAGTGAGTGAGTTTGAGAGTGTGTGTGTGAGTGAGGGAGTTGAGTGCTCTTATTTGTACATGAACTTTGCTCTTCTGTCTTTCTGAGTAGCAAACTTCTCAATGACTTTGGTGTTAAAGTCAGGAATGCTCTGTATCAGGTTTTTCTCCATGGAGAGCATAGCCAGTGCGTTCAGGCGGTCTTGTGCCATGGTGTTCCTAAGGAATGTTTTTATCCTCTTTAAAGTAGAGAAGCACCTCTCTGATTCTGCTGTAGTCATCGGTGTGGTGATGAGAATCTTAAGAAGACTTACAGTCTCGCTGAATGTGTCCTGGAGGTTGTTTTCCATGAAAACCTGGAAGAGAGCCAGTGCACCACTGCAAGCCTTGAACTCTTCATTTTCATAGACCAGGGACAATTCTGTCTTCAGTTTGGCCTTGCCCAGTGTGGGGTAGGCTTCCACAGTGGTTTCCAGCGCTGAATCTGGGAACTTTACACTGTGTTGGGGGAACAAGTCTCCTTGCAGCAGAGTGGCACTGATGAGGTGCTTGGTGAAAGAGAACCTTCTTGGCATGCCTCACAATGGTATCACATACCTATGAAATGATGCATCATTTTAAAAAAAGGTCACTACACATAATAAACAGTAGAATTAAATGGTCATATCTCACCATGTAAATATCATTAGTATCTCCTTACAAGCTGACCATATAATTGTATGAAAAACAAGTAGAAGTTATTGTTAAATATCATAAATATGAAAAAACTACATCTAAAAATAGTTCAAAATATTAAAATGCGTAGACTAACTGTTATAATTATACAGGAATTGAAGACCAATAAAGATGCCGAAGGTAAAACACTTCATGTCCTGTATATAGAACAATGTTACAGCTTACCTCTGTAGCTAACCGGTGCTGCTCCTCTTGGTCTAGTGCCTTCCGTTTCTTTGTGGATGGCTGCTACACAGATGGAGGAACGGAGTCTCTGATACAAAACAGAAGATACATAAGTCACTGTGCACAATTACGGCTTCAGAAACCAACCTGCTGGAGATATAAAATTAGTCCAGCACTGTGTATTGTCACTACATTAATACATGTCTACTAGCTCATCCCAACTGGATTCATTGTATTTAAAACTGTGAAAAATGGCTTAGTTATTATTTTTAAAATTATGAGTTATCCTACTGTGTTCAGACATGTAATTTATGTTTGTTCTTTTCATAAACATTATATCAGTCAATGTGAAAAATGACATAGCCTACCTGATAGCTTGTATGCTGTTGGTGAACCTCTGAATGACTCCTGTGATGTAGACAGAGTCGATGTTCCTCTTCTGCAGCTGGTTAAACAGCATGTCTAGCAGCCAATCGGAAAAATGCCACAGAAAGTAACAAAAAATCTCCATTTCCAGCATTCTCTCAAAACCACCCAGCCAAATTCGAACCTTTCTCCTGATGGTCTGAAAACACTCGCGAGGTCCATCCTTGTGCTCATAAAGTGTGTTAAACAGCACGACTGTGAAAGTTCCACCCTTGTTGAAGCCCAGGCAGCTGTGTCAGCCACTTGATCAATGCACGAGCAGTCGCGTGCTGCGAGTCGCGCTGGATGTAAGATCTACTTATAATGACCCACAACGCTGTCTTCCACCGAATGACCACAAAAAATTAAGGAAATAACATAGAAAATACTTGCCTACTATAGTGGCAGAGAGGATTAAATAAGGAGTGTGATTATATACATCCTTTCTTTCAAGACGCTGGAATGTAATCATGATACTAAGTGTTATTGAGATTCAGCACCAACGAATAGAGACATCTAAAGCGATAGTCCTCATGATTATCACAGCAGTTCTTTGACTGTAATAATAATAATATGGACTTGCTGGATGTCATAGATGTGTGTTTCCGTTGTGAAGGATGCTGACAGTGGTCACAGAACATTGTCTTAAAATCTACATGTTAATTTCAAACATTCTATGGAAAAAGTTTGGGATTAAACTATGCATAGGAACATCTCATGAGTTACAGAACGACTAGATATTTAATTTTACATCTCTCTCGCACGTGTCTGTGCTGATAAAGTCTGCTGGTCACTACCCAGGACTGGGATGTGGGTTGTAGTTTATGACTCTTATCTAGAGAGGGACAGAGGAAGAGAGGTTGGTGTGTGTGTTCATGCAGGCAAAGAGAGGCCAGGATCACCCTAGTGTAATCAGTCCTTTTGTTGTTACTGTCCTATATAAGAAACAATCAATATTCATTAGACAAAATCTAATGTTACAAACTGGAGATTTTGCTTATATTCTCCAGTTGCCTGGTGTCCATTGGTTGATCCTCTGGAGCTGACCCTTTGACCTTTGGTCTGGTTCTGTGTCGTTCGGACATGCTAAAAGCATGGTCTGTTTGTGAGAGAAGGGTCCTTTGCTATGTTTCCTATCAATTTGATAGTTTGATGGTGGGAAGAGTCACAAAGTGTCAATTGTGGTCTGTAATCTGCATGTCTTCTGAACTTCCTTAATGGCTCGTGACTGATGCCAGGCCAGGTATGTAGCTACACGGTCCTCTGGAAAACATCATGTCTTGTTCCGGTACCTAAAGTAGGGACGACCGGCTGAGATAAATGACTACAGCCCTCACATCACACATCATGAAGACCCTGGAGCGGCTGCTTCTCCACCTTCTGAGGCCACAGGTTGAACATGCGCTAGACCCCCTACAGTTCACCTACAAAAGAACATATTGGAGTGATGGTGCCGTCCTTTACATGCTCCACCAGGCCCACTATTACTTGGATGAGCCGGGTGGTTTACATGAGGATTATGTTTTTTGATTTCTCAAGGGCATTTAACACCATCCAACCCCCCATCCTTAAGGACAAGCTGGAAGGGATGGGGTGGATCCCTGCTTCACGTTTCTTGCGATTGGATTACCTGACAAGGCTACCACAGTACATCAGGCTGGGTAACTGTGTCTCAGGGACAGTGATGAGCAGCACTGGGGCTCCACAGGGGACTGTTCTGGCTCCGTTCCTGTTCACCCTGTATACGGCGGACTTTAAATACAGCTCTGAGGCCATCATTTTCATCATCATTGCCATCGGAGGAGATTGACGCAGATTATAGGCCACATATTCACAATGGACAGCGTGATAAAGGCTTCATGGGTTAGGAATGTTTGCCGCTGGCTAAACGTGTTGCTATTGCATCACATCCTGTTCATAAGGAGCTCACTATGTCAGGGTTCTCATTTAAAATGCAATTTGTCTTTGTGTTTCTTGTCTAGATAAGGCTCACATGACCACCCCACAGTCAGGATCTCATACTATGATTACATGTGATGGATACTGCTGCATGTGGGTTTCAATAAGACAACAAGTGACAGACAGAAAGAAGCAGAAAGAGAGCAGAGAGATAAATAAGCTCTTGTCTTAACCGGAGACAGGAGAGACAAATAATAATAAATTGCTTGTTGATTAATTGATTGTAATTTTATGATGGCGTTCCATTCAATGATTTATCATTCTTCAAGATTGTCACCATGTTCTTTGGCAAACAGATGCTGAAAAAATATTTCATGCTGATGAAGCTCATTTACATTTGAGAAACAGAGAGGGAGAGAAGCCAAGGGTTATCCGACATCTGCAGTGTCTGATTTTTAAATAAACACAGATCAACAGATCAGCCAGATGAAACAAATGTGAAAAAGATTCAGTCACTGCATGTGTGTGTGTGTGTGGGTGCGTGTGTCTGTGTGTGTGTGTGTGTGTGTGTGTGTGTGTATGCGTGTGCATTTTTGTTTTCACTTATCTTGCTTACGTGCGAACCAACTCTAAGCTCGTTCTGCTGAATCCCCATTTTCCTTTAATCTTCGCTCGCAGTTTATGCTGAGATGAAGCATAATGCACATCAATCAGAAACACACACACACCAATGCATATATCAAAGATAAAATTAATGATATCAAACAGAGTTATAAATATGTAGATTATGTTCTTACCCGCTGCAGTCTGGAAACAAACACACGCCATTGCAATCACAACAAAACACATTTTGACACCAGCAGAAACTCTGAAACAAAACTCACATCACATAGTTTTTGATAGTTACTTGAACTGGAGCAGTTTTTGTGGTTGAGGTCCAGAGGTTTAAGATAAGATCTGTGTCTTTTTGGCTCAACCACAACAGCAGGACCAGCCGTAGACGCAGTGAGTGGTCGTGGCTGTGAGCTTCAGGTCATTGTCGCGCTGAAACGTGAACCGCCACCCCAGTCTCAGGTCAGGTTTTCTTCAAGGACCTCTGTGTCTGTCGCTGTCCGTCCCTCACTTCTGATTAGGTCCCCCAACCCCCTCACCCTCCAAGCTCTGATCTAGTAAGAGTCCTGTTGGTTCTAAACTTCTTCCATTTCACAATAATTGAAGCCAATGTTTACTGTTCACAGGAATGATTTTATACCCTTGGCCTGCTCTTTGTCACCTCAAGTGATTTCCATATAACCACATAAAGACCTGACTGATGGAGTGATGCTGAGATGGTCGTCCTTCTGGCACGTTCTCCCATCTCTGCAGAGGACTTCTGAAGCTCTGTTAAGCCGGGCTCTTACTACGGGAGTTTTAAAGTCCTAACCAATTTTGAAATCAGGTTGCATCACACACATGAAGGTGAAACTTGACGGATGTTCTTCTCTTATCTCGAACATGCACACACTACAAGATTACTACGAGATCAAACACTACAGATTATTATGCTAAAGGGAGCTTCACCACCCCATGTGATTTCATGGGGAAGCAGATGTAACCAAAATGGAGAACATGGTACAACAACTTGCTGTAAAACCTTAGTAAAACTTTGCAGTGAGAAAGAACAAAAGCAGAAGGTTGAACAGTGAGAAAGTGGTTGGGCGGATGGTCAACACAGGTTTCTTCAGCGAGAACTGGAAGTGAAATTTTAACTGTTGGTTTTAATACCTGTATTGGGCCAAAATCCCAGCATGCTCCACAGTTCATACCTGAAGTGGATTCTGGAGAGTCTCAAACTCACGCTCCTCATTGGCAGAGATGCAGTCATGGAAATGCCCGCTGTGCATACGCACCATCACCTTCCCATTGTAACTACACCAGAGATAGTTAGCTTTCTCTGTGAGCTAGTTTACGGAAGGAGGTAACCGATCTCGTGCACGTTTCTTTCCCCTTTTTCCCCATCAGGATTTGAAAAATTCTCCCCTCCCTGGACGAGTTGAGACTTCCCTGTGTTCAGCCACAGGGGTGAATTGGTGTTAATTCGGCCCAAAAGTCCCAGAGTAGTCTTAGCCTGGCTTTTACAGTGATGGTTGGGTCTTTTGTCACTTCCCTGATCAAATGCCCTTATTGTCTGGAACAGTCCTGGTGGTTCCAAACTCACACCCACTGGTTCCGTTTCACAATTAATGAGACCTCTGTGCTCCTGGCAACGCTAAAAGCTTTTCATTTGGTTTTATACCCGTGCTCTGGTGTATGTCTACAGAGACAGGGTTTCATGGCTTGGTTTTTGTCCTGATATGCAGCGCCCTATTTTTGTGAACCCATGGTCACCTTGTAGAAGACAGTTAGCACAGGCCCTGGTGCACTGGGGGTATACCAAGCGCACTTTGGTATTTTCGTGGCCAGTCGTACCTCCAGCGCCCCTGAAAACAGAGTAGGATCAGTAAGAATACATTATCCTACATTATAAGAGGGTATCAATCACTTTTACTACCTTCATCCCTTTAAACACATGGATCTTTTCATCATGACAGTATGGGAATCCCATAGAGAGCTTTCCTTTAGAGGAAACTTATTGTTGTCTGGGACGTCACAATATGGATGCAGCAGCTCAAGTATACTGCCGGGAGCAGATCAATGTCTGTTTTAAGTTGAATTCACTTTGGACATCTATCACACTCTGATCCATAACCATCTGCTGTTAAACACCACTGTAGTGCCATATGTACAGTGGAAAGAGGACTAAAAATGCCATCCAGCTTTATATTATCATGTTATATGTTTTCTTCATTTCTGAAATAATTTTTAGTTTTTAATTCAGTCTTGATTTGCTTGTTTTACAAAGTTATTGCTGACAATGTGCTAAAAAACAGTTGTCTCACATTGCAACATAAAAGTGATCCTGGTATGATCCTCAAAGAAATTTTAAAAAATGCTTTTAGGAAACACTCGAGCAGTCTGGTTCACACCATGGTGATGATCACAGTGATGTCAACCTGCATTGTAATTAAAAACGCAGAGCTCAGTGTGTTTATTTCACCATGCTTGTTAAAAAGATGATATCCTTTGATTAACCGTTGCCCCTGTTACCCAGTGTTTTGGATGGAGACCCTAGGCGAGGGGGAGGGAGCGGACGATCCTGAGGGATTTGTTAGCAGGGAGAAGTTTTAATTGATTTATGATATTTCATAAGACTGTGTGAACCTTGTGTTTTCAGTGTGTAAGGATCCAACACGCCTGTTAATTTGCAGTGGAAACTGTGGTATAATTAATCAAAATGAGAAGTTTAATATACGCATAAGGTTTGTGTGGTTATTTTGCAGCACTATTTTGCACACAGGCTACCAACTAACTGTCGTGGATTACAAAGCTGGTAAGAATCACTCATTATTCTATATTCTGTCATTATTGCCAGCCAGAAAAAACTTTTATATCTGCATGATCACATGTCAGCTGGTTGAAAACAAAAAAAAGTAGAGCATGAATATAGGGCGTAGAATAATTTTAGGGCCCTAATTCTTGGCACAGAGATTGCAGTGCACCACATCACCACCACACTTTCTTCTGTGCCTCTCCTCCCACCAGGGCGCATGGCGAGTCACCAAGACACCAAAGCGGCGCAGTCGAACATATAACCTCAGAGCCTGCATGAAAACACCAGTTCACTCCTACACCACTGCGCCCGTGTGAGCTGCTGGAAGAAGGTCCCAGAGACCCAGACGAATCTGATCACTGGCAGCTGATCCTCACTCTCTCATCAGTGGACTTGTAATTTCAGCCTCCTAGAACTGGTGTTCCTGTCGAGCTGTTGCGTCTGTGTGTGTGTGTGTGTGTGTGTGTGTGTTACCGTGGTTGTGGTTGTGCCAGCCGTACTGTAGTAGCCTACCTACAGTATGTTCAGCTCAGTTTAGGTCTTTCTTGTCCCCGCTGTCTGACTGTGTCTCCATCGTGCAAGTAATATCATCAGTTCGATGAAAGCTTTGTAGGTTATTGTCTGACTCTTTTTCTCATGTTTTGTGGCCAGTCCGGGAGATTAGTGATGTTTTCTCTTTGTTTGACATGTAGGTTATCTAAGTTTTGTTTTCTAGCCAGCATGGGATATTTCATTTGTTATTTGAGACCCTGACATCTCATGCTTCCCTTAATCTTATGTTATTTTCTTGCTACATGTGTTACTTTATTAATAAACACCAGTCCCTGCTACATTTGTTAAGTGTCTCAGCCTCCTCTTTTCTTTGCTTCTGTGGTTTTCAGGGCGACCTTGTGAGCTTCATATAACTCCTGTGTTCCCCTGGACCAGTGGTTCCTAACCTGTGGGCCAGGGCCCACTGGTGGTCTGCAAAGGTATTGCAAAACAGTACAATCTGCAAATCATTTGGAAAACAGTGCAACTTTGGTGTAATTGTGATGTAATTATAAAGAAAAATAAATCTTTTTAAATGTTTCAAAATGAAATGATCTTTCAAAATATCAAAAATGTTTAAAAACTTCATTGTTTGTTTTTTCACCGGCCAGACATCAGTGTATACTTGTTTCCTCAGTCTGATTGTGTGCTAAAATATTAAATCCATGCCAAAAACTGGATTATAAAAATGCATAGCTACTTAGCTACAGGAAGAATTAAAAGGAAAGAGAGTCGAGAGACAGATGGTGAATCTCATGTCAAAAAAAAAAAGGAAAAATGGAGCTTCCCCTGCTTTTAGTTAAATCCTGAGTGTTCGATCGTTATCATTAAAATAAAAAGTGTTCTGAGAAGGCATTATTTGGCCTTCGTATTGTTACTTGGAAAAGGTTGGAAACCGCTGCCCTAGATGTTTTCTTAAAAGGGTCGCAGCAAATGCAGTTAAAAAGTGAAACAGTAATGCCACCCCAAATCTCTGAAAGCAGGAAGTATTTAAGGATATTCTTCATGGGCCATAACTCCTCTATTCATACATGTGTGAAGATTCTATTAGATACCTGAATCTAAACATGAGCTAACGTCTAGCCTGACACGTTTTAGACCCCACTTTACCTCTGTCCCACCGAGAGAGACATAGAGACACAGGCTGTTGGTTATGGCTGTCTACCTTATCAGTAATTTCACAGCTCGCCTAGAAACAGACAGCGAACTACTGTCAAATAGTAAATGACGTGTGTGACCTGTGCACAAAACAGTGCACAAAAATAGAGCCACCAAGGTGAATCGTGGGACCTCATATGTGCCTTTCTAAGCTGTGTGCAGTCAGTTCAATTTGGCACAGGTGGACTCCAAAAATCTCAAGGATGATTAAACCAAAGAGGATACACCTGCCCACAATTTGGAGCGACGCAACACAGGGTCTGAGTACTTTTATGAAACAACGATTTCAGTTTTAGATTTTTGATTGGGTAAAAATAACATATTTATCCATTTTAAATTAAATCAACACAATAAAGCAAGAAGCAGAGGGGTCTGAATACTCTCTGAAGCCACTGCATCTATTACCAAACCAGCATTCCTGTGAATTACACTTGCATTGTTATAGACAGGACAGATTTATGTGGGGAGGGTACTGTAATGTTTTGAATGGAGAAGGCGAGACCTTCACTTACATAATAGATGCTCCCTGAGTTCACTGCATGGCAATGCTGGAGACGTTTGACTGTATTTATGAAGTCTCACCTAATCGCTCCCTCACACACACACACACACACACACACACACACACACACACACATACCTCTTACAAGGACATAGCTAGAAGCAGCCTCCACTGTAAAATCCCAGACAGGTCTTACCTTAAAATGGACATTGAGATTTTTAAACTGCGCTGGGTCCAAAAAATTTTGTAAGGGGAACAGAACTCATAAAATGTTCCAGCTTTGACACAACAGAGGATATTAAAACAGTTATTGCACTACGTCTTGGGTGTTGTATTCTCTCATATTTAAGTGCTTTCTCGAACAAACAGAATAATGCTTTTGTGACAACATAGCAAGATGCTAGGAAATGATGAAGAAATCACAGTATGTGAGAAAGAGAAGCAGTTGAAGAGCATGTGCAGGATAATAGAGAGTAGGATTTCTATGACCATGCCACTGAGACTTAAATGGATGTTTTATGTGTGTGCGAACTGCAGAACTGCCTGCTGTAACGGGTCATGTGTTTACAATGAAAGGTCTGCCAAGATAATTGACAAAATCAGAACCAGCGGAGGAGGAACTGTAACAACACTGAACAAGTTCCCACATTCCACACTTCAACACATTGTGCAAATCAAACTTTCAGCTAACCGTATTATCTGCTCATTCATTAAAGATGTAAATGTATCTTATTGCTCACAGCACGTACATGCTGCACTTCACCCTCGTCATTCACATGCAGCCCCCCCACCCCCCCACCCCTGCTTTCTGTCAAGCCCCACACCTGTTTCTTCAGGTGACTGGTGTGTTGCTGTTGTTGGAATTTATCACCCTCCTTCTGGTCCTGTAGACGCTCTCACTAATATCTCGAATAACGCACTTCCCCTCCTCACAACTGGTCATTCTGGGTGAACTAAACCTAAATTGGTCTGGTCCAAGGAATCAGATTGCTTTAAACTTCTAGTTAGGCCTTACTCAGCTAATCTACACGCATGAACCTTAAGGACTGGTCTGAATCAACATTAATTTATATTGTTATAACAAATAAACCACACAAATACTTTGAAAGTGGTGTTCTTCCACTAGACATGAGAGATCATTTTATGTACTAGAGTTACTCATTTGCCCAAATCCAAGTCCTGTGTAATTGTAAGAAGGAATTCAAAAAAAATTGAATTCAGGCTCTTTCCTGTCAGACCTTCAACACAGTAACCACTCTCACACATCTGAACTTCAAGATGTAAAAATGCTTTAAATCATTTCATGAATACTTTTTTAAACATGCGCCTTTTTAAAAAGATAAGAATAAAAGATAGATTCTTCCTTTGGGTCTCATCTGAAATATCTGAACTACTTTACTCAAGAGAACAAAGCTTGGGTAAAGGCTAGACCCACTGTGGGGACACTTGCCTTCAGACAATTAAGGAATCAATGTACCTCCTCAATAAGAAAAGACAAGTCAAATTACTTTCTGGACTTAATGTCTATTTAGAACAAAAACACAACCTCATTACCCTCCCCATAATATGTATAGAGACAATGTACTATCCGGCCAAAGGGGAAATATGTTCAGTTTTGAATGAGCATTTTGCTGCAGCTGGCTATTCCTTTGAGGAAATACACTCAGGGTCCAGCAACCTACTGCCGCCAAACAAAGCAGAACCTTCCATCCCTACGTCTTTCCAGCGATTGCTTCTCAGGAGAAGATCACTTAGATCCTTTTTTATTTCTCAAAATTTCCATTCCTTTAATCAATGACTGTTTGTCTGTCATGATTTGCCCTGAAGGGAATATTTCTGTTAATTCTTTGTTTGGACTTTTGGTTGTTTATTTTAAAATGACTTCCCTTATGTGTCTTGTGGTTGTTTTCCAGTTTCCTTCCTCCTGTTCAGCTTCCCAGTGCTAACAGTGGTTGGATTTTCTGTTTAACTTATATTGAGTATATTCTGTGTTTCCTTGTGTTTTTGTTTTCAGATTTCTTTCTACAAGACCTTTGAACTTTACCAGCCCAGCTTTTGTGTTTTGTCTGCACTTGGGTCCTGAAACTAGAATCCCCTGGCAAAGTCATATTTTCAATCTAAGCATTTCTGGTTTCTCTGGTGTCATCCCAAAAATATGGAAAGCAGCTCATGTCATACCTCTTCACAAAGGTGGAGATAAGTCTTTCTCACACAACTATTGACCAATCTCAAAACTGCCCTGCTGTTCAAAGACCTTTGAATCCTTAGTCAATAACCAAATGAAGTGTTACTGAATCAAATATTCAATTCTGAATCCCTATCACACTGGATTTAGAACAGAACATTGCACAATCTCTTAAATGATATTGTGACCTCTGTAGATGATGAGAGGCGTGAAAAGGTTTTGATTAACGTTGATCATTTTACACTCAAAACTTTAAACAGACTATCAGATATTGCCATGGACTCAAACCCTCTGAGATGTTTCAGTAATTGACTCACAAATGAAGGATGTAACTGTCCTGCCTCCCACTGTGTAGTCAGAAAAGGATTGTGGAGGCGACATCTCTCTCTGTACTGGATTACGGAGATGTCATTTATAGACATGCTCCCATTTCCTTAAACCTTAAACATCTGGATGCTGCCCATCACTCAGCTCTTTGCAACTTGACACACTGATACCAATAGGCCAATTCAAAAATTTGGTTTGAAGTCTTACAGATTTGGGGTGTAACTGTTTTACATAATCTCTCCTCTAATTCCCCTTTTTTTAAACTACTATAACAAAATACACGCATGAGTATATCATTTGTCATCTTAAATTCTGACCATTGTTTATATAAATACATGTCAGTGTACTGTATATTTAAATCATTGTAGTCTATGTGAATGTATTTAAATGACTGAAATTTGTATCTCTGCTATTGATATTTCTGTCTTTTATTTATTTTTATTTTCTGTACTCAGGTCTCTCTTGTAAATGAGATCTCAGTCTCAAATCTCAATGTGGCATCCAGATAAAATAAAGTGTAAAAAAGAATTTAACTGAAATTTAAGTGTAACTGATGCTCTGCTGCAGTCAGCCTTATGGCTTGTCTACACAGTCATTTCAGTTATGTTATGTGTCCCAGTAGGCTGTGACAGTGTGACAGTGAGCCAGCATGCACAATACCAGGACCCTGAAACTGAAGGAGCTAAATGGAATCTTGCCATTTTATATACTAACAGTTTCTGGAGTTTTTTCTGAGTAAAGCTGTTTGTAAGTAAAGGGCACTAAGTCAGTGAAATTTTTCATCCATCTTCATTTACAGTCTCAGTCCACTGCCTGACTTACTTGTCTTCTCACTTGTTTCTAGGATAGAAAAAAATATATAACCCAGTACCCAGTAGAATGTTTCTGTCTTGTCTGTATGTCTCATGTATGTGGATGTATGTCTTCCCCAAGGCAGATTGACAAGCTAATCCAAACAGAGAGGAAGCTCCATAAGTACACGGTATTGGTAGCTCAGGTTTTGGCCTTCTGGGAGTCAGTTTGGCCAATATTGGACCAATTAGTCTGAACCACAAAGCAATATCATGCTGTACAAATCTGCTCACAAAGAACTTCAAATATCAGAAGAACAGGCACACAGACCCCATGAAGCTTGAGAAGGAGGTAAATGCAGATATACAGAGGGACTGGGAACTGGGAGAAGTGGGCCTATTGATCAATGTTCCTGGTTTGTATGAACACCCTGGCCGCTGAGGCATGGGTATGAAAAATATATAACACACCTCCACAGTAGCTCACCAACTACTCACCACAGCATCAATGCTGTGCATTGTTGTCAGATAAATCTTTATGCAGATGGTACTTTTTTTTATACTTCAATTAAAATTAAAGAATGTTTTTTCAGTCATGGAGGTGCTTTGCCTCTGTGCTGCACAGACTTTGTAGGGATTTGGTGTGGATAGATGATAGGCATAAAATGTGGAGGACATTGACATCAGAGACCAGGGTCAGTGTTCAGAGTCATACCATTTGGTTAGGTATAGGTGACCAAAACACTATGGTCAATGTTGTTCTTTCGGTTAAATATTCAAAACATAAAGAGATGTCCTGTCCTGTGATTGAAGTCTGTGTGACCTTTTTAATATTTATCCAAGATAACTTTAACTGCAGTCTTAAACAAGTGTTTGGTGCACAACCATGAAAAATCACCAATTATTTAGTGAGTATGAGCGGATATTGTGGGAACAACAAATGAAACAAATGAGATGCTGCTCCTTCACATTGAACGGGGCCAGTTGAGGTGGTTCGGGCATCTGATTAGGACGCCTCCTGGGCGCCTTCCTTTGGAGGTTTTTCTGAGCACGTCCAACTGGGAGAAGACCCAGAATTCGCTGAACGGATTACATATCCCATCTGGCCAGGGAACAACTCAGGATCCCCCAGGAGGAGCAGGAAAGTGTTGGAAGGGGGTTGTCTGGAGTGCCCTGATTAGCCTGCTGCCACTGTGACCCGACCCTGGATAAGCGGAAGAAAATGGATAGAACAAATGAAACATCAGTCAAAGTTTTCGAGATATTTACATTACATATCTTTTTGGCTGGATCGGTCATAGGCCAGCACTACGTCGAGGAATATCCATGACATAATGAAGTTACACCGTTTGAGTGTTGGAATTTTTACCACTGATCATTGCTTTTTCAAAATGATTTGGTGGGAACAGTTTCTATAACATCATCAGGGACCTGTTTACAGCAGATCCACAACATTTGTGTCACGCGGTGAGGTCAAGTTGGGGTTTTTTGTCCTGTCTCCTGTCTTGTCATTTCCTGTTTTATTTTGAAAAGTAACTCTCCTCTCGTTTCAGGTCACTTGCCCTTCCTCATGTGTCACCTGTCTGAGTGTCTTCCCTGATTCCTGATTGTTTCCACCTGTTTCCCATTTGCCCTCATGTGTCTTATAGTCTGCGTCTCCCTTTGTCCTGTGCCAGAGTGTTTCGTTCCGTTCGTGCACCTCAGCCAGTCGTCACAGATCTTGCCTTGCCTTGTCTCTGCCTTGTTGTATGTGTTCTTTACCTCCATGCGAGTGATTTTTTGTTTGTATTTTCATAGTTTAGAGTCATCTGTTTTGTCAAGTTTATAGCAGTTTTTGTAGCCTCCTTTGGAGTGAATTTTTGTTCTAGTTGTTGATGCTTAGGTGTAATTGTAGAGCCTCTGTTTTTTGAGAGCGTTTTTAGTTGGTCTTTATAGTGTAGTGTTCATAGTGTTTAGCTTTTGTCTTCCTCCTACTGGAGTGATTTTTCTGTTGGTTTATTCCTTTTTGTTTCTGCAGTTTTGTCCCTCCATTTGGAGTGGTTTTTGTCTATTAGATTTTTTTCCCTGATAAGTTTAGTCTTGACTTGATAGTATAAATTCCATAGCTGGTTTATTTTGTCACTCACAGCTGAGGTTGGAATATATTAATAAAGTCTGCCTTATTGGATACTCTGCATCTGAGTCCTCTTTATAGTCCAGGCCTGACAATTTGCTTATTTCCCCAATAGTGACGGGGGCGTTGTTTTAGGCAGGCTTGTATGTGAGGCAGGCCTTTATTTTTTTTACTACCTCTGTTTTATATGTTCAATTGGTCATACTGGTATTTTAGTCCGATGCCTTGTTTTGATCTGCTCCAATTTGCCCTGTGAAAGTTACTGCATTACACATTAACACAAACACAACACTTCTTGTAACTCTTTCAAATTAAAAGCCCTCCAGCTTTTCAGTGGACAGAAATACCCTTTATTAACCGGGCCTTTACTGCTGTGCTGACATGCTGCAGTAAGAGTATTGTCTCAATTGCATTTGCTGGTGTTTCTGTTTACATGTTATTCAGATTACTTTAGCAGTTACTGATGGCTTCTCTCTCTCGCTCCCACTCTCCTGCTCTCTCATGCTCAGTGTCTCTCATGTTTAGTTATCCCTCTGCCTCCTTTAGCGATAATGTTACATGTAATAAAGTGTAGTTTATTTCCCCTAAAAGAGGTGAGGCTCAGTGAGTAGGCTCCACTTCCCCGGCACCTCCCGAGTAGCTGTGAAGCCAGTAATGACTGCCAGTAATAAAAGGCATAGCCCACGGTTCATGTCACAATTGTGACAAAGTGTTAAGTATAAAATGATTATGTTGTTGAATTTAATAAATTAAAGCGGTAGTGAATTTACACTCAACTGGCATGCACATTACATGAGCTATGGTCGTATGAGTGTTGATTACATATGTGAGCCCAGTCCCGGATCACGCGCGCAGCACGCTGTCAATTAATGAATGACAGACACACAGAGAGGGGCAGTTAAATATGGCAGCCAACCCACAGTACATTGTACTATTGCATTTTTACATTATTTTCTATTAAATATGTTTATAAAAAAAAGTGCCTTGGCACACCTGGCTGAGTGCCGCTATCCATGGCAGTGAAAGGGGGATTTAATTCTGAAATGTTAATTTAGGATTTAATGTTTTCTTCAACGTTTTTGTGTGTGATCAAATCCCCCACGAGCAAAGGACAAGGCACATGGTCGGACCGGGAAAGAGCTTCTGCCCTGGATTTACTTGGGAGTCCAGCCATATACTAGGTTTATACCTTGCTATATTTGCTGTTGAAAATTTGTAGAAAAAAACCATTAATTTCTGGTACACGTGGAAAATCCTCATCTACTTTTTGTTTGATTGATGCTTGATACAAACAAAACCAAGGCTATTCTCAACTGTTACAATACATAATTCATATTTTGGCTTCAGGTTTGATGAGAAATTATCATACACAAAACCTTGAGAGAAACCAGAAACTTCCCTCTGGGTTAAAGGAAGAGGACTGTTGAAGGATTATTGATTTTTGACGTTTCCCATGATGCCTTGAATTGCCTTCATTTAGATTCTGGAGGAAAGGTGTGTGTTCCAACCAAGTTTCTGCAACGTATAGTGGTCTATTAAGGTGACTGTCTGTGAATAAATTACTTTGCTTTTTGTATTTTTTGCTGTATGACTGAAATCTGAATTTTCTGTTTGTTTTTGTAATACTCATTCCGGGAACAAGATGCTGAAGTGCACCACTACCCCAATCTAAAAATAAATAAAATAATTATTTTTCAGGTGATTTTTAATTTCTCCTTGTGCTGTAAATACAAGGGACACATATATTGTCTTAGCATTTATGTAAAATTACTGTCATGTGGCAGAAATGTATTTTAATAGGCAAAGTCTTTTTGCCAGAGAGGCTTTATGATGTCAGGTGAGATGAGTACAAAAGAGCTACAAAAGCCTGTATACTGAGCAGGTCACAGTGAATGCATGGGTTAAACATAAGACTTTCAACCAGAAATGCCTTATGGGTTAAATTTATGTCTCATCACACCAGAGAATCTTTTTCCTCATGCTCCTTCATACCATAAAGGCCTGTTTGATGGAGTGCTGCTGAGATACGGTCGTCCTTCTGGCAGGTTCTGCAATCTCTGCAGAGGATTTCTGAAGCTCTGTCAGAGTGACCAGGGTCTTGGTCACCTCCCTGACCAAGGCTGTTCTTGTCAGGTTACTCAGTCCAGTTCTAGGAGTCCTGGTGGTTCAATTCTTCTTCCATTTCACAATAATTGAGGCCACCGTGCTCCTGGGAACACTCAAAGCTTTAGAAATGGTTCTGTACCCTTACCTTGATCTATGCCTTGCCACCGTTTTATCACTGAGGTTCCTTGGACTTTGTGGCTTGATTTTTATCCTTACATGCAGTTTGAATTATGGCCTTATACACTCAGGCTTCCTAAACTATGCCCAGTCAGTTCAGTTTACCACAGGTGGACTCCAATCAAGTTAAGACACGTGTCAAGTTTAATTAAAGCAAAGATGATGCGCCTGAGCCCAATTTATAGTTTTAAACACTTCTTCCCTCCAAGTCTTAAATCATTTCTAAAACCCTGCATACGGCAATATATTAAAATTTTGCATGCATATTATTCATATAAAGTGTTGCTATGTTATTATCAATATTATTAAGATAAGATAAGATAAGATAAGATAGTCCTTTATTAGGCCCACAGTGTGGAAATTTTCAGTGTTACAGCAGCAAAATGGACAGTACAAAAGAAATAAAAAAAATACTAAAAATGTACAAAAGATGAATAATATAGTACAGCAATATAGTATGTACAGATAGATGTTAAAATATGTAAAAATAGCAGCTGATAAGGAATATTGCACAGTTGGTGTGTGTCAATTTTGCACATGGTGAGTTTGTCAGTTTTGAGTGTGTGTGGTCTAGTGAGTGCAGTGTTACAGTCTGACAGCAGCGGGAAGGAAAGACCTGAGGTATAAATCATTACTGCTAAGTTAGTTTAATAATCTTTTTTTGCTTTGTCATTTGTGTTCCCAAACAGGACTACACTGTAGTATTAATCATTTATCAGGCTGGCAGAAATCCTTTTCCTCTTGTGTCCTGAGCTAATGCCAGTCAATAACAGGAAACCAAAAAAACATTGTATGCAACATCGCAGAGATACACTCAAAATACAAGCTGTCTCTCCGGATGGTTCTCCAATTATGGTAGGGCCTAAGAGTGTGTCAGCAAACAGTAGGTCATTTTGACTATAATTATTACTAGGCTGGAGGGATCACACGTATGTGTGCTACAGAAGAGATTAAAATCACTGAAAGGGCATGCAAATATATAAATAAGCCAACCTGCTGCAGAGAGAAAAAATCTCGTCCAAATGAGGCTTCAAATAGGCAGGAACCTGACACAGCCAGAGGAACAGAGGCAGTCAGTCTGAAGAACCTGCATGTACTGTAAATCAGAACTTGAGGCTGTCAGACTCACAGGTTAGAACAAGACAACTTGTAAAACTGACAGAGGGTGGCCAGAGACACAGCTTGTAACATCCTGAAGCTCTGAGAAGCAGCTGGGAACTAATCAGGGAGATGCAGATGCAGCCGGGGTGGAGACAACTCAGGGCAGACTCTGGAACTGTCAAGTGATGCAGAGAGCATGACATGACCACAGTAAATGTCGAGAAACAACTCTTGCCCTTTCAGTCTGAGGAAGGGACACCAAAACCTGATGTCTGTCTCTGCTGTCAAGCTCCATTGTTCTGGAAATACACTGTTGTCTCCAGATAAATATGACACTACCAAATATG
>NW_019174258.1:13573444-13615944 GCF_002260705.1 Seriola dumerili | reverse complement strand
CTGGCACAGGATGAGATAATCCACATTCTTCAACAACAAAACTCTGAATGGGTCAGTAGTCTGACATCAAGAGGTTGTATTTTTTTTAATCAAGAGAACAAATACTAAAGTTATTAGCTAGTTAGATAGCTATTTGTAAGTTTTCTCTGCCGCTGAATGTGGTTACTTGCTGGGTGGTGGTGGTGGTGGTGATTGTGGCTTGACAAGAGCTTCGGCCAACTTCGAGTCACGATCAGAAGGTGACGAGATGGAGCTAGCTGGTTAGCGTGCTAACTTCAGACAAGAATTAACAGTGGTGTTGCTCTCAACCTCTGGGGACATCTCTTGGTGAGTAAGGGAATGAAGTTTGCTTCTGAACTTGCAACATTTCTTCTAGACTGGTTGGTTAACAGTTGTTAAAGCTCATTATAGCTAGCAATTGCAAAACTTACAAATAGCACTGATAAGCCAAAGCACATGCAGATAGAGAGTTAGGCCTTTTCGACCCCAAAGACTCGTGACTTCATGTGAAGCCTTTGTTGTCACTCAAGTGACCCTCCAAGAAACGGGAGTGAGTTCACTGCTGTCCCCTACCACACAGCTCATAAAAGCAATAACATTTGTCCTGGTGCTGCATTGTTAATGGAGTATATCTGAAGTAGGGGTGGACGATTTGGCCACAAGATCATATGACAAATCTTTTTGGGCAGAATCGCAATCCACGATCTGAATCACAATCTGGATCTTGTTTTGGCTGAGATTTTATTGTGAAAGTCTTGACTGGGGATTGTGATGTTCCTGTTTGTAAAACTCTGGGAACACAGGGCCAAATCTAGAACTAAAGCTGTACTTTTAGCCTTTCTTCTCAAGAGGTTTTCGAGGTTTATGGAAAGTTCAAGTTTATAGCTTGTTGGATAAGTTAAGTTAGTTACACTGGATAAGTTAAGAAAACACTTAAATTTATATACATCTTTGCATTTTTTTTTTTTCGATTTTTCTTGGCGCCATATTTCCAGTCGATCTAAACTTAATATTTCACATTTTACCATATTCTTTTCTTACCAAAGTATCTTTCTACAACCAGTGTACAGCCTATGTCATATGGGGAAAACATTACTCTGTAATATGTGAGGCCTCTTGAGTTAAGCACAGTACAAAACAATACCCATTTTAAAAAAATTGGACTGCTGCTGTCCCAGCATCACATTTTGTGAAATGTCAGCGGTGCACAGACCGGTTCTCTTTTTTCTCAGCTGAACCCACAGGTCGTTAATATAACTGCCAGTTCCTTCCTGCCAAAACCTTGTTTACACATAATTACCTATGCATGATTGGTACGCGTGCAATGTTCCTGCTGTGCAATCTCCATTTACTGCCAGTGGTTGGTGTGTATCATCCAGTTGTTTTACATGGGGGTGTAGCATGTAATCAGAGGCATGACAGCCTGAATTAATGAATTTAGCATATTGAGACCTAAGCCGGCAACAAATATAAACACACATAGTTATTTAATTATAAATGTCTTATTTGGATTTGAATTTGAACAAGTGTACGAACGCATTACCTTTCTGTTTCCTGCTGGTCGGTTTCTGTGCTGTAACTCTTACTGGAGCTAAAGAGAGGTCAGAGTTACTATTAAGTAGTGTCTTAACTCCTATGTGTGTCCGTGCGTGTGTCCACTTAACCCTTAAACATACAACAAAACGAATATGTGCTCCTTCTCTCCCTCCGTGTGTCTTCATCTGTTGATTTCCCCAGTGAGTGATCACAGGCAGATAAAGAGGAAGCAGATCACCAGTCACCTTCTCTGAAGACGATTGCCAGCATAATTGCCTTATAACTGCATTCCCAGTATTGATCAGTGGTGAGAAGCTACACCATCGTTCAAAACACAGACAGTGCTTGTGCATCTGTAGGGAAGAGGAAGAGATGTGGACTGGGTATAAAGTCAACAAACAATGTGAAAGGAGATAGAAGGAAAGATATTCTTGATTGTGTGTGTCAGTGTGTTTGTGAGAGCTGCATTGGATGTAATTTGCTGCAGCATTGCAGTGGTGTGGTGGGGAGTTGCTCTGAGAGATGCCATCTCACCTGACTCATTAGAGGGAGTAATGAATCGCTGACTATAGATCATTGTCAAGGGGCTACTCCACTCTGCCCGCTGCATCAGTCTGCATTATAGGTGTCCGTATTAAGCATGAATGTATCAGTGTTTGTGTCTGTCAGTGTGAGTTTAGGAATAAGTGTGTGTAACTTCTTATGTCTGTGTTTTGTGTGTGTTACGTGATTGTGTGAAAGCAAGATTACACACACAAAGACACACCTCAAACCAAACTGTATGTTGGACCGTGGTACACTTAGGATCTTGATTCGTCTTTCATGCCTTTGCTGCAGAGTCACATGTTCCCCAGTTGCCATCTCGCATGGGTCTGCAACCAGCAGTGTATTGTGCAAGTTCACACTTCACAAGAGCTAGCTCAAAGTTCAGTTCACAAAGGTTAAAATAAGCTAGTTCATGTTGAGATTCACAATTTTGAATTTGAACTAAGTTCAGAGTCCAAAAAATGAATTACTTCAGTAAAACTTCCTCCTACCTGTCTCTCCCAGCCTCAAATCACTGCCACTTCGCAAACTACATTAATTATTTCTTACTACTAGAGTCACAGACAGAGATTACTGTTAAAAGATTAGATTACCAATGTGAGTATATTTTTTATGTGTATAAGCTTTGAGTTTGACTCAGGTCGAGGACTTTCATGGTTTATGGTCTGACTTTCTTAATGATTTCTCGTTATCATCATTCACTCACAGATATTTCAAAAGACTGGTCAGATGCTTCAACTCAATGTGTCGATGCAAATTCATTACTGATGTGGCTGTTTATTCAGACCCGACAGTGAGATTTTATTCAGTTGGAAGTTGGATGACATAATACCTCGTATGCAGCCATAAAACCAAAACACACTTCTTCTGGTGTTTCTGTTTGGCGGTTGGTAAACTGCTTTTTGGTACATTACTGCCCACTTCTGGTGCGTGAGCGTTGTTCACTCTCGCCAGAGTGCGAACAGATAAATTCAGTTCATCGTTAACCACAAAATGTGCACGTTCATGCACAACGCTGGCCACCAGTATCCTTTTTGCTCTTTACTGTAGCCTTGCCTGTCCCATATGTATTGGGGTTAGGGTCCTCTCTGGGCTACATCTAGACAAACTCATACAGGGGTCATTCAGAGACGTCTACATGGCTGTTTCTTTTATACTTTTACATTTTCCTGACAGAATTTGGATCAACCGATCTACTTTTTGATGTGCAGGTTTGCAGGTTTGCACAATGCATTTGTATGGTATACACATAACGCTTGTGTTCATACATTTAGACCAACAGTGCCGTTCATACTGAATGCAAAGCAGAGGTTTGCCTCGCTTTATTCCTGCACATGAAATGTTTTTGTACTTCGTGTTTATTTGCCACAAACAGTCAATTGACTGACTGACTGTGTCTTATTTTCCTCCAGTTTCTGTCAGTTTTGTAGAGTCAGTCAAACTCTTGTCAACTTGTCTCCTTTTATTGACTTCATATGAAATCTCACAGCCAGAACGCACCTTGACAGCCGGCCTCATGAAAGAATCACAGGTACTAACAGATTAATTCTGAATTGACACTTGTGAGTCAAATTTGTGGCAATCACCCTTTATATGCTTCTGCGCCGTCGACAGTAAGGGCCGGAGGCATCATGTTTTCGGGCTGTCCATACGTCCGTCCCAGTATCTTGATATCTCGGTAACACCTTGCGGGAACATACACTTGGACTCAAAGTTGATGCACTGCTTAGATTTCTGTGGGCAAAGGTCAACGTTCAAGGTCATGGTGACCCCACGTTCTTGTGAATGCGATATATCAAGAATGCCCTGAGGGTATTTCATTACATCTGGCAAAAACATTCACTTGGACTCCAGAGTTGTGTCCCAATTCAGGGGCCGAAGACCAGTTGCATCACAGCAGTGCGACTAGGCTCTTCAATTTCAAAAGGCTCCTTCAAATTCAACCTTTTTTTTTCCTGGGTGTCTAGGGCTCCAACAGATGAATCCTTCGTGGCCCAACCTTTCCCAAGAGTCATTGCGCATCAGTAATTAAAATATTATGAGAGCAAACAATGTCGACTGAGAGCCAGAGCATTACACTTTTAAATGTATTGGGTTTCAGCTCAGTTCCACAGCTAATATTATAAAAGGTAAAGAATGTGGTGATCAGAGGTCAAAGGTCACTGTGCCTCGTAACTCATGAATTCATATGCTAATTATGATTTTAACACTAATGTCTAATAGCATAAAATGATGAAGTGATGACATTTTATATCCAAAAGGTCAAAGGTCAGCTTCACCGGACATCATAACGTTCAGCAAAAACATTTCTGCACATTATTTAACGATGTCACTTAGGCAGGGGGGTTTCGATTTCCTGCTGGTTGTCGGAGGCATACAACCATGAGGGAGTCATTCTAGTTTTTGGTATGAACTACAGTGATGAACAGATCTCTTTCTCCACAGGGGAAAAAAGATTTATTTGACTCAAGAATTCTTAAGCCTTAATCTGAATGAATTTGGAGAACATTTGGAGAAATTAACTGCAATTAAATATAAAGCCTGACTAAATCAACCTTAAGGCAAAATTAATATTGATATTTTCTTTTCAGGTCCCGTAATACGACTGCTGACACTGCTAAACGTGTTATCTTTTACTCTGCAGACTCTCTGTAGTGTGAAAGTCTTTATTAACATTTTTGTGAAACTTGCTTTCACCAATGGAGCAGAACACTTCACCCTATGATAATTTCAGGGGCGGCGATCATGCATCATCAAGTCTCTACGTGTTTTATAAGCCCCAAACATGGAGTCCCTGGTTCATGTTTCATCGTGCACACACACACCACTGCAGCTCAGTTTTTCATATTGCCATAGTGCTGTCATGTCTGGCTCAGTGTCATCCACCCTCATCACTCAGAAGTGCCTGTGTTCATGCGTCTGTCATAGCGTGTGAGCATATGCGGACAACGTTTTTTTTTTTTTTAGGAGCCCAGTGACTCAGAGTGCTGGAGATGTAATTCCTGATCTCAAAAAAGCCTCTTTTGAGGGCAATAATCATGTCAGCTTCAAAGCTTCTAATAGGTCCTTTCACTTCAAATCATGGATTTCACATACGGCTCATGAAATGACGTTCTCACCCGTGGAGAGACATGGAGATGGAATCAAAGGCATGGATCAATTATCCACAGTTACTACAAGAACACAGCTTCAAAGGGTACATATCAGATCACAATCTCTGAGGGTTATGCTTTCTCCACCTCCTCTCAGATTTCACAAACACACATACACAGAGGGAGAGAGTACACGGAAGAGTACACACACTCACACACATATGCATGAGGTGTGAAAACATTTAATTTTTACATCCTCGCATTTGATATCACTAATGTCATCAGAGAAGGGGTACTTGTTTGACTTGATTAATCATGCTGATGAATATTGCCATTCATAGCTACAGATCAAGAATTAAAAGTGGTTCATTAGTTTATGAATCTGACCCACTTACGGAGGAAGAGACAGAAAGAAACAGAGAAAGATGATGCCGCTATGTTGAAGCATGCTTGAAAACAAATTAATGAACCTTCTGGAGGTGAAAAGTGTCTCACACACACACACACACACACACACACACACACACACACACACAAAAAAAAAAAACATGGAAGAAAGGAAGGCATACTTCTGTCAGTGATGGAAATGCAAACTTATTCAGAGAAACAACCAAAAAAGGAAAACACAACAACAACAAGAGAATGAAAGAAAAGACATGAATGGGGCCTGAGCAGAGAGGCGTCGAACTCTGGCTCTCGCTGTGATGCTCCGGTTTCAGAGAAGAATAAACGAGGTTGAGAAAAGTGGGCCTCCAGATGTGACTCCTTGTTCTTACACCCCCTTGGCATCATCTTCTAACGGCTGGAATGTGTTCAATTATATTCATAAATATAGGATCGTCTCACAGTTGACAAATATAGACTGGATTTGTATTATTTAAATGCAACCTGGGAGGAAAATTACAGCGTGAATATGCAAATGGGTTAAGAAGATTAAAAAGATCAGCAAAAAGTAGGGGTGTATATGTGGCATGGCAAGGATTCACAATGATGGGGAGAGGAGAGGAAGAGAAAGAGTGAGGTGGGGAAAAAAAGAGGAAATGAAAGCAGATGAGAGAGAAGAGAAGCTGGAGAAAAGAGGAAGAGATGGAAGAAGAGATTATGAGGAACTGGGAGGAGAGGTGGGATCAGAGGAAAAGGAGACAAAGTGTTTGAGAAAGGATGGGGACAGGAGAAGAAAGGGTGAATAGAGTTGAACCAGGACGAAAGGAGGAGATAAAGCAGAGCAGAGGTGTTATCTGTAAAGAGGAGTAAGAGCATTATGTGCAAGGAATGATACATGAAATGGGGCTGCAGAGCTCCTTTCTTAAGGAGAAGAGTGGGCCAGGCATAAAGAGTGATGCTGATCTTTATTGTCCTTCACTTGGAAGTCCTCAGACTTCAACCACATTACTGCCTCTGCACACACACTAGTTCTCTCCGCTATCATAGTTAAGTACAATTAATCTCATGCTGTCATTCAGAGAATAAAAAATAAGTGGGAAAAAAAGGCATTTTGAAAAATCCACTGAATAAATCATAATACGAGGAAGGCGCCTTCCAACTCTTTCATCGCTTTATGTTTTTCAAATGAATTTCCTAAAAAAAAACATTATTTACAACTGTCTCTATCTCTTATACAGCAAATAGATGAGTTGCCATGACAACAATTAATGAAATTCTTCCATATCTTCTCTAAGTGTGGCTCCTCATTACCATGGTAATAAACATTGCGGTATCGTATGGTCGTTATCATGAAGACAGATCGGTGGGAGCAATATCTCTTTTTTTTTTTTTTTTCCAAAAAAGCGGTTGGTGGAGGTAATGATTGGGGTCGGATGGGGAGGGGTGGGAGAAGGGTTGACTAAAGAACTGAGACTGTGAGACAAAGGCTGTGGAAAGATGAAGCAGAAGATATATAAGAAAACAGAGGAGCTGTGATGTTCAAACTGGGGCATTCAAAGCTTTAAACAGTTTCTATCACTATCCAGATGTTATTCTATTTTATTCATTTAAAATATGAGCAAGTTCTTCAATCTGGTCTGTGGATTTTCTTTTTTGGAACTGTATAAAAGTAAAAAAAAAAAAAAAAAAAAAGTCTGTGATATTAAATTTGAATAAAATATTAAAACAGTCTCCAGAGGAGGACTAGATCAATTTTTAAAGTGAAAGTAACACTGGTTACACCGTGGTGCTGCTGCAATCTCCCAGCCATGTTTATAACACAGAGATGCATCTTCAAAGTTCACTGTTGGTTCAAGTGACCTCCAAGGGCTAATTACATTATATTTATTTATGCACTTGCAATTAGTTTTGAAAGCATTTGAGAATCATTACTTTGTAAGTCCTTTTCTTC
Source organism: Seriola dumerili (assembly GCF_002260705.1). NCBI lineage: Eukaryota > Metazoa > Chordata > Actinopteri > Carangiformes > Carangidae > Seriola > Seriola dumerili. The sequence continues at coordinate 13,608,435 of NW_019174258.1, read as the reverse complement.
TTTCTGAAAAGTGTGTGTAAATGTGTTTAAGACAGGCGCCGACTCTTTTGAAAGCAAAGATCAAGCAAACAGAAATCCCTGCTTCAAGAAGCCTTGTGATTTGTGTCAATACAGGCTAAACTCAAGAGTTTTTTTTTCATATCTCAATTCTCATAATAAATCAGTGTGTTGCTTCTTTTAATATCGTCTCAGAAGACTAAATTACCGATAGTGTATGAACATCAAGAGAAAAGACATCTATTCAGCAAATTATAACCCTCACATCATTCTCACAGATATATGAAACAGCGAATTACTAAAGCTCTTAAAGCCTGTCTTAACACTGTGATTCATGGGATTTTTTTTTTTAACATAATAAAATCTTAGGGTTGCTGAAAGTATTGTTTATAAATACCAAAGGCTCATCATTATGCAGGCAGGTGCTGAGGTTTCTGGCTCTCAAAAATCAAATTGCGCGAGCGGTAATCAGTTTTGAACCAAAATCTCCCTGTGCCTGGGAACGTCTACTTCCAATGCCCCTCTCATCCTAATTGTATTTTTAACTGCTCCAAGAATGAGGATGGTGTGTCAGGTGATAAAGGGGGAATGAAAACACATTCCAGCAAGAAAAGATAAAATAAATAAGTAAATAAATAGATAAATAATGGTTTCAAGTCAAACACAGCAAATGACAAGTTGTCTTTCCCAGTGTAACAAATGATTTCTTCAGGAAAAAAAAGAAATGTGTGTGTGTGTGTGTGTGTGTGTGTGTGGGGGGGGGGGGGGTGGGGGGGGGGTGTCTGGTCAAGAATGTTGTCAATGATAAAAGTCAAGAGGTCAATATAGGCAGGGAAATTACAAAGACATTTTCAACCTGTGTCCCTGTGTTAATTGGTCAGTTATCTCTCCTCCCAAATTTGTCAAAACAAAAATGTTTATATTAAAATGCATTTTTTTCTTTCTGTAAAACATTGAATAAGTTTGATGACTCATCCTGAGTTCAGGATGTAGCCAGCTGATGCCATCAGTAAACTGTTTGTAACCATTAGCTTGTGGTTTTCGTAGTGTACATATATATAGATATATATATTTTCAAAAGACCGTGGTTGTGTTCTTATTTATTTATTTCAACCTTGTTCTCCTTCCAATCTAACAACATAGAGGAGGGAGGAGTGGGAGGAGGCCAACACACTAAGTCTTGCTATTGCTACATAGCTAGCGATAGCATTTATAGCTGTTTACTTACCCGTCTAGAAGAAATGTTGTGAGTTCAGCATCAAACTTCATTCCTTTACGCACCAAGAGCTGTCTTCAGAGGTGGAAAACAACACCAATGTTAACTCTCACGTCTTTTCTTCTACTTATCTGTTGTGAACTCAGAACTTTTGGTCTCTCTGTTGTGTTTATTTGCTATGCCATGCCAACTTTTGAGTAATCCATTTAAATCGGAAAATAAAATTGGAAATATGTTACATTAGGGAACCTAGTGACCGTCTAACTGCTGGTTCACTGGGACCTTTAAGAGATAAGCCCTGAAGGCTCTGTCCCACAGTGTGCTCCTTTTCTGTCATTTATAAACAAAAATCCTCTTCTTCCTTTGACTGACAGCCTATTACAAAGAACATGTCGGCCACCCAAAATGACCCTATGTTATAATAAACTGTAAGGGCGAGAAATGTTTACGATTTCAGATGGAAAGGAAGTGAAAAGTTGATCTGGTGTTATCTGCAGAGAAGGGTGCCTTCCTGGGCTTAAATAATCACAGTGTGGCTAAGCACTGCAGAGCGTCTGAGAAAAAAAAAAAACAACTGTGCTGTGGTGTTCTGGGCTTAATCTGTTAATGAAGGGTGTAATTATGCAACATCATCAGGTAGAAAATGAACCAGTTTCTAATCCCACCCACCCATGATTCTTCATTGAAAGAATCAGTGGAACTGATTGGGGGAATGCATTGTTGGTGAATGAGCCAATTGAATTTTCCACTCCTTTCCTCTCCCCAAGAGACTGTGCTCCAACTTTCATTCTCCAGAATCTTCCCCCCTCCCTTTAAATGTTATTGCATTTACAAATCCATTAAATATGTCCTAATTTTTATCTTTTAAATTGGTAATTGGAGATGCCAGCTCTACACAGTGGCTTCTACAACAGCAGCTAGTTGATATAATTGCAATGTACGCGTGACTTGAGCATAATACCAATTAGCTGTGTTACCTCCTTGAAGAGCAAACTGTGTCCAAATAAACACATCTTAATTATGCCCGCAGAGAATAGGAGTTGGAGAACACACAATCAGTGTGGATAATTAATTCAGTGTTTTATCATAAGTTTTTTTTTTTTTTTTTTTTTTTTTTTTTACCCATCCTTGCTTTATGCCAAGAATCATGCAACTAAAAGATTAATAAACTGTTCGTCCTCTCCACAGGACTTTGGGTCAGCCTTTGTAGTTCACTGTCCTGGCAGCCATTAGCCTCTACGGGCTTAAGAAAAGGAGACTAGTAAAAAAGGAGAAGAAGAAAAAAAATGCCACTCTCACAGACCAAACAGACCACTTGGCTTCTATGATCCATCAAGCTTTAGGGACTCTGGACCCCTCTGTACCCATAAATCTGCTCAAACTTGACAAAGTTTCATTTTGTCTGGGTTAAATCCTAAAGCTATGCATTTTACTCTTCTTCTTTCTTGCCTTCTGTCACTGCATACCACCACCGATTGGGTGTGAAGAACCTTAAAATACTAGTATGTTCATCCTTTCTTTGGATTTGAGCTCAGCCACAGCAGCCCAGCCCTGTGCTTAACCTCCGCTGTATTCTCAACAGATGGCCCTGGGTGCCAATGCATGCTGGGAGGAAACACTTATTCCGACCAGAGTCACTTCTAACCCTCTCTTTGCTGCAATGGAACAATACATCTGCCTAAACAAAACTGGATTTGTTTAATATCTCATTGTGAGATCCATGTGATTGTACAATAACTAAAGTGAGCATAAGTGAGATAACAACCAGACATTCCTGAGCAGAAAAAAAGTCTGTGAGATGTCTGAGAATAGGCTTACATCACATCAGATACACAATTCACAGCGGGCCGAGTCTCAACCAGTGCAGTACAATACAGGTTCAAAGTGTCAGTCCCCAGAGTGTCAGCTGTGCTCTTGACACTGGGTTGTAAAGAGAAGTGGATCACAAAGAGAGTCAATGAGTCTCCAGTGTCTTTGTGAAACAGCATTGTGAAAAACCTTGCATCAGAGATTGAGTGTATATTTACTCTGTGATGCAAGTGCTTGCATTATTCTATTTCAAGCAACAATGCAAGGACAGTGCACTACAGACAAACAGAGGCTTCCCCTTTATCCATTTTTATGTCTTTCTACCATAATGTATCACCAGTTCCTGACATGAATCTGTTCTAGATAACAATAATAATTCTCTTGACTCAGAGTATTCAAGTGTTGAGCAATCCTGTCTCCTGGAAATAACATCTATATAGAAATAAACTCCAACAGCTATATAATTTATAGGAAATGTAGTGACCAGATTATGTTTTGTATCAACATAATGACTGAGTGTTGTTAATATATATGTTTGGCAAGTGACAAATTTGTTGATATGAACATATTAGTTTAATGCTCTTAGATATCATAAATGTTTTCCACCAAAATATCTGATCCGTCATTACAACACCCACTTGTAGTGACTACAGCATTATGAAACTTTTTGACGGTAATGATTGGAAAGATTGTGGTCTTTAACCCAAGTGCTAACCACAGATAGGACTGAAATATGCTGAACCCTAGTCTCTGTTGTTGAATTTTGCACTTTGCTCCTTCCACCCAACATGTTGGAACGTCATGTAATTCCACTTCTTCCTACTATCTCTACCTGCCAGTCAAAAACCTCATCTGTTCAGCAGATCGCCTCAGGAGACACCCAGACATCTACTACAACATTTAAGACGTGGGTCATCTGACCATGTGACTGTAATTTCCACATACTGTAGCATAACTGTTATCTGCATTGTTGTCACGTGTTGTCATTTTCTTGTGTGTGAAAATTGCATCTCAAATACTTCTTAAAGGTTCTGTAAACGATGTCACATTAGACCACCAGCATCTCAGACCAAAACAGAAGCTTTGTCAGTCACACACCTCGTTATCGCCTATGCCTTCTGTAGCCAGTCACTCATGAAAACAGACATATAACATTATGTAGCCATCAAGTTACTTACACATTGAGGAGAAGAAAATCCAGTCAAGTCAAGCTGGACCCTTTAGCAGCTCGTGGGGATCTCCTTTTGGTAATGCCAGACCAGTACTGGTTCCACTGTCAGACTGGGAAACACATTCAACCTTGGACTTATGTGCTGGGACAGGGCCACACGAATGACACTGATGGAATCGGTTAACACTTTATGGATGTTTTGTCGGGCCACCAGCCGACAGGGATTTGAACCGATTACTCCACTGTCTTAACATAGAAAACAGTTGTTTGCTGCTGTGATATTGTTTAAAAATCTCATATACAGAACCTTTAAACAGGAAAGCACAAAGAAGACTTTAGCTCAATATTTGCTTTCCTGTTTTCTAGTTAGCCAACTCAACTTTACATGACACTGCCCAGCAGAAATCAATTATCCATATAAAACACCAAGACCTAAATGTGTATTTACCATAGCCACAATAAATGGCATTAATCTCAGATATGATGTTCAGGTATATTCAAATGCTGCTAAGGTGCATGAAGCAGCAATATGTCAGAGAGAGATTAGGTGAGGTCGTTTCATACATTCTGTCACCTCCCACTCACAATAATTACAGAACTGAAAGGAATTTCACAGTTCAACTATTTTAACTCCTTTTTTTAGAGATTGTGGAGATCAGTATTTAATCCTTAGTTGTGGAATAAATTATTTTTAATCGGTGTTGTGAACTCTCTGTCTGACACAACCGGTATGTTTGCCATTGGTCTGCGTTGACCTTTTCCTCCTCTGAGCAGCCTGGCTCTGCGGGGTTGGCCGCGGACACAGCATCGTGGACAACTCAGCGGCCAGGCACTGAGACAGAGCCTTTATTGATATGGTAATGCTGTCGTTCATTAGCTGTCTTTAATTAGCGACTGCGCTGCTGTGGGCTTCTGGCTAACTGAAGCCACCAACACCAGACTACTTATGAACACACATCTTTCACAAACAGCCTGGGACTCAGAGAGAGTGAGAACATGCCATCATGAAAATATATTAATGAAGAGCCAAGGTGGGCAAAAATTTGGGGGAAAAGAGGACAAATGATTGCTTGAAAACTAGAGGGAGTGAGGAGGGGCTAGGGACAAAAGTGAATCATTTTGTGAGGGGATGGTAGTATGGACTAAAACATGATTTTCTCTCATTCAGTAATCAGAAAACCCAATCACAACCTTGGCTGGGTTTGATATGTTGCAGTGCACTATTATTTTGCCCTATTAAGCAGAGCCTATGATATTTGATTTCAGAAACCATCAGCCCTCAAACACATGCAATCAAAAGATTGATGAGCCCACATATAACCATACTGGGAAATCATCTCTGCAGTGATTGGCTGAAATGAAAACCTGCAGTCCGGTGGGTATCAAGGTTGGAAACCACACTCTCAAACACAGTTTTGTATTTTGCAGTGATTTATGACCTTTTCTAGCACTCTATTGAGTTATTGACGGCCTGTCTAGTCTGATCAAACACTGTTTGTAAATGTAAATGAGTGCAAAGTAATGATAAAATGTGCCAGGTGCTACAAACATGAGGACAGAAAGTTGGCCAAGCGTAAGCTGTAACTTTGTGAATTTGCTCTCATTTTGGCCTCAGTCAGCCTGAGGATGGTGGAGAAAATCAGGGAACAGTCCAGCGATGCTGCTGGGTTTTTGTTCACAACAAGTATAACAGATTAGTAAACGTGAGAGTCAACACAGACAATCTGACTTGTAATTTAATTCAAAGGCTGCGTATTGCAATATTTCTAAGTAGCTTTAGTTCAGTTGTAAACCTCTGACACAAGGGCTTCACCACAATGACAAATTGTCAACCCAGAGTAAAAGTACACTGATGGTGATGAATAAAAATGATTTCATAATCCAAAAAGGGAAGTTGCTTGTCCTTTGGTTCCCCTTGGGGCAAAATCGAACGCTGGGTCACAGATCCACAATTTCGCCCTCCCTGGGTGTGTTGCTAATCATATACACTACATACTATAGCAGATGAAACATGACCAGCTTCATTGCATTTTGCCGGGAGCTCATATACTAGCCAGTGATCCGCTGTGACACGCTTGGCCCCGGTTTGTAATTAGCTGATAGTAATTTAATTGAAAATTAAGATTTGATGAGGTCCAGCCCCAGTGCATTTGCCTGTTTTCCCCCCCGGATCACCTGGTTTGAAATTGGATATTTTTACAAGTCAGATAAAAAACTTCAGTCTAAGCTGTACCTTATCAATCACATGAACACTAGTGCTAATGCTAGCATGATGATATTAGTGTTATTATCAGTGTTAATATTGGTGTGTTTGTGTAGGGAAACACCTGCTGTCCCTTTTAGAGCACGATCTCTTTTTTTTCATTCAAATTGATCAAGAGATGTAAGCTTATTCTCCAATGAAGGAAGTCAGCCCCTTGTTTTTAATAATTCCCCATTTCATTTTCATGGTCGTTTTTGTTTTACCTGTTTAAATCAGCTTTAATCTACTAGGTGCTGCATCACTGGTCTTGGACTGGTCGTTGGACAGGCCTTAGTGACACATTATGTATACTTGAGGTTCATTCCCATCCAGAGCCTGTAGTGACTGTTTTTAAGGAATCTTGTAAGCCATTATTTTATGTGTAACTTTTTGTTGAACATAAGAAAGTATAGAGATAAGTAGCCAGGTGTAGTGTAAAATAACATAACACAGTTGGTTGGTTTTCCTCCTGACCTCCCCAGTTTTTTGAGTCACCAGCTGCCACTGATATATATTAGTATATCGATTTCCACCTACACTCTACCAGATTGTCTATTGTGCCATCCCACCCATAGATTTCAGCATCACTTACCTGTTTTGACCTCCTGCGTGTTTTTGGACTTTTGCCTGGTTCTCCTGCCTGTTGCCGACCATCGCCCGCTCCCTGACTTCACCTCCTGTTTATCCTTGCCTGCTTTCATCTGCTGAGCCTAAATAAAGGTGAGCTGTTCTGACACTGAGTCATACATCCTTCCAAATCTGAGGTGTGACAGCTTAATGCCACACCAAACACACCTTTAGCAGCTGCTTTGTACGAAAAACAACATGAAAAGCAACTCGTGTAGCTGTTAACTCATCCAAACAAACTGGTTTTTATTCAAGAAGTCAATCAATAATTAGTTTTTGTCCATCGTGCCACAAACAACTCAACCTCTGACATAGTACAGCTGGTTACCTTGCTGAGGAGGTGGAGCTGCAGCTCTTCATCGAGCAGCTCACTGAGGCTGCTACTTCTTGCTCCATTACACCCTTCAATATTAACACTGCTCTGCTGTCAAAAAGCACTTTTTAATGAACAGTCACTGTCAGCTCTAACATCTCAGACAAATATGTGTTTCCTGTGACAGCTTCACAATAAAAGCCAGACTGGGCCTGTTTTGGTTTGTCGGTCTGATCATCTGCATCTTCGTGTTTATTGACCGATTTTTATGCCTCTGCGCCGGCGACAGCCAGGTTGTCCGTCCGTCCGTCCCGTTCTCATGAACGCTATATCTCAGTAACGCCTTGACGGAACTTCTTCAAATTTGGAACAAACATTCAATAGAGCTCAAGGACTTCGGGAGTCAAAGGTCAAGGGCGTGGTGACCTCACAAAACAGTTGGCCTTGTGAATGCAATATCTCTGTGAAGCCGAGGGAATTTTTTTCATATTTGGTAAAAACTTTCACTTTGACTCAAGGACAAACTGATTACATTTTGGTGGCTAAAGGTCAAAGGTTAAGGTCACAGTGACCTCACAAAACATGATTTTGGCCTCGTGAACGCAATATATCGAGAACGCTTCAAGGGAATCCTTATGCACGAACATGCACTAGTGCTCTAGAATAAGACTTAGACTTTGGTGGTCAAAGGTCAAAGTTCAACATCACCGTGACCTCAGAAAACACTTTTTAGCCATTACGCAAGACTTCACACAGCAATTATGACAAAATTTCACACAAATGGTTCATATTTTATATGACTCTGGATAAACAGGGATGTAACCTGAAACTAGTCTGTGTGGTGGAGGCAGACAACCGTGAGGCGGTAGTTAGCTATGTCATTGTACAATGTTATTATAACAGGTGGAGCTGTCAGTCAGAGTTCTAATAGAGTTGTCATAAGCCCTGGTTTATTATGAGATAAAACGTACCTGAAGAAGAAAAGCATCTTTCTCATGGAAGTTGAGCAAAGGCTGACAAAGTGCAGCCGAGACTGATGAAAGTGGAGCTGACAAGCTGACCCTCAGATGTCACCCCAAGGCCACCCTACATGGGACTCTTACTCTGAAAGATCCTGTCGAATTTCCAAAATCTTCAAATTTGAGTGTATCAATGAACACGCGACTCTTTGTTTTCTATTATAACTTGTGTTTATTTGTGTGTTTGTTGTCATCTCTCTCATCTCAGTGTCACTTTTTCACAGATGCACTTTCAGTTGTGTTTTTCCTTTGTCAATCACTCTGTTGTGGACATGCTGCGAGAGCATACAGCATGTCATTTACTGCGACAGGCTTTCTTTCCCCCGTCAAGCCTCTCTATCTTCTCCGTCTTTCTTCCTCCACTCCCATCCCCGCTCCTCCTCAAGGCCACTCGGTATGCAGACAAGATGCTCTTGATGGTTTTTTTTTTTTTTGTGCTGCGAGCTGAGGTATTTTGTGATTTCTGATTTGGCTTTCAGTGGCTAGCCACCGTTCGCCCCGAAGCCTGACAGCCATGTTAGGATATGATAAGAGCCACAAAACGCAGAGAAGATTGACATTTTTCTGTCTTCCTCTCAGACACCCAAACTCCAGACATCCTTTCATCTCCAGCAACCTTGCTTTGTTATTCCCTCCGCTGATTCTTCCCTTTCTTTCTCCCACGCCCACTCTCTATTTTCAATAATATATACATTTAAACATGAGATCTGCCTGATTCATTGTGAGGTCTCACAGTAGGCCACCTATCAGTGTGATAATCAAAACATGTCACTCTGTGGCCTTGTTGCTCCATGATTGGAATTTCATTTCATCACCAAGCAAAACTATCACTCGTTCTTTTCTCCTTTTATTGTTCTCTCCTCTGCTGCAATCCGTCTTTCTCCTTCTGTTATCAGTTTGTCCTCGTGCTGTGTCCAAAACTTTTTTTTTTTTTTTTTTTTTTTTTAATAGAACGTCTTGAATTGATGTTTTAAAAGGCTGGTGGTGGTTGATATGCATCACAGTAGCTCGCACTAAAATTAACGTTTGGAAAGTGTTTAATGAGACAGACAGAAAGGAAGAAGGGGAGGGAAGAAGAAAGAGAGGGAGGGAAGAAGAGAAAAATAAAGAGAGAGAAAGCAACAGTCTGGATGGCATTGGATAGAGGGACGCAATCAATAAAAAATGTATGTCATTTCTAGAAGCCAGATTCATACCCAAATCTCTACATTATGCAATAGATGTGATATAACTGTATGATCTCACAATCATTTGCGGAGGGTGTCCCGATATGAAATTGTTGAAGGAACCCAAGCGGAAGGAGGATATAAGCAATGAACTCTGCAAATGAAATACCACTAACTGGTGTTTAATGTGTTTGTGTGGAGTGTAAAGATTATGGACTGGTAAGTCCCTTCAGCCATTATTTGCATTTTGCATGCCCCCCGAGCAGCCAGATACCTTTTTTTCATTAGGTTTTCACTCTGTAAAGCAGAAATGCTTCTGTGAGACTCTGCTCTTGAACATACAACAGCAAATCTGTTCCTGGATAAGGTTGATTTTTTTTTTTGTATCTCCTCCATCAAATCCACCACAGGTACATGCACCATCCAAGTATCTGATGACTCCGTATTGTTAATAACATGGTGATCTTCTCTATCTGGCATTACCTGCATGTTTGGCACTGAAAAAAGGAAAAGTTTTACATTCATATCCTCACCAGGAGTGTGACTGAAATCTGTATCATGTTCCGATAAACAGCTGGCACAGATGTGTACTGATACGTAGACTCTCCCTACACCTGCCAAACAAACTTCACACACAGTTGGTATTGAACACATGCCAGGAAATATGGCTACCTGTAAATGCAAAATTTTCTTTTCCTCAACCTGTTATTGATTTGTTCTGCCACTGACTGCTTCTGCTTTACAGTGCGATCACTCCTCACTTTGATATCCAGCTTCTCAAATCGCATTCAAAAGCAGATGCTTTCAGCTTTTTCAATTGCACACAGTGGGTGAGTTGCTGCTTTTGCTCTAAAAGAGCACTTATCCTTCTTTACAGTGGATGTTGGTGACAATCACCTTCTTGGCAGGTCTTATCTTTGAAACCACTGAACATTTAATGTCAAAGAGTTAGTTGTTTTTTTTAAAGATGGCTGATATGACTTCTGTACAGGGACAACTTAGATTTTATCCTTGGACTTGTGTGATCTGGTTGAAAAAAGGATGAGTGGCCGACTCAGCAGTGAGGAGAGAGGAGATAAGAGTATTATTATCAAATGCATTAATAAGCACATGGTAAATTATGGTAGAGAGCATGTAAAATAAGGTGTATTTGCAGAAAATAATCCTATCGAAAGAGTAAAATGTACCAGCAGGAACATTTAAGAATCAGGGAAATTAAAATAATTTTTTTTAAAAAGTGAATGACATGGGGAAAAACAAGACATAAAACAGGCAACAGCAAAAATAAAATAAAACATAAGAAAGGAACAGCAGATGCACATGGACCAGGTGTCTTCTCACTGTTCCAGCCTAGTGCCACACAGCTTCCACCTGAGCAGAGGTCTAATCAGCAGGTTCATTGAAAACGCCTAAAACAATGTCAATAGTAAAGGCACAATTTATAGAAAATGCATGAATAACAGCAATGAATGGCGATGATAAAATACAATATCATAATGTAAAAGAGAAAATAGAATAAAATCTATATCAAATATAAAATATTAACATACTAAGAGCAGCCAAAGGCCTCACATGTACATCTCGAAGTTTGTCTTAAGAATCAATGGAGTCAATGGAGGTGGAACATTTGACTGAAACCTCTGGAGCTGCCACCACAAAGGTGCAATCTGCCCTTACCCATGAGCCTTGATCGTGGAATGGTAAAAAACTATTGTTCTGAGGATCTGAGAGGTCTAGAGTTGAAGGAGGGGCAGAGAAGTTCTGAAATGAACCAACAGAAGAGCCTTGAATGCAATCCTGTTTTTGACAGTTGGAAAGTGCAGAGATGCTAGTACCGATGCAATGCTGTCTTTTTTTTCGGGGGTTTTTCTGGAGTTTTGCTACACCAGTCTGCACCAGCTGCAGGCGAGACAAAGACAAGGACTGGCCAATACGCAGGTGCAGTGAGTACAGTGAATTGCAATAACCCAGCTGTGAGGAAATGAATGTGGTGGTCACGTGTTGCCATCCAGCCCCTCACATCCTGGAGGCGGTTGTGGAAGGATGTGATAGAGTTGGAGGACTTTACAGACAAAATATTTAATCAGTTTATAAAAATGCTACAGAATAAACTACTCAGCAGTATATAGTTGTTAAAAGCTCCAGTACATTTTGTAAATAATAATTTTGCACTTTTACTGATGTAACATTTTGAATGCATACACATAATTTGTTATCTCTACTTTTACTTAGTTTTAAACATCTGACTACATTTTACGAGCTATTGAATCTGTCAGTCATCTTGAGTGTGGTTCAGTCATTAGTAATTCTGGTAATGAGACTTTGATAATTAAACAGTTTGATTACTCTTGTACCCTTAGTTTATGGTGGTGATATGTAATTTTAAATTGTGAGTTATTTCAGTTGCACTGGAAAATATTTCCACCTAACAGAAGTGTATTTACTGCACATATGGTGTAATGGATCACAGGTGTTCCTTTAACTGCATCATAATACACTGACAGATGTTTATCACATTGCACAATACACAAAACTTGAAATTCTCATTCTTACATCTGCCAGTTTTGATGCTTTTGTTTTAAAGGCAAGATGGCCAACCCAGAGGTTACACTTTGTCAAGATCTACAGATTAAATTTGTAGGCTTGACAGATATCGCAACTGTTTATGATACTCAAAACAATAAAATCACAACAGCAATTATTCAATCTTTCATTGTGAGGTAAGCAACAGACATACAGCGTTCATGTTACAACTAGAAAAGTTTGAAAGTGTGTTGGCATGTTTGTGAGTGGCTAATCGGGCACCTTGCCAGATTACTTTACATTGTGTTACATCAAAAGATGACCCAGGTTCAACTTGTTTGCCGGACAACCCTGCGCCTTAGGCTTTATTTGTATAATATTTTCAGAAAAGGCTTATCAATATTTTATTTTTCTAATTAATTATAGTAATAATTATTTTTTAATTTGTAGCACAGCAGCAGCTAAAATTCTTATAATCAACAATCTGGAAAATGAGTGCTGCTTTAATAATTGTGAAACTCTGTCCATTTATTTATACCAGTTCAAAATCAAATTAAATGTTTAATATATGGAATAGTTTTTCTTCTTTTTGTTCATGGACACGGGACACATTCATCCCACTGCATGACATTTTACACAGCAGACGCTATTATTGCTCACTAGAAGTAAGGAAGTGGGAAAAGTTCAGGGTGTTTACAGCATAAACACATTTCACACACTGTGACTTTCAAAGTAAAACAAAACAGAAGAAAATTATGTGAATAAATGGACAAATAAAAAATAAATATGTGAGCAGAATTTTTAAGAAAATGTAGCCATAAACATAAATATTTTTCAGCCTGGATTTAAAAGTAGCATCAGTCAGAAAGTGTCAGACGTAAGTTTGTTACAACCATATGTAACTCAACACCCAATCACCATGTTTTATCCCAGAAGTCACAAGCCAGCGTCTGATGGCCGAGGGGGTTCACGTTGTAAAAGCAACTATCGGATGTATTTTGTGCCTTAAACCAGCGGGTAAATGAGCAGCACTATTTTAAAATCAGTTCAGTGACACAGTGAAAGCGCAACTGGAGGGCTGTGTTCAGCTTTCATTGTCTTTGTTAGAACTCTAGCAGAAGTTTTCTTCAGTGCCGTCTAACAGCCTTTTTGGGAAGACCTTAGAGGGAATCTAACTTTCTGGAAATAAAGGCATCTATGTTTTTTAAGGAAACAAATCCTTATATTTCTTACCATATTACTAAATTCATAAAGGATAGAGGTGGTGTTATTTAATCTTTTTATAGCACGTTAGCTAACTCTGTCAGGTTATCATATAACAAATTTTTTCACACTAAAAAAACATATTAAGGTACAAATGCTGAGAGTATTTAGCATTAAAGTGATGGTTCAGGTAGTGATACATACAGTAGTGGGTGTATTACCTGCAGTAGATTTCAGCTCGGTCTGCTCTCAGTTTGCAGAAACAGACAAAAGCATTGGCTCATAAGTTGAGTGACGTACTGATGTGGACAGGGTCAGCAGAAAAACCATGTTTAAGCCATTTGAAAAAAATGCTCACAAGATAAAGCCAATGTCAGTTGAGATGAGGTACACCTAATATTGAAAAGTTTTATTACCTTATCTTGCCGTTGAACAGCCCTTTACTTTGGAACTACATTTCCTCAACTGTTGAACTGTGGTTTCCTATGCACAAGCACACCATCAGCACACACTGTATGATGCCACAGATCAGCTGTTTGAGTCATAAGAGCTAAGCATAGGTGTGCTTGTGCTATCAGTTTCAGTATGCGCTTTGTTTTGAATATTTTCACCCTTTATTTTGCCGTTTCCTTTGGCACTACATTTTCTCAACCATTGAACTACAATATGTAAGCGCATTAGTGCACCTTCAGTAAGCTCTGCCTGACTCAAACAGTTGATCTGCGCTGCAATAAAGTTTCTGCCGTTGGTGCGCTTGTTTTGTAGTAATACCATAGTTCAACTGTCTCATCATTGGCCAAAACACAGTATTTGAGGCTGGCTCTGTCCACAGCGGTACGTTCTTCTGTAGCAGCGCTTCTGGCTGCTTCTCTAAACTGAGAGCGCAACGAACTGAATCTACAACATGTAACACACTGACTATGTATAAGTGCCTCACTCAACGCCACATCAAATAACCTGAACTATCCCTTTAAAGTGTACGACACACGTTCCTCTCATCATGTCCGGGGAAAGGAGTGACTTGTTGTGTTATACAGCTCAAAAGCACTCACCCTGCTGGAGCCCTTAAGTAACCATTTTTAATTCTGCTGGTGCTGAGTGTCATTACCAGCAAACACAATTTGGTGGTGATTTTTGCACATTCAGCCAGTTCTTTATTTCTTGTACTTGTACAAACAAAAGTGTTGAAGGTTTTAAGGTTGAAAGAGGGATTTGAACCTTAGGGAAATTCATATGGCACTTTAATTTATTTGGAATCATTATTGCATGAAATACAAGAGTAAGGAGAAAAATGAACGTATCTGTTTAAATGACTGACAATGCAGAAAAATAATGAAATGTGCTGTGGATAATTCCACATTGTTTAAAAGCAGATTCTGTCACCTATCCCCTGTGTGTGTGTGTCGCTTTTGTTTTATTGAACCACAACAGGAAGTGAGGCTTTTCAATGTAATACAGCAGCCAGCTATTAGTGGTGCTAACACTGAACCACACCATTTAAAAATTTAATTAGTCCCAACATGAGAAGCAGAGAGCAGCAGATACACACTCCCACTCACTTCTCTACGATTACAGCTGCACACACACACACACACACACACACACACACACACACACACACACGCACACACACACAAAGAGACAGTGCATCAGGCTTATGGTCTCAGGCTGCTGCAAGTTTGAATGAAGCATGCCTCCCTTAGATTAATTGTGGCCCACTTATTTTTAATTAAAAATTTCGTTGTGTGGTTCCACGCTGGTAACGTGGGAGTAAGTTTTAAGTAAAGTAAGTCTGTCCTTGTTCTGTCAGCGTGTTTTAATCAAGACAGCCTTACAAGATTTGGTTCAGTTAGCCAATAGACTATTCACTGGTTCTCAGGAGATGAAGGCCTGCAGGAGCAGCTTTTGTTGTTTTTTTTGTAGGAAACTGAACGTCTCTCCAGGAAGCAGCGGCGTGTGGTGACTTTTACCGAGAAGCAAGCAGGGCCGAAATAACCAGCTACGTTTACTTGCTTCTGCTGCCTCTTGACGCTCAGGAAGAAAAGAAGAAAAGCAATTTTCTTATGTGCAAGTTTAGCCTCCACGCACGTCTGCACATACGTATAATGTTGCAATATCATAACTGATCGCAGAATGGTGGAAGCTGAGTCAAAGGCAGCTTGACAAGCAGACAGCTATAGCTAGTCACCATTCAAGGATCCCAGGATTATCTTTAATGCACATGTGCAGACATCAAAAAATTGCTGCTCCTCTCTCTGATTGACAGGCCCCAGACTTTGTCAATGGGATACAGTCATGCCGATGAAAATGACAGAAATAATAGTTGCGGTGGCTCGTAGTCAAGCTAGCTTCAAGAAACAATAGCCTGTTGCAGCCACAAGATGACAGCAAATTACATCATGGATGCAAACAGACAGTATCAGATCTTTTCTGGGAGATCAGAGATATTACTTCCACTTCAGTATCGTTTTATTTTCAGCTTTAACTGGTCAAGCACCACTCCTTGTCCTGATGGCACAGCAGTGCCAGAAATAGATGCAGAATAAACTAATTTTCTTCAACTTCATTCTTGAGAAGAAGGATGCCATTGGTTTTTTTAACTCCCTTTTGTTTGGAGGAGTCCATTCATTTCTGAGCAGATACTCAGGTAACCTGAGGACATTAGCCGACAGATTGGCTGAGGACAGTGGATCCTGGCTGTCTGTCTGAGTGCTTCCTGGTGACATATCTGCATGATGATGGCCCGTCTGTATATTAGCAGGTATCATCACCAGCTTCTCATGCCTCAGACTGGCAGCTGCAAGGGCAACTGAAAGGTCTTGGGCTCCCCCTACCAGCACACGACAGAACACATCTTAATTTCCCATCACTTGCCTCATTTCCACCTTCATCAGTTATCTACAACTCTTTATCATGGGCTATGACATGGAAAATAGACAATGTGACTCCAAGTGGAGACCACACACTCAGCATTCACTCTGGGAGACTGTAATGTCCACTCAGTTGTGAACGTTTAGTTCTTTAGTTCTTTAGTCATCAGCCTCATCATTTTCTGTGAATCAGGTTACTTCCACAGTATAACTGAACACAACTTTTTCCAGTTGTTTTTAAAGTGTTTTTCTTATTCTTTGTTTTTTTTTAAATCGAAAATTTAAATTTTATTCATTGTTTCTTGCTGATTGTTCCTGTATTAAAAACGTAGTTTTCACGCAAATAAATTCATATGATTCAAGTATTTTCCCAAACAAGAAAATAGACAGAGTTATTATCGTTAAAAGCAATAAAAGGAACAGACAGCTTTGTGAATACATTATTATTTCGTTTAGTGGTGGTGGTCGTCACTGACTCAGAGTCATCTCTTCTTCATCAGTTTTATCACACAGAACCTTCACAGTATCACACTGTTATCACTGCTCAAGTCACTGACCCACATCCATTTGCCTGAACAGTGTAGTTCAGGACCTTGACCTTGTTTCTTTGTTGACTAATAAGCCCCACTGACCCACAGACCCACCCACGCAGACAGCAGCGCACAGTTTAAGTACAACTTTTATTAATACTGGAATCATCACAGTGCGTTTTGTTACATTAGCAGTGACTAAAGTTAACAAAAAAAAGGGTAAATTTTACATAAAGGAAGACAGAAAAGAAAAACCTTATCATCAGCGACAGAGGCGAAACGACCTTAGAAATGAATTCACAATAAATTAAAGAAGAAAGAGCAGAAGAGGGGACAGGAAAAAGAGAGAAAGACAAGACCACAGTGCCTGCAGGGCTACTCGGGGGGAGGGGGGGCAGAAGATCAGTTTGTACAGAAAGATAAAGCAGATGTTGACTCTGTTACAATGTTAGCCTTTGAACAAAATAGCCCCATAGAAATTATATCGACGCCTCAGTGGTGAGTTGTGGAGAGATTTCATTGTGGAGTTGAGATGTCAGCTGTAGAGGAAGAAGCAGAAGAAGAAGAAGAGAAAGAGAGCGAGCGAGCGAGAGACACTACCGCAAACTGGAGTATTGACAGTAAGACATTCAGTTTAGTTACAGTGGCAGTGGCACCAGGAGGCCACCTCTGGCCACTCTGCTCTGCATGGCTGTATGACAGGAAGTTGCGATGCATTTCATCATGATCCCTTGGAGAAACTCAGCGGACCCTCGTTTAGCTTCAGAGAATCTACCTTAGTCATGTTTGCTTCAGATGTGTGTGTGTGCGTTTGTGTGTGTGTGTGTGTGTTTGTGGCTTTTCTTCAGTATAAGACAGCAGGAAGGATTGACAGATTGTGTGTGGGAGAAGGGAGGGAGAAACAGTAGGGGTCTTAACCATGTCCTTGTGCAACACACACACACACACACACACACACACACACACACACGCACACAAAAACACATACTTACAGTCATAAACACACACATACATATTAAATGTAACCTGGGAAAATGGCTAAAGGAGTGGATTTTACATACTTCTTTTTTTCTTATGCCAATTATTTCAAATGGGTGACATTTTTTATACATTTAATTATATATATACAGTGAATTCCCAGTGTATATATATATATATGTGAAGGGAACTGAAGCTGTGAGGAGAATTGTTCCACAATACAAATAAGGCTGTTGTCCACAAAATTTCCACATAGATTTCTGATGGTGTGTTCACGCTGTGAGCAAATGCTCACAGTGGAAGTCTGCCAGTTTCCTATAAATCTGAGTAACCACGGAAACTCATCTGAATGTGCGAACAGTCAACAAGATTACTGGGTGAGTTGGCCGTGGCTGAATGTTTTATAGTCATCGACCATCGTCAGGCAGCCCGAGCTCCTGTTTTACCCTGCTTTTAATTCCATTATGTCACAACACCAAAATGACAAGTGGCTAATTGCTGTGATTCAAATCTTCCTTGATCTTCACAACATTGATGTTAAAGTCTCGACAGAATCAGCTGATCACTGAGACAGTAAACTGAGTTTTTACAGGCTTAACAAGAATGTTATACAAGATATGGATCTGGAAAGATGAAATCTTCATCATAGACTCCATAGAAACCTTATTAAAAACTCTTACTTTTATAGTGTGCACCAGATCTCATTTTTCCAGATACTGTATAACTTTTCCTACCTGTTGAGGCCCAGGGGCTGGTTGCACAAAACACCTTAAGTTAAGATTTTCCTTACAGTCTGACTTAAGCTATCCTTGAAATAAAAACAGTTGCAGTTTTTATTTTAAATAAAAAATGTTAAATTACGTATTCAAGGTTTTTTCCTTATCTTACTCTTATAATTAATTAATCATTTAAAGTCACAAAAGACCTTAGCAATCAAGCTACCTCAAGTTACCTCTGAATCTATCTTAACTGCAATATGACCAAGTTTATGGCAATAAATGAAGAAAATGAACCTTTAAGAGTTTCTGTACAACACCCATGAGTAATTCTAAGGAGAAATTAAACCTTAAGTGTCATACTTAAGCAGAAAACTTAAGGTTTTTTGTGCAACTGGACCCACCTAGTCCACAAAGCCATGATATTGATTTATTAATTCCAGAGCAATGCCAAAATTTAGTGCTGAGAGCGCATCCCCTAGGCAGGCAAGAGAATCAAAAACTGTTTACCAGCCGATTTTTTTGTGATGGCAGTGTGGGTAAAACGGCCCAGTGCATGTTGAATTACTGCTCGCTCTTGCATCTTGTAGGTTCCTTTGATAGAAGCTCACCAAGCAACCATCAAAGTAATATCAGACATCTGTGAGTTTAAGCCAAAAAAGATGTCTTAAAAAGCTTGATCAAAATTAATTAAAGTGTAATCTAGCACTCTGAGATGGAGCATCAGACGTTCAGACACTTCCTTTGAAACCAGCTCATCTTACTGGTAAAGACGGGAGAGGTTTACCCTAGCTAACGCTTCCAACCCTTGAACAGCACACCCTGGACCCATAATGGTACCTCCCGTTAGCCATTACCACACACGCCCACATGTGAAGTGTTGCACACGTGCATACCAACATACAATATAGAGACACACATGGGAAGAGGGGAGGGGAGGGAAGAGTGTTAAGGGGAGAGGGATAGAGAGAGAGGAACAGAGCTGAGCTCATATTCACTGTAGACTGTGGTGAAAATAAAGACTTCATCACAATTATTTTTCATTAGCGTTGATGAGCTGTGAGGCACAGAGAGACAGAGTGCAACCATTGAGACTCTCATCGTGACAAGCAGTTTTCTAACTTGTCAGCTAGACAGCATCCCTGGGTGTGGCAATCAGTGGATGAAGGTTGAGGGGCGTTGTGAGAAAAGAAAGAGCAAGATACTAAAGAGTAAAAAGAAGAGAGGGACACACAGGTGTAAAAAAAAAAAAAGTCCTTTTTCCATACTCGTTGGTCAGAGACATGAGTGTTGAAATTCAAATTCCATACTTGGTTAATTGTCAGTTTTCACACACCTCCAGGCTTTTCAGACAATGTTACTGTTGAGTGTTTATGTCTCAATCCTACTATGGTCTGACCATCTCATAAAACTAATCATTAAATTTTCATTAAAGGAGTAGCTCGACATTTTGGAAAATTTGGTTTTTCAGCCAGATTTATTTGTTTACTTTCTTCCTAAAATCTTGTAACTGTGGGGAAGCCACACAACAGCAGCAGGAAGTCCAGGAAATTGGTGTGCCCAGCCAAGAAATAGTCCAGAACATTACCCTCCATGAAAAGAGAACACTGCAGTTTCTAAACAAACAAGATATAGAGGGTTAATTAGAGACACTGGTGGATTCTTTAAAGGTCCCATATTGTATGAAGTGAGATTTCCATGTCTTTTATATAATGATATATTATAAAGCAGGTCTAGGTTCAATATTAATACTGTGAAAGTATCAAAGCGCTCAGTCCACAGAAAAATGCACACAGCCTGTATTCAGAAACTGAGCCTTAAAACCAGCCGTCAAGACTTCTGTAACATTGTGATGTCACAACAAAGCAGTCACTGCTCTCAGCCATCCTCCAGAGTGAAGCCTGAGAGAGGAGATGTAAAACTACATTGAGATGATTTTCTTCTTATGGATATCAACACTTCAAATAAAAGACAGGAAAAGTGTAGAATATGGGACCTTTAACTTTGGGTTTCCCTGTGCTTTCAGTTTTTATGCTAAGCCAAGCTCACCATCTGCTGGCTGGAGCTTCAGGTGGTATCAACATTTTCATCTAAGTCTCAGCAAGAGACAGAGAATGGTTCCCAAAATGTCAAACAATTCCTTTAACATTGAACAAGCTGACATAAATTATATGTACATACTCAGTACTCAACAGCAATATAGTCTGAGGGACAAGTTGTATGTGTAGAAAGAAAGCATTTTCTGAAGTCATTATTTCAGATTCTAATGAAGTATGCATACTGTTAGATGAAAGAAATGTACCATGTTCCATGTTTGTATTTATCTAGATGTTGTCTAGCTCACACACTGGCTAATAGCTAAAGAAATCATAGCATATTTTCAACATTTTAACTCAATTAAATTATGAAATTAATGTCAAAAGGTTACCTTTTGCAGTGCTTGTTCCATTTAGACATGCTGTAGTTCGGACTATGTAGTTCAGTTGAAGGGATTGTTTTTTGTGTCTATCCTATAGTGTGTATTTGTGTGTGTTTGTGTGTACGCACGCATGCCTGCACGCATGTATTTATGTCTGTGTGTGTGTTCCTACAGAATGTCACTGTAGTTCCCACTCTGCCCACATGCCGGTAGGCCTACTTCTACCCACTTATACATACACTCATAAAAATGGGCATATTGACACATCTGTAGCAGAATAGTTATTTCAGCTTGTTCAGACAGTTAGTTCAGTACACAGTTAATTCAGCATGTTAAAAAAAAGACATTATTGTTTAGTTAGATAACCTTTGTGCTGTTAATTGGGCAGTTTAAAGGAAAATAGCACTGTTGTATCTTACTCTCTCACCTCACACTCATCCTACATCCAGTCATCCTGTTGCATGACAGGAGCATGTGCAGTTAGATCTGACTGTCTTGACCTCTCAGTCAATGTGAAGACCCTACATTGTCCTGAGTTATTATCCATCATTTGGAATTAAGCAGCGCGTCTGTTCTGCAGGGCATTTTAAACCCTTTATTCAAGCAATAACTTACTGTAGATCACTGGCAGTGAGTTCAGTTGGTTCAGTTTGCACTGGAATTCATAAACGCACAGCAGATAAACATTCAGACTAGTGGAGTCGGCTCTAGCAGTGTCCTTGGATGCAGTAAACGGTTTCAAAACTCCAAATCATACCATTAGAGCCATGCAATATGAAATCCCTTACAGATGGGGGAACACAAGTATCCTAGAGTGGACAAAACAGTGGTATTTTCCTTTAACACACCCACACTGGAACATCATTGTGAATGTACGTACATGCACACTAACCCCTGTATTGCTTTCCTGCTGTTTAGACGGGAAACTTCATTCAGTTGTACAAGAACAAAATTCGGACATTGCAACATTTCAAGCAAGTCACACATGTACAGTTTGATATCACCCTTCAGCTTGTAGTACATTCAGCATACATACGTATATTCATGTACAGTGTGACCTCAACAGGCGGTCTTATACTAAAACACTGAACATTTTCTCACCCGACCATTTTTTCTTTTGGGGGGATGAAGTCCAAGCCCGCTGTTCTTCCCTTCCACCCCCTCACCCAGTCAGATTCACCTGGTACAACACACAGCATCCGCATGTGGCAACACACATACAGTAGTTCCCCCCAGACAAAAAATAATAATAAAATAAAATAAAAAAAATCCCCTTGCTGAAGCACTGTTTAAAAAAAAAAAAAAAAAAAAAGTGCTCACAGAGGGTGAAAATGTTTACAAAATGCTAACATTCTCCTCTCTGTCTCTTTAAATTAAATCCTCCTAATTTTTCTTCTTAAACAGTCATAAACATATATGTCTAAAACAGTGCTCTATTCAGCAAGAAATAAATAAGTCCACGAAAAGAGCATGAAAGAGCGCTGATGTCACCAGCTGTGTCCAGGCCACTGCTAGAAGCGCGTACAGACATGTTGATGAAGAGTTCACTAGCCTACAGTTCAACAGCCAAACAAAGACACACTCACTCTCGGCCCACACATCCTGCATCCATATGTTACACAGTAGTAGTTTGTGTTACAACTGGAGTTTTTTCTTCTTTTTTTTTGACGTTAATTAAAAGTAAGACTAAATATTC
The DNA here is from genome assembly GCF_002260705.1 of Seriola dumerili. Taxonomy (NCBI): domain Eukaryota; kingdom Metazoa; phylum Chordata; class Actinopteri; order Carangiformes; family Carangidae; genus Seriola; species Seriola dumerili. The sequence goes on along the minus strand of NW_019174258.1, from coordinate 13,585,940 downwards.
AAATGGTACTAGAGAATGAAATAAAAAATAAAACTGAATAGTCCATGTAATATTTTCTAACAAACCTTTATACCAAATCTGTGCGTCTGATTCTCGATTACAGGTACAGCACATACAGTACACACTGTATGAACAGGCAGTGAAATGCTCATTCCACACATCTTTTCCTCTCTCTGTCAGCTTCAAACGTCTAATTTAAACCACTCTGCTTCTTTGTCATCAATGGATGCATCAAGCGGGCTTGACCTTTTCTTAATAATCCATAAGTAATCCTTTCATACTGCCATGTCCTGAGCCAAACTGGGTTATTTGCACTGAACTTATCAGAACCGTACAGTGGTAGCCTGGTGAATTTTTTCAAACTTGGTAACTGGAACTACGTTCATTAAATGCTGGTATAAATGTGCTTACGTTTCAGGTGACACCAGTCTTTAGCAAACCAGTAATGAAAAATGTAATCAACTCCTCTTCAACAATTACAGAACAGCTGTATGGTAGTTAGCTACATTACTTTTGACTTCACTTCCAGCACTCAGCCTAGTTTCATCAAAGGTGCCTTTGAACAGCTTCAAAGCCTCCACAGCCACAAATCACATCTTCTGTATTCAGCGTATGTGAAACTACAAAACAAGACCATCAATGGCTAACGTTAGCTTAGCCCCGCTGGCAGCACTACAGAGAAGTCCCTTCCCCATTTGATGGCTTCGGCTAAAGGCGAAGCTACTAGTTGCAAACTGGCAGCTAAGAAAACACAACAAATGAATACTGTAAGACAACTGTGGAGCTACCGGAAGACACATTTACTTCTACTCTTCTGGCAAAAGCAAACCACCTCCCCACACTTCCTGCCCCTGCATCAGGCTAATGCATCCAGCTGCAGTCTGTCCTCTTACCCACAGGGAGGACATTGATAGCAATTCTCCATCAAACTCTCGCTGAGACAGCAAACAATTTAACACCCTAATTGTTTATTAGTAATTGTAATGTAATGTCAGAATTTCAAATTGTAATTTTAGCTACTGATCACACTTTTGCTAAGTAATTTGATGTTATACAACACTATTAGCAACTAACTGTATGCATTCTCTTCATGTGTTTCATAATCTTTTGCCTCCCATTGCAACATTAGGCTAGTGTAGCTATAGTCCTCTGCAATTTGTTTTTTGATTAGCCTAATATCCTTTTAAATGTAACACAAGATTGCTGTAGGCTATTTCATTTTGTGCAGGGAGGAGGTTTTAACTAGAGTGACTTGTTCAGCGATGTTCAAGGCTTATCTTTACTTTCTAACAATGCAAATCTGTGGTGCTGATATGTATTTGCACATGAGCATGAGTGAAGTGTACTTTCTAACATAGGGCATTTTGTACATTGGAAATACAGTCCCACTGTGTTCAATTTCAAAAACTCCAGAGAACATTCACGCCACTCAAATAGCCCATATATCCAATGAACATAATCTACATGAGAAAGTCAGATAGTTGATGTGTTTGAGTGTCAATGAACAATTACAAATAAACATATTTTGTGACTTTTTGTATGTCTGTAAATTCTAGCCATGTTTATGGTTTTGGATTTATTTGTCCAGGTTTTGAGATTTCTGCCTCCACATCAGTACAACGCAGGTGAACTGAATTTCATTTGTTGTGCTCACAGTATTAAAAAATGTCATTTATAAAATTCAACAGTAATTTGTCTTTCTGAGATGGTGTCCTTGTAGCTCTAAGTAATTCATAGCATGTGCTGTCAACATTTTTTGAGATAGAACTTCCACAGTAAAGGTATGGACATCATTGTCTCTGAGCAGACAAGTAGCTGTTGATTTTTAAAAAATATGATTTTGCAGTGCTGTCAGCACCACAAACAAAATGACCTCCGCCTCCATTATTATAGGATGGAGGCAGACATGTCAGAGATAGATATCTCAACCTGGATAAATAACATATGCAAGGTTAATGAGAATATGTTTCTTCATCTCATTTGGGTGAACCAAGCCTTTAAAGCCTATTTCCAAAAGTAGTCTGACCTACTGTATATGTGCAGTGTATTATTTGCATTGTATGTTCAGTCCTTCAGATACCAGTGCAGCCACATCATAAAAACCTTCAGCCCTATTCAGTCCACAGCAGGCGATGGCTTGTAGTACCCTGAAGGGCCCTGACATCAAATCCATTTTTAGATAAATATTTTTGCTCTACTTTCTTATCCCATCTCTCATTTGACCAATCACTCCAATTCCACAAGTCTTTATCACTTCCTCTTTCTCCTTCCCAGTCTTCCTCTTCATCTTCTGCAAATCAAATAATATCCTCAGGACAGTGTCTTATTGGCAACCTTCTCTCTCACTTTCACTCTTCCTATCAGACAGTATGACTAGAGCAACACCTAGTGGCTATTGTACATACTCTACCACCTCTCAAAGTGCTTACAGTTTTCCTTTTTTTTTTTTTTTTTTTCAACATTTTTGTAATCAGTTTCCTCCCCCAGACAGAGACAGGGACAGAGAGAGAGAGAGAGAGAGAGAGAGAGAGAGAGAGACGCCAAAATCGGCTAGGCATGAATTCACAGTCGATGTAATTTAGCATTCCTGATGATTGCCTGAATGTGACAAAGGAGAATCCACAATACTCCCATCGATCCTCATTTTTCGAAACAAGAAAATAAAACACATTTATTGCTCCATTTCTGATTTAACATTTTCTCTCTGGTTCTAGAAAATATATATGAATATATCTATACGCCTGGATTACTTATCGTAACTTCTCGTACAGTGGCAACAAGGTAAATGACGTCACGATATAAACAAGAAAATACACACACAACACACAGGAGAAAAGCCCTGCCCTGATTGGGCAACCAGCTGTCCTGCAGCAGAGCTCTACCAACCCCCCCTCGCACGCGCGCACGCTTGCACACACACACACACACACACACACACACACACACACACACACAATCAACCACATCTGCATACACGCTCAAATTTCACATTTGCATACATGCATACAAATGAATGCACACACACACTACACAGAGAGAGAGAGAGAGAGAGAGAGAGAGAGAGAGAGAGGGGAAGGGAGGCATTAGCACGGTTCAATGCCAACAGTATTTTTTTTAAAGACTCTTTTATATTAGGATGAGCCAGAGGACTCCTCTGGCTTGTTAGCTCCCCGTGCTAATACCAAAAGTTTCAGTTCAGTGGGCTAATAAGTACAGTGTGCTGTTGCTGAGACAGGTTCAAATCCAGCTGGTCACATGGCACTCTGACCCCCCCCCCCCCCCCCTACCACATCCCTTACCCCGCACCACCCCCCAAACCAGGATGTCCCGCGCCCTTTTTCAGCCGGGGTCCCGCCTTCAGTCGTGCTGTCTTTCATCTGGGATTAGATGGTCGGGTTAGTTGGAGAAGAAGATGAGGGGGGAAGTGTAAGTTGGCAAACAGAACAGAACCCAGTCATTCGCTCTTTCTTTGCCTCTTTTTCAATCCTATATGTTTTTTCCTGCAAGTCTTTCCGTCCCTGGGTGAGGGTGTAGAGAAGACAAACATGCGTCCAACACACACTAGTTATAGTGGCCTGCTAGGAGCCTGTCAATATTCAGTATTTAACTTTTAATCGTCAGCATGGATTAACATTATTAATGTTATTATTATCATAATATCATATATCATTTACTCTAATGGTGTCTTTAAATTTATTTTTTGTGTATGTTTTTGTTTTCATTCATCTTCTTTTATATTATAGCTTTCCCTACATGGTTAAGTTTTTGTGTATGTACTAGGTGGTTGGGTTGCACCACACCAACACCTGACTCCCTATTGGCTGACAAGTATCATCTTCTTCCTGCTTCTCCTCCAATCACAAGATGCGTGGCGCAGAGCGGTCATTGGAGACGGTCTTGCGAAGGCGGACTCCTCTCCTGATAGTGGTCAGCATATCGCCGGACCCCTCTGCTTCCTCTGTCCCTGTCTGAGAGTCGGTGGGGCCAGTTGGAGGCGGGGCCGGGTCATCGGGGAGGGCGGGGAAAGGAAACTGGCCCTCTCCGAGGGCATGTGCGCTGGCTACCAACTCGCCGATCTTCTCCACTAGGCTGTGCCGATTGGCCGCGATCATCTGATCCTCCTCTGATCCGGCCCCTGAACCTGTTCCTAGTGCAAGGCCCCCGTGCTGCTGGGCGTAGACCTCTAATGCCGCCCCTGATCCCCAGGCGGTGTTAGGCAGGCTGAGGCGCTTGGGTGACGCCTTGACATAATCAAGCGCACCCTGTGCGTCCTCGACTCCAGTGAAGAACACGCACTCCTCACTGCCTACACGCACAGGCACGCCACCTGAATGTCCTCCACCTGCGTACCCACCACCACCCGCCCCAGGTGAGTGTGAGTCTCCGGGAACAGTGGGTGTCTTCACAGGCACAATGGGTGGTCGGATGGGGATCGGACCCGCATTGGACAGTGTGCGCCTCACACCTGGTTTGGTAGATGGGGTTCGCCGGATGGTGGCAGTGCCTGGAGTCCCTGCTCCGCCTCCACCAGCTCCACCAGGTTGTCCTGGTATCCCATGGGCACCGGGACCGAGAACACCACTGGGTAGACCAGCTGTACTGGCTGGCCTCTTGGTCTGGATCATGCGCCGGTAGTTCTGGGCGATGTTGGAGTGGCGAGGAATCGTGGAGGACTTGTCAAACTCTGTCTGTCCGTCTGGACCTTCAGCATCACCGTTCACTGAGTAGCAGTCATAATCTGAACCTAATGAAGGCAGAGAAGGAGATGATCATGAATTTTTTAAGTGACGAAGAGAATTCCCATCATAAAAGAAAACACAGGGATAGCCAGATTATTTGGGAAGGGTGGCACTTTTATACAGGAAGACATTTAATGTTATTCAGTTTCATTTATAATATTGTAATTTCCTGGCTGCTATCAAAGAGAGTGTCAAATTACTCCTGCCATATGATGTACCTGCTGCGTGGATAATTCACTTTGTTTGATTTTAATACTACACTCTAAAGTTGCGGGTCCTAGTGAAAATGATGGATTCTGCAGAGCTTGTAAATATTGATATATTTTAAAAATTCATAATCCCATCCCATCACAGGTTGGCTTTTCTGAAATTTTATAAAAAAAATAAATAAATTAAAAAAAAGATGATGAATGTGGCCAGAGGAAATGTAATAAATATGGCCTGAAGAAGATTAAAAGCTGCTGTAGAGCGGAGCAGATTAGTCACCTTGTGAGGGGATTGTGTCCTCGGAGCAGGATGGGGTCGTGGTCTCGGTGCTGTATCCACTGGAGTACTGCAGAGAGTCTCTGCTGCTCTTCTGCTGCTCCATACTCAGTCCTCTGGTGAGCACCATGGCAAGGTCACTGGCTGCTGGTGAAACCTCCTCTCCATGCTGAGGATGAACAGAGAGGCCACGTTGGAAGGATGTTTAATCAGTCATTTGTTCAATGACTAAATTTGAATGAATTTATACATTTACATTGTCTTGATTACAAGTGGGATTTGTTCCAGTAACTCCCATTACCAGCATCACACTGCTGAGTTAACCAGCAGTAGGGTGTTTCAACATGTTGTAGAAACTTCATTCATTTTTCTGATACATGAATATGATCTATTTAATGATCATTTTATTATAATTTGTATTTTTGTTGCAATGATGTGAGAATGTGTTGGCTAATAATGGAAACCAGAAGAAACATAAGTAAACAAGTAAAATGTTGTCCATCACTCCAAAACTAAAATCTGGCCTCTATCACAGAATTAATTTTCTCCATAGTGGTTGGTTCACTTGCTGCTATTATAGTCTCCTTTTCAAATGAAAACAAAGTGGTAAAAAACTAAATCCTCTCAAGCCTAAAACCTCTGTGTGTGGGTTGTTCGTTAAGGCTAATCTCTCTTTTTTTCCCTGAAAAATGTCCACTGAGTGTAGCAGATACCAGAAGCGCTCTGGTTTGTATTAATTTATTGACATAGTATTATTCGGCAGATCAAAATTATAAGATTTTAAGATTATCAAACTTATTGTGCAGTAATTGGATGATATATTGCTGTTGTAGCTAATAAACTGAAGTAATTGCTTGGCTTCTTATAGGCTGAACTTTATATATTTATGCACACACTCTCACAGTATTGCAAATTTACGTAACTGTATTTCTCTTACACCTCCAACCTGCTTGTAAGCATCAAAAAGTATTACCTTTGCAGCAATAGTAGCCGGGGTCATCCTGGATCTCTGCCCGTCATCGGGGTGTGATGGCCCGGCGTACCCCTGGGAGCCCGGCGATGCCTCGTTCTCCCTCAGCCTGTCGAGAGGTTCCTTTCTCCTCTGGACTGCTGCTGCAGCCACCGGCTGCTCATACTGACCTGCTTTGGACCAATCCTGAAGAGGTGAGTGGAATTAATAAACAGGAAGTAGCAGGTAGCGTTAACATGAGAGACTTGTCCATTATCCAGCAGTTTGAAGCCCTTCATCTGAGTGCAGAGAGAGGGAGCCTTTGTGGGTGGATTGTGTCTGGGTGTTCAGAGGAGTGTGTGTGTGTGTGTGTGTGGGCGGGTGTATGTGGGTAGGGGGCTTTTGGAGCGTTTGAATGTGTTTACGTTGATGAGTTCGATTGGTTTTGATTCTCCAGTCGATTGCAAAACCAGCGAGTGAGACAGGGGGAGGCCAAAACAATATGCATGCACACACAGCAGATGGGTATGAATACTTTAAGGAAGCAAAGCAATGTGGTTATGAATGAGTTAATCGGGTGATGGAAATGTAAAGGAAAATGAACCATATACGCTTTAACTGAAAGATATTGAACAGAAACAGAAGAAAAAGGTGCAACTGAGGAAATGGAAGAGAATGGAGAACAAACCTTCCAGATAGGAACCTTTGATGTGGGAGAGGAGGAGCTGGATCCGGGGGGGCGGATATAGGGTGGGGACGCAGGAACAGGAAGAATGACAGAGAGAGGCCTGGTGGAGCCAGAGTGAGAGAGAGCGGGGCGGAAGGTAGCGAAGGACGAGCCAAACTGCGGGACGAGAGACATAGTCATGTCATCAGAGAGAGAGGAAAAGACACTGATGTGGACTAAGAGGAAGAGAGAGAGAGAGAGAGAGAGAGAGAGAGAGGCAGCCAGCTGTGGTTGGAGACCACTGGAATTAAAGCAACACACCTACAGTAGACACACACACCAAGTCCTCAGGGTGAAACAGATCAGCAGGAGGTTCGACAACAGAAAATACACAATTAGTCACTGCTGTCCATGCATCACAATGACTCTATATGCAAACTAAGTCTAAGTTAGTCTGAGAACTACATCCTAGAAAGCCTGAATTTCACAGCCTCACTAAGTTTATATTAGAAAGGTCATGGGATTGGTTAAAGCAGCCCAAAGCATGCATTTAAAATTCAGATGCATTTGATTTTATGGTTATTCCTTCAGTGCAGTAATTCTGCATCATTGTAGCACAGAATTTAGCCAATGGCAACTTTTTTTCTCTGATAACCTAATAATGGGTTCTTTACCGCTCCCTGAGGCTGGAGCACAGACCCAGTGCAACTACACTTGGCTACAGTCATAGTGAGTGTTTGTTTCCCCATTAGCCACAAGGAGCAGCAATGAGCCCATTCCACATTAGAAAAACAAATGGATTGGCCATATGAAGGTGAGATTATGTTTTATCATCACAGTATTTTTGCTTGTTGGTGGGAAACATTCAGTAACACTGCACAGCGTCATGTTGTTCCAGTTACTGGTAACTCTGATCCAGCTGTCGCACTGGTTACTCAGTGTTGTTTAATGTGGACACAGAGAGACGACAGAGACGCAGAGATGTAAAGGGGAGAGAAGTTTTATGACTTTGCATGACTGTTATGCAACAGTTTTCATCAAAGCAAACAGCGAATGTGGGGGCATCTACATTGACAATGACTATCGCTCAAATTAGGGATGAATCACCCACTTACAGCCGTCAGACGGCTGGAAAGCGCGTTAATCAACTGACATAGAAAGGTAGTTATATATGCAAGCTGCTGTGGATGACAGATGCTGCTTAAAATCAAATATGGATATTTACTTTGCCTAAGCAGCATCACTGATTCTGCAAAAAAGAGAGCTCAACGCACTGCAACTTAAGAAAAAACACATGCAAATAGACAAAACACAAACAAATTCAGAAAATATCTTCATCAGTTTGACAACACATGTGCTGCAAATACACACAGCACAACCAAATAGAGAGATGCACTGCAAGTACCACAGACAACAAGGGAAACGTTTCCAGGGGTGGCAAAAAAGTGATGAACTCTGCACGTGTTGTTAAATGCTTTTAACTTCAAAAGTCACAAAGGATTGAACAAGCGCCCAGCCAGGTTCATCACTTTTTTGTGTCCCCTGGAAATAGTTCTGTTGTCGTCTGTGCTGCTTGCACCACTTTTCTGAATTCGGTTATGTTGTATAAATTTGCAAATGTTTTCTGAAGTTGCAGAGTGTTGCAGCTGTCAGGGCCACCGTAATTCACTGCTGGAGAGCCTATTTAGGAGAGTTTGTCTTACCATCCAGAAGTCAAAGTCTGCCAATGTTTTCAAAAGTTCATAGATTCTTCAAACTTCTGGTACTTTGATGAATGTCACTTATCATCTTTTAAACTGTTGCATTATTCTGCTCTGTAATGACTTTATACCACCACAACCATTTTGACAATAGATAACCTTCACCACACATGAAGTTTTATTTCTGTTCATCACAGCCACCATTAAACAAAATGAAAAAAAAAAGAAATATTATATATTTAGTATTTAAGCTTTTATATCTGCAACCTGTTTTAATTGATTTCCAGAACTAAAAGAGAACAGTTTTGCATAGATGAGCAAACTTGCTGTCAAACAGATGGCAGCTTCTTCTGATTCTGTATATTAGAGTCCAGACTTTCTGTGGACAGGGTAAGAGTACTTACAGTGGTGGGGGAGCTGCATTCACTGACTGACTGGCATGTTTCTGAGGCCTCTGATGACGCTGAGCTGGATGACTTCTACAGCAAAAAATACAGAGAGTAAAACAACATTGTGTTTAGTGATTTGTCCATACTGATCAAGAGTGAATCCATATGTTCACATGAACACTTTCACTTTGAATTTGCGTGTGTACATACGTGTGTGTAAGGCATTTGTACCTGGCTAGTGATGTCCGAGGGCATGGGTGAAGGAGGCTTGGAGTAGATATTGGCATCCTGGGACACAAAGCCTGAATCGTGGGAGGAGACGCTGCTGAGTCGGTGTGCGGCGATGCCTCCCGGTGGCGGAGGCTGGTGCGGCAGGCTGCTGCGGTACCGATAGGAGGAGGAGGAGGAGGAGGAAGTGGGTGAGTGGGGTTGGGAACCTCCACCACCACCGCCACCACCAATACCACCACTCCCGCCTCCTCCTGACGAACGGGAGGCACTACTGTGGGCGCTGTTGACGCTGCTGCAGGGGGGGGGGAGGGAGCAGGGGGTGGTGGGGTTGAGATGGACAAGGGAGGGGCGGATTGTTGGAGGGTGAGGAGTGTGGACGGTAGGAATGATAGGCAAATGGGTTGCCAAAAGTGGAGTAAGGACATGTGGTTTAGGGGAGAGAGTAGAATGATCTAACAGGAATGGGTTCATGAGGAATGGTTCGATATTCAGGAAGAGGAAGTTGAAACGTTTGTAAGTAATGAGGGTTTGGTTGGGTGATAGAAGTTGATGTTGAAGGATCTGGAGGAAGTTGTGATCGTTTTATACGTGATGAATTGACGTTAGTCCAGAAGTAGATTTCAACATTCAACGTTGTTGTTGACTACAGTTTTTAGTGACACATCATTTCCACTCATTTAAAAATGAAGAGGAACAGGTACCAACTACCGCAGGAAGAGAAATGAGGGCAAGTCACGGTGTGACATAAACAGGATACGTAAACAGAAGAGAGACAGAGAGGAAAGAAGAGACGAGTACTAGAGTATATGATCTTGTGGTGGAGGAAAGGGCGAGGTAGGGGGGCGGTAGACAGAGAGTGTGTCAAGTTGATGTAGATCCAAGGCACACACACACAAACACAACTCATCTATAACACTGTGTGAACTTGCATGCTGTTATGGTTTAGAAGGGCACATGCTACTACATGCAAATAGCTGACACAATAGTACAACATCACGGTGATTTTTGTCAGACAAAGAAACCAATGAAAAAAACACTTTTACACTTACAGAGTATAATTGTCTGTTATAGGATTGTTGTTGAAGTATTAATTTATTATTCAAAGTTCCTGACTGGTATGGATATGTGCAGTTAATAGATCTCGTATTTTTACACTTTTTAAAAGAAGATATATTTTGTGTTTTAATGAACAAAACGATACTCATGTTGTTTTGCATCTTCCTCTCCCCTCACCAACACAGGCTTCTCTTTTGGAGCTCAGTAGACAACAGGTCAGCCAGAGAGAGAGGCTCCTGATTTCTCTCTGATCTAGACTGTGTTCTGAGTGAGCTCAATAAAAATACAAGCGATTTTCAGGTAAACACTCAGAGAAATCAATGAATCTCTGCAAGGTTGGATGCGTGGGTCCAGCGTGGGCACGGCTTTGGGCGCCATGACTAGGCGCTCGCCGTCGGCTACTTTTTTGACATCACAACAAGTTACAGAAATCATGATGGTTCTTTAAGGCTCAGGTTTCTGAATACAGGCTGTAGTGCATTTTCTGTCGACTCCGACCGCCTTTGAGATACCTTTTACAGTATTTAATAAATTAAACCTTCAGTCTTGCTTTTTAATCCAAGAAACATGGACATCTAACCTTTCACCACAATATGGGACCTTCAGGGTGAAGTCTGTACACACTCGGCAAACTAGATTGCCATTCACTATTGGCCTCCATCACAACTCTGCTGACCCCTTGTTTCCCCACGCTTCCTCCCCCAACCCCACCTCACACACTAACAAAGGGAGTTGTGTTGAGATACAAAGAAGACATTGTACACTGCTTCACTTTTATACACATATGGACCTTTAAGGAAAGTCAGAGGGACTCGGAACAAATGCCCTTCTATTCTTTTCTAGCATTGAACCGCTGAGTATTCCAGGTATTCTATATCTTATATCGTATGCCTCCATCAAATTTCCTCACACACCACTATTCACTTTTGTCTTCTCAATTTCAGCCTCCTTATATCAAAAAAAAAAAAACACACTCCATAGCCATCTACTAGTTTCTCTGCTGTAAGGCTGTGGGTCATTTATGTTGGATCCATTCTAAACTGAAGATGATTGGAACAAATCAGTATATGGACTGACACGGACAGATTTTTAGACTATACTGACAGTCGACAGTGGAGACACAGCCCTCTTGTCTGATATCGTTGCAAGAACACAGCATACATTGTCCTTTGTTATCTGTGTGTACGTGTGTTATTTGTGTTGATGCAACCTGCCACATGGCTGCTCTTGCGTGAGCCGGAGCTGCTTGGAGATGAAAGGAGGTGGTCCTGATAGAATTACCCATGGCTGTAGTCTGAGCCCTTTCAGTATCCTTATCACTGAGAGAGAAATGTCGGAATGATTAAGAGACTGTTGTTATTGCTTCTTTATAGTATCACTGTATGCCCATAAACGTTGAATAATTCTTGCTTCTCCAGACGACAATCCTCTCGTTTATCCTCTTATAATGGCAGTAACACGTGAATCACTCATTTACCAGGTCACAATAGATTACAGTTAATAGTGTCCAATTACCTATGTAATAAAAATAAATACACTGTCAATCATTTCATGGAAAGAGGCAAAAAATATTTTGTTCCAACTTATGAGCAACAGTGTATGTGTTCTGCACATGTTGTGGCTGTCCGCTGTTTCGCACCTGTTCACCGTTGGACAGGGGGCATGTTGTAGGAGTCGGTTGTCAGCACACGTGAGGTCATCAATATGCACTGGAGTGAGTGATATCTCTGTCCAGCATGCATCTTCCGTTCAAAAAAATACACTGTAGAACACAATATCAACAATTCCTATCAGATTAATTTTCTTTGATCTCTTCAAATACCACTCATACAGTGGCTCACTACAGGATAGTCATGCTGTCAACCGCTCTAATCAGCATCAAGTACATGTACGCTGGGACATGCCAAATCAAGGACTAAGATCTAAAAATTCTTTTTTATATGTTATTGTTTCTCTTTTGGTGCCATCAGACGAGGGAGACAGTTACCCCAGTAGTGTGATTAACAAAGAAAACTTATGCCCGGACTCTTTGTGGTCTATGTTCCTGGTATATCTTACTTTGCGGACATCACTACGTGCGTTCTGTGCGTACCACTATCGGCTGGGCTAGTCTGTATGTGATGCCTCTGTAGATTCCAACATCTCCGCATCTGATCATTGTTCGTAGGTTGCGCTCATTTACTCTAGGCTTCAGTCAATGATGATGATACGTCGACATTCTTGTAACATGTTGAGACGACACATACTCGCCTTTTTGTATTCTGGTCACAAAATCTTTTCAA
>NW_019174258.1:13544731-13573419 GCF_002260705.1 Seriola dumerili | reverse complement strand
AGGGGGGGGGGTGGGGTTGGAGAGGAGCAAGGGGAGGGGCGGATTGTTGGAGGGGTGAGGAGTGTGACGGTAGGATGAAGGCAATGGTTGCCAAAAGTGGAGTAAGGACAGTGTTTAGGGAGAGAGAGCATGATTACAGGAATGTGTCAGAGGGATGGTTCGAATCAGGAAGAGGAAGTTGAAACGTTTGTAAGATATGAGGGTTTGGTTGTGATAAATTGATGGTTGGAGGATTGGAGGAGTTTGTGATCGGTTTACGTGATGGATTGACGTTCAGGAGTAGTTCACATCAAGTTGTTGGTTGAACAGGTTAGTGACAAATCAGTCACAGTCATTAAAAATGAGAGGAAACCAGGTAACCAAACACCGCAGGAGAGAAAGAGGGCAAGTCACGGGTGCACATAAACAAGATACAAAACAGAAGAGAGACAAGAGGAAAGAGAGACGAGTACAGAGTATATGATTGTGGTGGAGGAAAAGGGGGAGGAGGGAGGGGGGTAGACAGAGAGTGTGTAAGCTTATGAGGATCCAAGGCACACACACACAAACACACACTAAACACTGTGTGAACTTGCATGCTTTATGGTTTAAAGGGCAAATGCTACTACATGCAAATACTGACACACATACACAAAGTGATTTTTGTCAGACAAAGAACCATAGAAAAAACTTTTTACTTTACAGTATAATTGTATGTTATAATTGTTGTTGAAGTATTAATTTATTATTCAAAGTTCCTGACTGTATGATATGCAGTTAAAGATCTCGTATTTTACACTTTTAAAGAAGATATATTTGTGGTTTTAAGAACCAAAAACCATCTCAGTGTTGTTTTACATCTCCTCTCTCAGGCTTCTCTTTGGAGCTCAAGTAACAACAGGTCAGCCAGAAGAGAGGAGGCTCTGAGTCTCTCTTCTGATTGGCTGACTGTGTTCTGAGTGAGCCAATAAAAATACAGCAGATTTCAGGTAAACACTCAGAGAAATCAAATCCTGCAAGGTTGGATGGTGGGTCCAGGTGGGCAGGGCTTGGGGCATGACTGAGGGTGGTGGCTACTTTTTTGTGACATCACAAAGTTACAGAAACATGATGGCTTGTTTTAAGGCTCAGTTTCTGAATACAGGCTGTGTGCATTTCTCTGTGGACTGAGCGCTTTGATACTTTTACAGTATTAATAAAGAACCTAGTCTTGCTTTTTAATCAAAGAACACATGGACATCTACCTTTATACAATATGGGACCTTCAAGGTGAAGTCTGTACAACTGGCAAATCTAGGATTGCATTCACTATCTGGCTCCATCAAATTGTGACTTGTTCAGCCAACCAATAAAAAAAAGGGAGTTGTGTTGAGATAAAAGAAAAGACATGTACATCTCACTTTATACAATATGGGACCTTTAAGGAAAGCAGAGACTGAGAACAACATCCCTTATATTCTCTTTTAGATTGAAGCTGATGTATCGTATCTATATCTTATATCTATGCCAAAATTCCAATATTTTTGTCTTTCATTCAGCCCTTAATAATAAAAAAAAAAAAAATCCAAGCCACAGTTTCTCTGTCTGAAGGCTGTGGGTCATTTATTTGGATTCCACTAAACTGAAGATGATTGGACAAACAGTAGTGATGGACTGACACGGACAGACATGACTGACAGTCACAGTGGAACAAGCTCCTCTTTCTGATAATCGTTGCAAAGAACACAGCATTACATTGCTTATGGTTATGTCTGTGTGTACGTGTGTATATTTGTGTGTGAGCACCTGCACATGCTGCTCTTGCGTGAGCCGGAGCTGCTTGGAGATGAAGGAGGGGTCTGATAAGACCAGCTGTAGTCTGAGCCCTTCAGATCCTTAATCACCTGAGAGAGAAATAGTCGGAATGAATTAAAGAGAGTTGGTTTATTGCTTCTTTATTTATACACTGTTGCCCATAAAGTTGGAATAATTTTGCTTTCAGACACAATCCTCTGTTTATCCCTATTTAAATGCATCAGTAATCACTTTTGACCAGGTGCAATGATTACATTATGTGTCCCAATTACCTAGGTGAAATGAAATAAATCACACTGTCACAATCATTTCATGGAAAGAGGCAAAAAATATTTTATTCCAACTTTATGAGCAACAGTGTATGTGTTCTGCACATGTTGTGGGCGTGTGCGCGTGTTCCACCTGTTCACTGGCAGGGGGCAGTTTGTGAGGATCGGTTGTCAGCACAGTGAGGTCATCAATGATGGCCTGGAGGTGAGTGATCTCTCCCAGCATGGCAATCTCTCCGTTCTAAAAAAAATACAAGGTAGAAATAGAAACAATTCCTATCAGATTTATTTTTCTTTCATCCCAAATACACTGCAATACAGTGGCAGCTACAGGATGACATGCTGTCACCGTACAACAGCATCAAGGTACAGTAGCTGGGACATGCCAATCAAGGGACTATATCTTAAAATTTCTTTTTTATATGTTATGTTTCTTATGTTGGGGCATCAGAGAGGGAGACAGTAGCCCCATCATGTGTGATTACAAAGAAAACATGCCTGACTCTTTTGGTCTGATGTTCCTGGTAATTTACTTGCGGAACACTACGGGTTGCTTGCGGACCACACGGCTGGGCTAGTGTATGTGATGCCTCTGTAGATTCCAACAAACTCGCATTGATTCATTGTTCGGTGGTGTCAGCTCATTTTACTCTAGCTTCAGGTTCAATGATGATGATACTGTCACATTCTTGTTAACATGTGAGACTGACACATACTACGTCACTTTTTGTATTCTGGCATCACAAAACCAACAAGCCTTGAGTCGGCGAGCAGCTCAGCAACCATAGAAGACCATAGCTCCAACTCTATCACCACCTCTCCTCCTCTATCCCCTCACCACGACTGGCTGAAGGAAGCCAATGAAGGTACAGAAGCGACCCCTCTCCTCCACCAGGGCTCGGCGCACCGCCTGCTTCTCCGTCTCCTCCATCAACAGGCACATGTCGGTGACATCCTGCATGGCACTGTCCAGCTGAGGCTGCAGGTCCCCTCGCCCTGGGACGGGGAGGATAGAAGAGAGTGAGACAGGGAGGTCAAGGAGAACATGACGGAAGAAAGGTATGAAGGAAGGAAGTGTTTCATCAGAGAAAGTGGATGAAGAGGAAGTAGGAAAGAAAGATGGAGGTGCAGATAGTATCAGTGAAAGGGAGAAAAAATGTGTCTAGGTATTTTATTAATATGATATAGGCTTGATGGGATACCTCTTCACCACCCTCTGATTCCATCAAACCACAAACATTATGAAACTCAAACTGAATGAGATTAAGTACAGCAACACCTTGTTTGATGTTTTGGCTCCATACTTTTTCAAACTGTAATGTGGAATCTGAACTTAAGGGCATCATGTTATATTATATCACATGTCATTATATTAGAAATGCAATAGTTTGATGACCTAAATCCAATAAATTAAGATGCTGATTTCTAAATAACGTGCTGTAATATGCTTTGTCCTAATAAACTGACCAAATTTGATCACGTTCAGCTATTTGGGGGCAATTCAGATCAAGCAGCAGTGTAGGAACCTCCCTGTAGTGTAGCCTCTAAACCTGCAATAGCGCATTTTTTTGGCCACTTGGGGGCAGCAGAAAAAAGCTGTGAACAACAGTGACACATAAACCTTTTATTTTGTTATGATGAACTTAGATCCAGCAGATACAAAGCAACATTAAAAAACATGCAAAAACTCTATGTCAAAGTAAGTGAGATTGTTGGAAAGGCTGCAACTGAGAAAAATAAGTTTAATTTCCCCTCCTTATACTATGTAAACTTACTTTATTTTTTAGGATTTGTACCTGACAGAATCTTCACATGAGGGTCAATGAAGAATATCCTTATTTTGACACATAGTGTCATTTATATGAGTTCAGTCTGGGTTTAAATAAAGGAAGAAAAGCCTTAAAATTGGGTGGAATTACACTGTTTTAACTTGTATCACTTGTCAAATTCTAATTTTGACCTGATGATGGCACCAGAGCAAAAGTCAGACAATCACCAAAGTTATTGATTCATCCTCTGTGGATCATGAATACCTGTACCTAATTTTATACCAACCAATCCCGTAGATGTTGAGATATTTCACTATATAAGTGACAACATATATACTAAAGTCATAAAGATTCATCCCTTGGGGGTCATGAATATCTCCACCAAATTTCATGGCAATCCATCATATAGATGGCAAAACATTTTACTTAAAGCCAAAAAGGTAAACCTCACAATGGCACTAGAAGAAAAACCAGAGGATCACCAAATCATTCAGAGAACATCATCTGGGGACCATTAATCTGTACTTTGATGGCAATCCAATAGCTGATGAGATATTCACTCTGGACCAAAGTGGGGAAAGCAGAGATCAATATTGCCAAAGCTAGAGACACAACACAGTGGTCAGTTGGCATTGTGGCTCAATAGTCAACTCATGTCTCCCAACTTAAAACTGTACACACAAAACCTGGCTGTGTAAGGCTCTACACAGGTATTGTCTGTGTGAAGTTTTGTTATAGAACTAAGGGACACTATAGAGTTGGTATTAATTGAATATGTGTGATATATTATATGTGAATCTTTTCACATTACAGATCATTTGATGTGTTGTTAATAAAATGATATCATTATTATAGCAGCTTTTAATAATAAAGTGGCAGAGTGCTTCTTTTAAAAAAAGAGGCTCCCGTGTACTTATTTGTTGTACAGCAGCATTTGTCCGACCTGGGGAGACACTGAATCTAGCTAAAGACTGCTGTATTTCTGTGATATATCCGTGTGTCAACTACTATTATGGCCTAAAAGTATCCAAAAACACCTGACCACAATGTGTGAAAGTGTACAATTTCCCTCTCTAACACTGTCAGTCCACACCCAACCTCATGACAGTACAGAGCCAAAACATAAATAATGTGTTTCTGTCTTTAAACTTTGCTACGTGCTATAATTGCACAGCAATCACATGATAAGGTAAGACATAGGTGCATACATATGGTGTAGAAAATCTTAATCCTATCTACTGTTAACATAAAATGCAATGAACGGAAGGCAAAATATGAAATAACTCTTTGTAGTGTTACAGCATGCAAAAAAAAAAATTTTTAGCAGAGATGTCGGCAGTACCAGAGACAGAATGAAAGAGAGGACAAGAGAGGAGCGGTAGCATGAGAGCAGAATGAAAGCCTGCGGTGTGTGACAACAAAAAAAAGTCATGCAGGAGTCAACGAAGAAGAAATTACATCATGCAAGTGAAACTGCACAACTCCAACTTCTCAAACTATGAAACTAAACAAGCTGAACTCTAATCTGTCACCAGGAGGCAAAACATTACGCGAAGCTTCCTTAGTGTTGCAACTAGTTGTTCTTTTTTTTTTTTTTTTAAAGAAGTCATGGTAGCTGGTTTCATTCATTTTTCAATTGAGAAAATATAAGATCGTTTTGACACTGTTACACGATCTCCTGTCAGTAATCACCAGATCACAAAATCAACAAAGAATGTACTCAGAAATATTTGATGCATTAAATGGAGCTTGTAGATGGTAGGATGATGACTTTTACAAGCAAAGCTGCTTTACCTACTAGACTGTCCCAAAGCCCCAGACCTTCAGGAGGCCTGAAAGTTCCAGCTTCAACACGTGACATTTAGTTTGTGGTAATATAATTAGAAAAAGTTTACCCCTTCAAATTGACCTTTAGAGACCCCGTCCTTCAGGAACACAAACTGAGCTACAAAGTCATATAACAATGCTTGTAAACTTAATACTGTGCAGTGTATTATAGTATTCATTTTTGCCCTTTATTTTTTTTATAGATTCCAAAAAAATTTATTTTCAAAACGTATTGATACCTTTTGAAATAAGATATTTTATGTTTATGCTCCTGTGTTGAACTGTGCTTCATATATACAGGCGCCTGTAACTGCTGTCAGCAAAGTAATCACTAATCACAATCACTGTCTTGTGGCCATTGCAACACGGCTGTGTGCACTGAACATTGTTGCCCACAGCTCTGCAGCTAAACTCAAGTCCTCTGAGATGCTATTTTCATAACTATAAAACATAATTACTGAAATATCTGACTGATCACATGACACAAAATCTAATCCTCATCATCTTCAGGCACATGTTCATTTTCTGAGTAACCCTTATCAAAACCCTTCCAATATCAAATTAAGTGTAAGATAAGAAAACATCTGTTGTCTGTTTTAATTCTCAAATTTTGACTGAATCAGTTTTGACACTTTGACACCAGACATTGTTAAAAACAAATATCTTGAGGACTGCAGGCCTTAGCTGAATCAAATGAAGGAATCAGATGGGACTATGTAATATGGTCCTGGGGTCTCTCAAGACTTAAGATACATATTCTCAGGATAAAACAAAAACAGTAATGGAATTAAGAAAACATCTGCATGTGTTATCTGATCTCCAGGCCCCGTCTTTTAGTGGGGCCCTGAGAAAAAATCTAGCTTTAAGGCTTTTGTTATTTTGGTTAATATTGTGCCTATGTTGTTTCACAAATGTATTCTTACAGCAATCAAATTACCACAAACTAAACATGAATTACTAAATACTACAACGCATGCACAGTATGTGGGGAAAATATAGGGCCCACAGCTCATTTTTGGGGCCCCCTGGTGGGTTACTTACCATACAAGGCTCTCAAGAACAATTCTCTAATGTACACAGAAACCTTTCCATGACCATGTGGAACCATTGTATCACAAATGTAGTAATAATCTGAATAAAGCTGAGTTTTAGCCTCCTCTACAATCATGCACGTATGTTAATCTGAAGGAGAAAGTTGGGAATGTGAGTAAGGATGGAGGTGATGCAGCAGAGCTGTAGCGAGCGACAGGCTGATACTTACCCTGGATCTCTATTACAGGGGGGAGAAATACCACAGGGAGGGAGAGACAGAGAGAGGGCAGCAGTGAGAAGGGGAGACAGCAAAAGAGAGAGAGAGAGAGAGAGAGGGAAAGGGGGGGGGAGAGCAGAAATAGCAGAACTCATTGTTAAGGTTAGTATAAGGAAGCCATCACAAGACAGCCACAGTGCCACAGGTTAGAGCAAAAATAACACTGCTGCTGCAACCAAAAGCTAAATCCAGAAATAATAATACCAACAAGCGGCAGCACTCACAGGGCTAACCAGTCACTTGCAAGCATAACAGCAAAGGGCACTGCATTGTTTCACCGTCAGTTTTACCCAGTGTTGGATTATTGAACGTTATTGTATTGTTAATACACTGTTATATAGTTGTATTATTTTATTTCATTTCATTCCTTTATTGCATTCCATTCATTACTAGTCTTTTACTCAGAGTTAAAGTCGTGGAGTTGCATTTAACAAAAGACAGGATACATTAAAAACTATGTATTTGAAATTTACTTTACAGACATCTTACATCTATGTATTCATCTGCCTGGCAACTGAATGGAAGCTGTTCCTGAAAGAAAGCACTATTTATTGGTTGCTGCATCACTGAGTGAAGTGTTTCAGGACGAATGAGAAAAGACCTGCAATACTGTTGATCACCACTAGATGGAAACATAAACCTACAATTCTTTTGACCTAGACTGTGTAAAGTCTACGGTCCCTGACCTCAGTGAACGTAATCACTGTATTTTGTGATGCCTTTATCATGGACCCCATCAACATTTGATCTAGTGTTGGCCAATTTTGTTGTTGGTGTTAATTTACCATTCACTGTCACTACTAGCAACAGTGACAAGATCATGAAGATAACTGTGGTAAAAACATCTTGACTTTTGATCCTAGTGGGGTTTCATTGACCTTGTCAGACATAATTTGACCTTTAGTGTGACCTTCTGTCTATCCTGTCAAATGTGAGGGGAGCATGAGCTCGACTGTTGAACTGCTGACTGTTACCTTTACGAGCCTTCTTCTGTAGCTTCATGGTGTCAGATGACTTCTTCTTGATCTCGTGGCGTGACCTCTTGTACTCTTGAAACAGGATGAACAGAGATGCTTTAGTGACAGGAATGTAAAGCCCTCTGTGTGAACTCAGATTATCTTGCATTTCCAATATCGATTTAAATAGAAAGGCTGCACAGCCAAGAGCTTGCTGATACCGATTTACATTGCTCGGAGGAAAACACTGATCTGAAGAGATATAAGTCAGATCAGCATTGAACATCATCTTTGGTTTGTGGCTATCAGTACAGTAGGTGTGAAATTGGTAAGAATTACATGAAAGCATGAGGTAGTCTATTATAATACATACAAACGAGTCTCATGGTGCTTTAACACCTAACCTGTTTGGATTACAGGATACTACTACAACTACAAATCTACTGCTCTACAGAGGGGACTTCCTGATTCTCTACAGAGGGAATCAAGGACCAAAAGTACAGTAGATTTTGTATGACCCCATGAAGGAGTTTCTTATCAAAGTTGGTTCTCTCTGACGCAGAGGCGTGATAAACACTTGTACCTTTTCATCTGTAAAGCCCTTATTGGACATTCACCACTCTGTATAACATCTACGCTGAACTGACCAAACTCACTCCACTGACTGTCCTATGCTTCAAGTTCCACAGGTTTACAAACAGAGGTCTGATAAGTCTTAAAACTCTTGGACATATTAATCAAACTGGACCTGGATTGTATTTTGCTGTCTCACTGGTATTTTGCAATGTAACAAACTGAACATATTAGTGAAATCTTCATAAACAATGTATTTGTTATCTGATCTTGCAGTACAATATCCATTTATAGTGACTACAGCATTATTAATTATTTTTATGGTTATGTTTAGACTCTCAGAGCACTTGGTTAAGGTTGGGGAAAGATCCAGGTCTGAGTTAAAGGGGCTACTTGTAAGTTTTCTCTGCCGCCAAATGTGGTTTCTCGCAGGGAGTGGGTGGTGGTGACTGTCGCTTGACAAGAGCTTCGGCCATTATTGCATTTACCAGACAAGAGTTTATAATACGTACTCTGCCCAGCGCTCTGTGTGTGTGTGTGTGTGTGTGTGTGTGTGTGTGTGTGTGTGTGTGTGTGTGTGAGTACCTTTTGCATGATCTTTATCCAGCTGGTTGGCTGTCTTCTTCCAGTCCTCAATCTTGTCCTGGAGAGGATTGATCAGACTCTCCATCAAAGCGCTGTAGGGAGAGACAAGAGATTTAAGAGGAAGATACACAAATGAATGTTTCATAGAAAATCAATCATTGGGCAAATATTTTCCTGGTGTGGTGTCTTGACAAGAGACCGACTCAGTACAAACAGCAGAGACCCCCATATTCCAACCACCAAGCCGCCACTGAAAATGAGAAGCTATAGTGTATTTGTGGAACAAGATCATTATATAAATTCCCTCCACGTGTCGTTCCCCTTCATAATTTTAGTATCTGTTGCCCCCCCCTTCCCATCCACACATGCATACACACAAATGCTCACATATACAGTAAATGCAGGTTTATTGGAACAGACACATAATAGCTTTAAGATTGACTCCATCTTCAAAGGGGACCCCTGCCATTATCATGGCCATAGATCAACATTATCATCACCATCAATGTAATAGCTTTTTCTGTGGAAAATTCATTAGAGAGTATGGAGAATGAAGGAAAGGGCAAACATTGGTTGAAAAGAGACTCTTGTTGAGGTTTCCATAGTCGTCTGTGTTGCGTGCCAATGGTTGTATTCATTTACAGTCATTTAAATATGGAGAGACAGAGCAATGTTCCTAATGAGATCCACACAGATGACAAGAAAACCTCATCAAACATCTGTCTCATCATAACCCTGAAAACAAGGTCAGCTCTAGATGCGCTACCATTTTATGACTTCTGAAAAATACTGGGCTGCAGAGTAGTAAGGTCAGGAAAGGAAGGAAAAGAAGGAAGTTAAGAAGGATGCAAATAGTGAGAAGGAAAGGAATTAAGGAAGGAAGAAAGCAAGGATGGACATGGATCTTACTTGGTGAACTGGCGAAGTTTGGCCTCAATGCTGCGATGCCTCATGCACATCCTGGTCAGAGCTGAACCAATATCTCTGGTTGCCCCTGGAAACACAAAACAGCCAAGTTCATATATAAAACACACACACGGACATAGACATCCACACACACAGCATACATACAGATGCTATTGCAGTGTGTCATTGCACATCTACCACAAAAGGCCCTATCTGTTGACCACATGAAGATGTGATCAGTATTTACATTATAGCTATTAGTATGTCGTGTAAAGTAAATGCTGGTAAAAGCATTGTATCCTTCAAATAGATGAACAACTCCTTTTACATTCAGCCAATATTTACACAAGACACCGATCTGCCTCTCACAGACACTACACACACTCCCGGCTTCGTCCAAATAAAGTAGTGTCTTGTGAGTGTGTGTTTGTGGGAGAGTCAACTGCTCTGGGCCCCGAGTTTCGTGAGCTGCTAACCTGCAAGTGTAAACACCAGTCTATTTTAAGGCAGAGTAGATCCGTGTGGAAAAAGCTGACCCCAGAGTTAAAGTCACTCCAAGTGATGGCAGACAGTGCTAATTTCCAAACAAGGTGCTCAGAGCTGCGGTACAGGTGGAACACCAGCTAAAAATCATACTATCATACTATGTGCTTAAAGACTTTGTCACAGAAGTAAGGCTTATACAGTATACAGTGCCTAGAGAATACCATAATCAGAGCTGCCACTGAAATGTACACACTGGAAAATTCTGATTAAACAGGAGCCAAATGGGATTTCCTCGGGAGACACTGTTTATCATAAGGGCTTACAAAGGCTTACACAGTAAAATGCAGGGAGTGCAGAGAGAGGAAGGGGCGTTATTCCAATATGTTATGCACCAGATTAATATTTTCACCACAACTGAAGAATCCTGTGTCAGAAAAAAAAGGGGGAGGTGGTTACTTCTCCAAAATGATTCAAAACACAATTTCAGAATAAATAGGATGTAATGCTCAGCAATGCTCAGCAACTTATGCCAATTCTCACAATTTGTAATAAATAATGTAATGTAATAATGTAAATGTAATAAATAATTTGTAATTTAATTGTAATTTAAACCCAAAAATCCATTTTCTTTAGTGTGCTTGTGAGAAGTTTGGTTCCACAACACCCTAGTGACGTCATCAGATCAAACTTGATAAGACATGATGGGGAACATGGTAAATGTCTCCTGCTAAACATCAGCATGTTAGCACTGTCACTGTGAGCATTTAGCTCAAAGCAATACTTCACTTGAGCACAGCCTCACAAAGACACTAGATTGGTCACCTTATGTGAAGACTGTAAGAATGGACAGAAATCTGAAGAACCTAAATTGATAGTAAACTATACGATGCATCAATCCTATTGTAATGCAAGAATATCAACATTTTGTACAACTCTACAAAACCCTGGATTAAATTCAGTGATGACATATTTTTTTCTGTAGTTCAATGATGACAATCTGAAATTCTTACTTTCTACAATATTGCTGTTTGTCAACTATGGTGTGGTCAAGGTTATGGGAAGACGCTGGTTACGTCAAATAAACTATGGTTAAAGTCGGGGTATGGTTATGCTTAGACAACTAAAACATTTGGTCAAAGTTTAGGTTCTAGTTTATAAAATGGCTGACAACGGCTGGAACGTAAACTCCAGTTTCCTGCATGAAGTCAGACGTGCTACAAACCATTCCACTACCACCACCTCTGCACCTCTACCCCCCCCCCCCCCCCCCCCCCCCCCCCCCCCCCGCTACAATTTCCTGCATTGGCACTGAAGCTTGCAATTGCTAGGGACACTGGGTAGGGCATATATATATAATTGATATAGGTTACAAGTCATGTATTTAAAGGAACAAAAGAGAACGTATGATTAATTGTTTATGCTGTTTGGCTGCAGCGCAACAGCAGGGGACGGACGGACTGACCAACTGAGTGATGAGGTTACACCATTGGTCGGTTGGCTGAGTTTCCCTATTGGTTGTTGCTCTTCCACTTTTTTATTTTTTTTTCAAAAAGGCACCTAGAGACAAATCTAGACTTTTTGGACAAACCTTAGCTACTTTCCATAAAAGAGAGTCACCAGTTTTGCCCCACAGGCGTGGCGTTGGACTTGCCCTCTCTCAATACTGACCGCACGGCAGCTGATGTGAATGAGCTTCTGACTCTCTCTCTGACTGATCATTTTACAAATAAATACAGCTGAAATCACAGCATAGCAGTTTTCTTTAACTTATGTGTATGAAGATTTTATCAGATGGCGTTGCGGTTATAACAGCGGGGTTTTACGAGCAGCTTGGAAATGGCTTGGAAGTGACTGCAGGTTAACATCTAGTCTTATGGGCCGTGTTTCATTGTCTGTCAACAGAAACACAAAAACATGTCAATGAGAACAGCTTTATGGGAAATTAGCTGTATAAAAACACTGTATATGTGAGCACAGAGAGTGGGAGAGAAGCAAACACAGAAAGGGCTGAAACCCGCTGACACTAGGCAGAATGCAAATACAACACTCTCCAGCCATATTCAAGGTTTTGGTCCAGTCTTGGTCATATGAGGAACAGATCTTGCTTTTTATTTCTCATTTAAAGATCAACCAATTCAATCACCCTGTTGTTTAGGCTGACAGATTTTGATACGCAGTGTATTGGTTAAATTGCTTCAATTGAAAATCAACTGTAGTGTCTCATTTCTTCTGGTTCTAGTTTCAACATGGCGTGCTGACCTGGTGTCATCAACCCAGAATGCCCTGCTCATGAGCACCTCAGCTTGTCACTGGGATGGATTTCCTCTGCAGAATCAAACCAGCACGCACTCACATATGCTACATACCCATACACTGCCAAACCACACACACACACACACACACACACACTTACACTGTGTGTTGTTTACATCCAGAGAGAAGTGTTCCATTCATAATTAACAAATTCCTCCCTCACGCCTCCTGATCTACCCGGCAACCATTCATTAAAGTAGAGCCAACCCCCCCCCCCGATACACATACACACACATGCACACACAGACACATACTTCAAGTACACACCATGCATGCCGATCAGTTGTAACTGAATCAGTATTTTAAACCATAGTGTGATCTAATCCACTGTCATTAGCTGGATTTCTTGATACTGGCGTGGGGAGAGAGTGACGTGAAGTCACTCTGAGTGTGTGATATTTTGGATCGAAGGAAAAGGTAGATTGGGGAAGAAATGAGAGCAGAGATGGAGGAGAGATCAGAGTGCATGAAGACGAGAGGGGTCGCCTCGCACATTTTAATGAGCTCACTGCTGGAGAGAGAACCATGGGACCAGAGTTACAGCCAAGTGTTTGTGTTAGTGTGTGTGTGTGTGTGTGTGTGTGTGTGTGTGTGTGTGTGTGTGTGTGTGTGTGTGTGTGTGTGTGTTTGATCTCCACATTTATGATGGTCCTCTTCCTGTTTGTTATTACCAGCCATCTGAGACTCCATAGGAGATCCACGAGATTAGGGGTGGCGCAGAGCACACACACTAGTCACATCTGGAAGACAGCTACTGTGTGTGTGTGTGTGTGTGTGTGTATGTCTGTGCTTGCAAGTCTGAGTTCATTTGCTTCCAATGCAAATCATCACGTTTTAGCACCTTATTTGAACTGAAAGAGGCCTAGCAATGGATCAAACCTTGCTTAGTCTGACTTGCGTCTTTCAAATCTACCAAGACAAATAGAATCTTGATTCAGTGCTGTTATGGAGGATTAGTATTTCCAGAGACACAATTTACTGTGTTCTCATTTAAAAATGGTTTGCTTAAAAAAATGTGCAGTCTAGTACAGCCTCAAAAAAACAAGCGGTACAACAACCACTCTTCCTCTATCTGCCCATTCATCAATCATCACATATGTTTGATAGTAGCAGTGATCTGCTACTATCAAACATATATCAGGTTAGAGTCGTGGAACTCCGACGAAATAGTTCCTGTGTTTTAACTGATACATTTTAAAGATAGAAATATCAAAATGAAAACTGTAATGTCTCTTTTTTTGGCTAAAACATTGTAACATCATGTGACTGGTGTTACATTATTTTTACGTTAACATTGGCTTAAAGGACGTGAAAGATGTGAAAATGGTAACGTGTCGTGATGAACACAGAGTAACCACCAACTCTGTGGTTCCCTCTGTTCCAGGGAGCATTGTTGTGTCTTTCAGGTCATTGTTTTGACTTTAGGGCAGGGAACTTTATTTTTTGGTTCATTCTTTCCATAGTTTCCAGACACAGCAGGCAGCTTCTTCCAGTGAGAAAGTACTGTTAAACCCACTTTGCACTACCTGTTCAGCACCAACAGCAGACAGGCAAAGTTAGAGATTAGCTGTGAACATAGTGGAGTTAAAGAGTCAGATGTTTCCCACAGGACTAGACAGGAAGCTTAAAGGAGTGAGGGAGTGAATACTGGATTTACATTCATCAAGTGTCCACAAACATGACTCCAAATGAATACTAACGTTGCTCCATGTTTGGACTCTGGACTATATCAACTTGAAATAGTGTCAGTGTTATGTTTACAGGTTTTTCCCACTGTCCCTGCAGGTTTTCTCGAAACAATATACAATATATTATTTCATAAAACAAGGTTAATAATTAAATGGAACACATAGATGACTGTTGTGCACACTGATTTGAGGCTGGTGTTTTATATTTCTCTACCATTATACCACTATTTTTCTTGGCTCTAAATTATATATCAATAAAACAACAGTAATTTTCAACAGTGTATGTGTATTTCATTTATACTGTATTCTGTTTAGTATCCCACAAAAGTCAAAGAAAAGAGCAGCTACAGCAACATTTTAAGCAGCTTCTCTATTCAGTCAGCTTCTGTACCAGTATTTTGAGCCCACTACTCTCCTCCACACCCCTCTCTGTCTGTCTGTCTGTCTGTCTGTCTGTCTGTCTGTCTGTCTGTCTGTCTGTCTGTCTGTCTGTCTATCTGTCTGTCTATCTGTCTGTCTGTCTGTCTGTCCTGCAGAAAGAAGGAGGGACTCCCCCCCTGGGAGATATGACTTTACTCCTTTTCCTTCCTCTGCCTCTCACTCACTATTCCCTTTCCGGCTTTTGATCTGTTTCCTGGTTGCAAAGCTCCCAGTGCGTGTATGGCAAGGTACTGAATACTAACCATGTAGTTTCACTGATGTAGTATAATTTATGCTGTCATGTAATTTATGATCATTTCTACATTGGAAAATGTGAAAAACATAATTTTGTACCAAATATAACACACCTGCTTAGAACTGTGTGTATGCAGGGTAATGTGTTCTATATATCGATATTTGACGCATATATTTATCTGGTTGAACAGATTTGATGTTTATTCTCAGACCTGGTGAAGTGTCAGTCTGCCCAGTGAATTGCAAAGCAACCATTCTTTCCCCTCGTCACCTAGCAACTGATTTAACTGACAGGTTTGTTACGGTTTCCATGACAGCGCAGATCTTGGCCTGTTGCTAAGGTGAGAATCAGAATGTTTGTTGCTAAGATCAAATTGTCTGCTGCTACGGAAACGAATGTCTGAACTGCACCGCAAGACAGAGAGGGAGCGAGAGGGAGAGAGAGAGGGAGAGAGAGAATACCACACACACCCACACACACACACACACACAGTAACCTCACTGTGAAAACCGGAAGAGATTACAGCAGAGTGGGAACAGGAACAGATAAACCAACACACACACATGCAAATATGCACATACACATTCACACACACACAAACACACACACACACACACACACACACACACACACACACACACACACACACACACACACACACACACACACACATTTACACACACTATCCAGGAAATAATTACACAACTAAATCATCAAGCTTGCCACCAAGTTCATGTAGGCTACAATGCTGGAGAGTCCAGCAACCGAAATGAATTGACATATCTTGAAATACTCTGTCTCCTCAGCACAGAGGCAGAGCTGCCAGACCTCCAGACACTAACACTAATGTTTACAGGTGACTTTATGAGTAAAGTTACAGTTACAAACAGATGCTGCCGTACACTGTTACTCTCCCACAGAATACTGTTGAGTCTCTTTAAACAGTCTGCTCTCCAATGATAACATATCTCTCTCTCTCCCCTCTCTGTCTCGCTCCCTTTTTCTTTGCCTGGGGCATCTTTGGCCTTCCCACCGGTGCATCTCCATGGCAACTATTATCTATAATCTTGCAGAGGGATTCGTCAGCCTCTGTCTCGTCTTTTGCTGTGCAATGCAACTGAACATGCAAGTCCAAAAGTGAGTGGTAGTGACACCTATGTATCTGACATGGCTAAATGCACCAGCATGTGTATGCGTGTCTTTCTGTGTGTGTGTGTGTGTGTGTGTGTGTGTGTGTGTGTGTGTGTGTGTGTGTGTCTAGTTATCTTTTTTATAAGTCACGTCAGGTGATGGGAGAAAGGTCAATAGTCAAAAGGTCAAAAATAGTCATGGTTCCTAATTATATTCGGATGGCTCACAGTTAGATGGACACAAGCACATGGCAGACAATACAATCTACTATACGGAACTTTTCTTTGTCACACAACCCAGTCTTGTGACCAGATTACACTGTCTATTAACATAATGAGGATATGTTGTTAATTTACGTATCTGGCAAGTTGTAAATATGTTGATACTGAATATATCAGTGAAATATTCACAGACAACATATTTGTTTCCCCCCTGAATATCTGATCTTGCAGTACAATATCCATTTGTAGTGACTCCAGCATTATTAAACATTTTGATGGTTAGGTTTGGAATCTACAGCTCTTGGTTAAGGTTTGGCAAAGACTGTGGTCTGGTTGAATACAAAAAACGTTTACAGTGACTTCAGACACAACGTGTTCATTCACATTTAACCAAAACCACAATGTTTCCTTAAACTTAACCAAAGTGCTTTTGTTTCCATTCATTCAAGATATACACTGCCTCCAACATAATCCAGGCAGCTATTACATGTTGTACAAAACAAATTTGCTGTCGTAGTTTGGTTGTATAGAAATATGATTTCTAGGAGACAGGGTCGTCGCAATTTCATCTGTCTCTGAATATTCACTCTGGCTCCTATGTATTTATTTAAAGGTCCTATATTTTAGACTTTTCTGTTGTTTTATTTGAAGTGTTGATCCATAAGAAGATGTATTTGTGGTTTAAGAGCCAAAAATCATCTCAATGTAGTTTTACAAATCCTCTCTCAGACTTCTCTGTGGAGCTCTCGTAGCAACTGTCTGTGACTGTTTTCTGAGTGATATAATAAGAATACAGCAGATTTCAGGTAAACACTCAGAGAACCCAAATCCTGCGAGCATGGGGCATAGCTGAGAGCGTTGACTGCTTTGTACTGACGGCTTGTTTTTAAGGCTCAGTTTCTCTGTGGACTGAGCACTTTGATAGTTTCACAGTATTAATATAGAACCTAGACCTGCTTTATAATCAAAAAACCTTTAATGTGAAGCATGTATGACTAGCAAATCTAGGAATGCATTCCCTGTCCGGCTCCAGCAACCTCTCAGGCAGTAAGTGTTCATCTTTGTTGAAATTAAATTGTGAGTTTGTTGACCATAGAAAAAGTCCAAATTTCAGTCACCACTACATCACACTTCCAAAACAACCTCCTGTCTGTTGCTCTTGGTAACTAAGACAGCATCTGGTGTGTTAGCTGGAAGTTTTAAAAACAAAACGGCAAATGCACAATTTAAAAATAGAAAATCCAACACAAATGTTTTTGCATTCTCACCAATGGATGGGTATATGATCTTATGTCCTGGACTAGCAAGTCAGCAATTATAAGATTTCTTTCTTTATGCAGAGATTTTATACAAAAACTCAGAACCTATGTGAATAATGAAACTAGAGAGAATTGTTTTATTTGGTGGGAGACACATATGGTCTTTAGTTTTAACAGACTGCACAGTCCGTAAAGATCTCATGCGATACAAAGTTATTAGTCTCCTGAGAGGAGTGAAAAGGTCTGTTTTCCCTTGTGTGTTTAATCCAGTTAGGCGCTGTTGTCCGTGATGTAAATCCCCACGGCGCCTCCATGCATTAGCTGATGTTAACTGATAATCTGTGTCATTATGAGTGACGGTGGCTCTTGCGTACTGTAGATCACGGTGTCAGTTGTGTTACACACAGACGACGAAGAGAAAAATAAGAATGGGAGGAGGAAGACTATATTAGAAAGAATAAGACGGAGAAAAAGGATGTGACCAGTGATATGAGGAGGAAGAGGAGTCATAGAGTCAGAGATGACAGCGGTTTTGACTCAGGTGGCATAACAAGGAGGGGGGGTTATTGCCAGAGCAGGTGAGGCTGTGGTTTCCAAGGTTACAGACGTCTGCAGCAACCGCCCATCTGTTCTCCTGTCACCAGCATCTCTGCAGTGACACAGCAACAATAAGTGGATAGAGGGAGAGAGTAAGGGCAAAAGAAAGGCAGGGAGAGACAAAGAGGAGGCAGAGGAGGCAGAGGAGGAGGTGATGAGGAGACAGATTAAAGAGGGGAAGACGGGCACAGGCAGAGAGACTGCAGTAGTAGCAGCGCCAGAAAAAGCAGAATTATTCATGAGGCCTAGATTCTCTCTCTCTCTATCTCTCTCTCTCTCTCTCTCTCTCTCTCTGTAAAACCAAGTCTGAGATTGAGCTTCCCAGACAACCAGGCAGCCAGTCACCCTGACCAAAACAAGCCATCAGTCTCTGATACAACAGCATCTACAGTGCACACACTGAAGTGTACTCCAGGGTAAATCCTGCACAGCAAACCCCCAATACCGCACGCTGAAGGAATGCATTACAGCATGATACATTATACTTAAGCAATAAGCCACAAGAGGCCGTGGTTTGCAGGGATTTTGATTGAGGAGCAGAGAAAACTAGTGGTTACAGTGTAAATCCTCATTAGGTGAACTA
Organism: Seriola dumerili; assembly: GCF_002260705.1. Taxonomy (NCBI): domain Eukaryota; kingdom Metazoa; phylum Chordata; class Actinopteri; order Carangiformes; family Carangidae; genus Seriola; species Seriola dumerili. Next base: position 13,554,498 of record NW_019174258.1, on the reverse strand, counting down.
ATCAATAATGTAGCTTAACAATGTGGTGAGCAAGTAATATCATGAGTTTTGATATTTGGTAATAAGTTAATAACGTGATGAAATATAAGGTAATGTAAGCACGTGAATGTGTCTCAGCCAATCAAAATGTCTTATTATAGTCACATCCAGTTTACACAGCTAACCTGAGTCCTGTTGCAACATATCACAGCCTCACAAGAGTCTAACTCTTGATCTGTGTGTTTCTACAGCCACTGCATCAATTTTGCATGAGCTCGTGGTGAGTGTGTTTACCTGTCTGCCGTCCGCTTAGATCAGAGGCAGGCGGAATAATAGGGTCTCACAAGTATTAAGGCCACGGTATGCAAAACTATCACTGTGCAAGGCATAGTGTACGTGTTTGTAGTTGTTACAAATAGGGATGTCATGATAGCAGAACTTTGGTAATCGCTATCAATACCAATGAAATTCAAAGATTCTCAGTATAGTCAGTGTGCATGCAGTAGTTTAAATTGACTAAACGTCAGCGTTATATTTTGAGAGACTGAACTGTAATGACAGTAGCCTGTTAACGTTATGAGCTGTGGCTATGTTAGCCTTAACAAGCTAACATTAGTCTTTGTGAACGCTACAACAGATGCCTGCTGTCGCAATTCACAAACAATAACAGCATCATTCCAGGACATAAACATTTTGATGACATGTTGTTAATATAAAGTTAACAACTGAAACTCACTCAGCCTGATTTCTGTGTACAGATGTGGATGCCTGTCTCTGAGGTGTTTAGATAAGTTTGAGGTGTTTCCTCCTTTTAGTTGAAATGTTATCTGGCACCATTTGCATACTGGGTATTGGTCATCTATAGCTTCTCCCCTAAGATCTGCATGAAATACAAAATACACCAGTCTTCGCGTGTTTCTTTTTTTCCACAAGTCGTGGCTGCACCGACACTTGCTGCTGCCATTCCACATGTTGTTGTTGTTGTTGTTGTTTACTGTTTATTGTGCCTGATTTCTTCTTCTCTTCGGATTTGATGTCAGACTGGAAAACACAGAGTTATTATACAGTCCTGGAGGAATCACATCTCCAGTACCTACAAAATCTACGGTACCTTTGTCACCTACAGTACTGTAGAAATACAAGTAGCCTACCATCGCATTTTCAGAATTCCTGCATCGACTTGGTGCTTGGTTCCCATGACATCCCTGGTTACAAATACCCAATGCATATTTTAAATATAGCATTGTAAGGATCTGAGCGACCTCTGCTCCATCAACAACTAGCAGAGGTCCAGCAGCAAAACAGTTTTGCTCAAACTCAAACTGGGCAACCAGCTTCCAACAGGACACCTACAAGTTGTCCTGTCAGCCTTCCACTTGACCAAAATTTCACACATACACACACGCACGCACACGCACACACGATCGCACACACCACAACATGCCAGCTTTGACCTCTGACCCCCTCCCTGGAGCCATGACATCAGTCAGAAGGTCACAGCGAGGTCACTTCCTGTCAAAACACATCTCTCCACCCCAACTGTTGTTGCCATGGTGACAGGAGAATAAGACCGGCAATGACAGCTGACACACGCTCTCAAGGCTAAAAAAGTTACAACACATTGACTGATTCCCCGCAACTGTTTTACTACTATTTCTTTTCTTTTCAATTCACATGTTCACATTTCAATATTTGAGTGTTACAAGTGTTACTGTATTTCCTCCTTCCCTGTCTAATTTTCCCATGTCAGCACACAAAAAAATGTTTAATTTCTTTGCATATTTTTCATATTTTCATACAAATTCTTGGCAGTAAGCTCTGCTGCTGATTAGTGCTACTGCTGCTGCTTATCAGCCTCTGTCCACAGCGACCCATCGCGCTGGAGAGTTTGACCCAGATGAGTGTCTGCTGCGATGAACCTGAAAAATCAATGATCCAGTCCAGTCTGGTTAATTTCCACGGCCCAGTCTGTTCCGTGCCCAGTCCCCCTTAAACAGTGCACAGCATTAATAAATCTGTATGAGGTGGCGAGGCCACAACTTAAAGAACAAGAAGCTCTTCATCTGTCCAGTCTGTTTTTATTCATGGGGTTAAATAATTCTGTGCACCGAGGGTATGAAATAGGTCACAAATGTAGGCTACAAGATTTCCTGATCTTACTGATTTCACATATTCAAATTGATTTTGGTGGTGGAGGAGAAGAGGCAGAGCATGTGAGCTGTGCATTCACATTTCTCACATAACTCTTCTCCCGTCTCTAAACTGAGCATGCAACCCACTGAGCAGACTGAAGGTATCTGACTTCTTTTCTCACAGATAATCCAACGTTTTTTTTTTTTTTTTTTGCTTGGTGCTTCACAAAAACTGAATTGAATCCATCTGAAATGCAACTACACTCGAATATTAAAAATGTTAGCATAATGGGATACCTGAGAGTGAGGAACCTGCCCTGACTGAAGCTTTTCAGATACTCTCTGTTCATTTGTTTTGCATGAGCTGAGCCAAAATGTCTAGCCAATCTGTGCAGAGCAGTTTAAACTGAGCTACTGTAAACTGTACAGTGATTATAGCTTATTCAGCTCTGATTAGGTACTATTAATGCCAAGTAGTACTCAAATTACCTTTTAGGTAATTAGCACTTCAAGCTTTTGCTCATATACATATATTTTAAAAATCTTGTACTGTGTATTTGATTTGGCTCACTATTTTAAACCCAATCTACCTGATTGATGAACTCCTGGCAGTACATGCTAAATTACTGGTACTTCTCCCAACATTGCTCACGTCATCAGCTGATACTGGCCTTTCACATGTGATACGAGTCATGGTGCATGTCTTGTCTTACTGATAATAACGACAGGATAAGACCTCAAACTTTTTTAACACGTTAAAACAGCAGTTTATAACATCCAGTGGGAAAAGCTGGAGCTTTAATCACAACTGATTAAACCTGGTGATCTCAATCACATCATCTGAAATTGTAAATTTATCCTCGTACTGATCATTTCCACTGTGAGAGCTCTTTCCTGGAGAGTCTGCTTGGGAGCACCCAAGGGGGGGACTGTCATGCAGGATGGGGTGGGTGCCTGGGTCAATAAATCACAAGACTGTCATACAGGAGGCCGCTGTTCGTTTCCCACGTAATGCTGTTAGTGATAGTCTCTTTTATCCACGACTGTTCCACAATCTTGTGTGTTTGATATTGTAACCATGACAACGAAGGTTCTCTAACCATACAGAAATACTTATTTTAACCCAAACCCCTAAACCCAATCAAATCGACCATGACGACAAAGGTCCAGTGCGCCCGGGTCGTATCCAAGGGTAGGGACGGGAGACCTGCAGTATATATGGTCATTCTATGTGTCACACAAGACACAAGACTGTTGCTTGAAAATGGGGATATAGCTCCACAGAAAGGCGCCAAAATAACATAACATTATAAAACAGCCCTGCAATAAATTGTATCTTTGTGTTACAATGTTCATTTTTTTGTTTTCATTGTGTCAGAGATCTGATCTGGTAACCTTTCAGTGTATTAGTTAAAACCGATATTCCTATCTGGTTATTATATACAGTATAACAGTATCTCAATTCATTTTCCAGACTATGTATCAAACTATGCATTGTATTATGTATATGTATATTTTATCCTTATCATTCACTCTTAATGGCAAATTGTTTAACAGAGAAGCAGAGCGATAACCCCAGAGAGGAGGCAACCTACTGTGTGTTAAGATAAAAGTCACCTTGATCACAGAGACGGTTGGAATAGAAGCCAAAGTGTCTGTGTGTTGGACAGAAAGAGGTCAAAGGTCAGAGCCAGAAGCCTTCAGCTCAAAAGTAATTGGAGACACCTGACTCTGTGTGTGTATGTGCATTGTTGTTCTAGGGATAAGAGCAAGTAAAACTCTGCTGGCTCTGTGTCTCAGTTTCCTGTCTTAGTCTCTGTCTCTCTATAAAACACACAGATTCCTGTCTGACGAAGAGATGTGATGCGTTCTTATCATGTGGGAATAACCATCGAAACACTTTGACAGCTCAAAGCACTGACTTCAAAGAGCAGAAGCCATTAAAGCATAATAGGAGTTTTCTGTATCCTCTGGTTACAGAGTAGTTCTCTTCTTTCTCACACACAGCTGAACGTACATCCACATACTGATGCACTGCTCTTTTTTTTTTTTTTTCTAACATCACAAATACCAACGGTCACAGTGAGTAGTTGTTTCCTGAAATAATGACCTATGTGGTTTTGATTGGGCATCCCAAGTTAGGTCCCATGACCGGAAAATGTGGATACAGCTCTACCTGCAAGAAAACACCACGGCTCCAGGATTACAGAGACCAGTTGGCAAACAACCTTGACATCAAAGAGCTTTGCTTCAGCACCATTGAGGAAGTACACTGCTCGACAACTTCCTTACCCGGAAAATGCACGCGCACCCCAAAGCCCGGCGCCTTGGACCCATTAAAATGCAGGATACTGTAGAGCAGCGAGTGTGTGCTGGTGTAATGGTTTAGAGTGGAGTCAGCTGGGCCTGGGAAAGCATGCACATTCTCTGGCTTTGATTACAGAGGCCTTAAATCTCTCTTACACACATGCTCACTGACGCATACACACAGAAAGACACACACGCACATGCAAACTGAAATACAGACACACACACACACACACACACACACACACACACACACACACACTCTCTCTCCCCAGAGAGCTAGGCAGGGCTGAAGTACAGGCCTCCAGACAGGGCATATTTACTCTAAAATGGGGGGGGTTGTTGGCAAAGGACATTTTCTGTTGCTAAAAATACCCACATATAAAGTGAAACCAGGCAGGCCAGCTTGTATTGTCATTACACAGACAAATGTGAAGAAATGTAAAAAGAGGAGAAGCAAGAAAAAAAGTTCAGGGGGACCTGTCTCTTGTTCTTAAAACTGCAGGTGGTTAAAGTTCTGTATAAACAATTCTGACCTGATCTCACCTGTTGTAGCCTCTAATCACGAGCACAAATCACAGGCCGCTGTGTGAACAAAAGACACACCCATGTCTTTATCATTTAAGTATTTAGAAAACTGGTAACGTGATGAGAAAAATGAGAAATGTTGTGCGAATAAATTAGGAAGTAGATAAATAAGTTTATTTTATTTTTTTATTTTATGAACTGATTGTTGGCTAAGGAAAAACAAAAAGCTTTGTATTACCAGCTGATTGGAGATCACACTATGTAACTGTTTATCTAATAATTATCTGACCTTGTTGTTGTCAGGTCTCTGAATGAACGTGTGGCTGTTTAATCCACAGTGTTCACAGATGACTTTATGTGAAAAACTGCACTAGTGAATCGTAATGTTGAGGAAGATCATCAGGATCGGGGCTGCGGGCAAACAGCCACCCTGCCGTCGTCATGGTTACAATATAAAACACTGTGGAACGGTCATGATTAAAACAAACACTGATTTCACTGGTTTCACACGGGAAAGGAAAAATTGTCTTCTGTGTAAAAGTCCTCCTGATGCAAACTTGCTGTTCTTTATACTGCGTCACCTGACCTTCTCCTTTGCTTGTGTCATAATTACTACAGCTAGAGGTTACCTAACAATGAAATGCACCTATGGGTAAGCTGCTTACACAGACCACCTGCGGGGTCGTTTTTTTTACAGAAGGACGGACAACTGAAGTGTCCTTGAGCAAGAAACTGAATCTCTGCTAGCTCCAGGTTTGATGAACTCACCAATACATTTTTTAAAAAACGCCTTGTCCTTTATCATGGAAAAACAATATCACAGCATCATCATGCAGTACATTACTGTTAGTCCAGAAATCTGACACTAAACTAAAATCAATGAAAAGGAAAATCAATTGCAAATACATTTGTGCACCTTAGCAACCTGATTATTGATCTGACATCTTTCCCATCATCAATATTAATGTTTGAATTTCAGTTTGGGCACAGTACATCCCTTTATGATTTTAATATGAGGGCAACATCTGAAATTCTTCTTCCAGATGTTAAAATCTTGTCCATAACCTGGTAAGTATCTGAGCAGTAAACAAGATGGTTGTTTGATGCCAGTTTATGCGGCGATGCTTGTCTCTGTACCAGCTGTTGAGTGGCTGATTTTCTGAGCTGTCTGCACTTCCTAACCTCTTGAGGCTACATGACACATGATCTTGAAGAGCTCTCACTGCTCTGGCGAATACTTAGAAAGCCTCTCCGTATTAGGTTCAAGTGAAAGCTTATCTCCGTAACGTATTTTTGCCACTGTGTTTGGTGGGTGTGTATTCTCCAGTACAACCCCACTATGTGTTGAGATGGTCAGCTGAACGACATCGTGGCTGCTGGGCAATTCTGTCACTCTGCACTTGCAACAGTTGAATAATGATCAAACATTCATGCTCAAAGAAGAGAGCGTTAACACTGGAGGACTCTTGAAGAAAATGTCAAATCTTCTGTGTCTATACAGTACACTGTCGAAATATCTTCAGAATGAGTCATGCAATTTAGTCTCGAGTCTTGTTTTTTTCTACTTAAAATAACTGAAAAACTTTTGCCAGTAGGGTGAGATAATCTGGCTCCTTCTCTCAACAGTTTTACCATCGAAAATGTCCAAACATGGTCTTGAAAGGGGGAAGCTCACTCTATTTTTATGTACACAAATTCCCTTTATACGGCATATATATCTTTTTTAGGAAATTAAATTAAAAGACATTTTGACATTTTGGGAATAGAGACTTTGATGAATATGGTAAATATGTAGCTATAGAGCCAGCAGCCACAGCTATAAAAAAATGTTGCTCCAAATGATGCAAACCTCCTTTTGGTGGATCAGAAACAAGATGTGAGCTCCATCCCTTGTGCAGCCATTTATGACCTTTTAAGTTTAGGATTTTGACTTGCAATCATGTGTTCTTATGAGGCTGTGTTTTACGGAGCAAAGCCAGAAATCCCCCTCTACAAGAACATAAGAGGTCAGGCAGTCAAGGGGAATCAGTGTCTTGTATATTGACATTTTAGCAAGGCTGATACCAGCCAAAATGGGGGCTTTGCTTGAAAAATTTCTCTTTTTTTACAGTAATTGTGTTTGTGTTTGTGTTTGAAAGCGATAGATGAAGGAATCATGACGATTCAACAACTCAGCACACTCTCTAAGAGAAGAGCAACTAGGAAAGAAACTGTCTCACGGACACGTTACACGAAGCCCTTTGGGGAGACAGCTTCCTCAAAGCTTCCTCGCAAGTTGATTCTAATGTAGAGCAACACACAGAGGCTCGAAAACATGACTAACATACATGATCGCATGGAAGGGTGTTTTGGATTCCCTGCCCATCCACACTTCCATGTCACCGAGCACACACTGCAACATGCATATCCCCCTCGCACGCCCGCTGAAACATAGCTTCACATATGCTGATGTGCATGCACAATACGGACTCACGTTCTCACACAATCTTTAACAGCATTCACAAGTTAACATGCACAATAGCAACCATGCATTCTTACAGATGGTATCCAGTGTAACATGCAGCGAGCCATCTGCCTGGACACATCGTATGAGCTGCTTAAGAGCAAAGGGAGGTGGTCCGTGCAGCTGGGTGCGTCAGGATCACACACACACACACGCAAAGGATTACACGCACACACATATGAAGACACTTATGGGCCCTTACTGTAACTACAATGCCTTTTTAATATCAGACTAATACATTGACATCAAAATTATGGATAGAAATAGAACTGATTACAGCAACCATAAAGAGTATTCCTTTCTCATCATTAATGTGATTATGAATGGATTTTTCCTCAACCAAACCAAGGATGTTGCTGTATAGATTATAAAGCCATTTGAGGAAACAGATTTGGGGCCATATGAATAAAATTGACTTGACTTAACATCATGTGGTTTGTTATGATGCTGCGTTCATGGCCTGGTCTTTCAGAAAAAAAAAAAAACATAAGAATAAAATATATGCACATAATGTAGCGACAGAACCAGTCAGAGCTGTGCTGTCAGACCAGAGTTAGGCTTGGCTGTGCTGAGTCACACACTGCAGTGGTCTAAATATAGCATTGTGGGTAATGTAGTCCGGGCATCATGTATGCTCCTCAGCCTCTCTGCGCACTCCTGACCCCCACAGATACAACATCACAGAGAACCAGACTGGAGGAGCATTAGCAGAGTAAGAGAACGATGGGTTTCGGTGGATAACACAGATTTTTACAGACAGATAATGTGACATGCAAACACACATAGGCCTACAGCAAAGCCTCTCTCTCTCACTAACTCTCTCTCTCTCTCTCTCTCACACACACACACACATGCGCGGTCAGTAGGTGACGGCATGTCTCTGAGAACACTTTGGTTTAGAGCAGACCGGCTGGCAGGAGGTCAGGTAGCTGTGGGAAACACTGCTCTGCTCTTACTGCTGACAATGCTTCCATCCAGCACCCTGCAACGTTCAAGAGCTGTTGACATACCACAACAAACAGCGTGCACCTTAGGAGCATTCACATCTCCCAATATGACCTTGAGTGGAGATTTTTATGTCACACGTACTGACCAAAAGAAGAATGAACTTCCATATTCTAAGATAAAACAATTTTTGATGTAATATCAAAAAAATAATGTTGTGGATTAATGAAGGGTTGGACAGAGAACTCCCCAAAAACATAATACACTGGCATCTGTGTGTGTGTGTGTGTGTGTGTGTGTGTGTGTGTGTGTGTGCCATTGTTGCCGTGGCAACGCACCCAGTAGGAGAGCCGCAGAGCAGAGAGACAGGAATGAATGGTAGAGAAAAAAAAAATGAGTGGACAAGGATGAAGCATTCACACTCACACCTACCTGTACGCAAATACACACTGAGAGGATCATGAAAGATGAATGGAAGCAGCACATACATAACAAACATTACGAAAGCAGGAAGGCGGGAAAACATGGCTGGATATGGCTACTTCCACAGCATCACAGTATTGAGGAGGAACACAGAGGGCCCATTGTGGTATTACGTCAAACAAATTAATCAAAAACTCTTGTATCAGGCCAAAATGCTTTGTTACAGCCCTCAGTGTACTGACTATTGGACATTTCTATAGACATTTGATTCCTTCCTGAAATCTGGTCGGCTCTACTGTTTTTAAGCTTGCTCAGACAGACAACAGCTTGACTAAACAATGCAACCAAAACTCGAACTGCAGCCAACTTGCATACATGTACTGGTAGATAACTTTGTAGGGTGAAGACTGTATTTCTACTGTCTAACTGGACATTTTAACAATTAAAGATAAAATGATTGTTGCAGTGTTATCTTTCCCAAGCAACAAAATCCCTCCTCATAAAATTATAAAACACTGAATAGTGTTGTAGCATGTGATAAAAATCTGTTATTCAAACTGAATTATATTTCATCGTCTCACCAGTATCTGATGCTCAAGAGATTTTGGGTGGAGAATAACTTAATGTTAGAGAAAGGACCTGAGGTTACAGCCAGGGTTTCCTGGGTAATGTAGTCAGATGTAGTCAATGGAGGGTCCTCAGAAGGATAGAAGTACAAGAGTGTGCTTGTGTGTGTGTGTGTGTGTGTGTCTGTGTGTGTGTCTGTGAGTATGTCTGCGTGTGTGTGTGTGTGTGTGTATGTGTGTGTGTGTGTACAGCTGAGCCAGCAGCAGCCACACTAGTTATCACGCCTGGCTGATGGCTGTTAATGCTGCGGATTAACACCTAACTCTCACTAACTCCAAGCACACACACACACACACACACACACACACACACACACACACACA
>NW_019174258.1:13477231-13542231 GCF_002260705.1 Seriola dumerili | reverse complement strand
CCCCCACAACAGTCCTCTGTCTATTCTCTGTCTTTATTGCTTTGCTACACTCAATGTTCTCTCGAGCACGAACCCCTCTGTCTTTTCATACAGTGCTCGGAGGTCTGGAACAATCCTCAACTGTTGGTCTGTATCATTTCACTACTATTTAAACACATTAAGTATCATTTCGCCACACAGCGCCACTGTGCCTCACATCTGAGGTTCTCTTATTTACAGCAAATCAATGTGCTCTTCTTCTTTTTTTGTCAAATGTGCTGTGTGCAGCGTTTTTTTTCTTCAAACACCAACAAACTGTTCTCAAATTAAAATTCCTACCTTGGTAAAATGACTGTAAACTCATGAGACCACGGTCAGGCTCATTGGCAGCCTACATGTCACACCAGTGGTATTATTAGTGGTAGTGTTTCTCCAAAATCAAGACCACATTTCCCATAAACTTCATTGCTTCCTGCCCCCTAGCTCCCTTCCTCTGGCTTCGCCCTGGATGATAAACATGTTGGAAATGAGTTTTCCAGCTTCTCTTCGCTCCTTTTCACCATCTGCAGTTGAGTTAAACCTTGTTTCTGCCCTCCTCTTGTTCACTACAAAAACAATCACTCTTGTTCTTGTTTGTGTACAGTTACAGATCATTTTCCATCAGCAAGTGTATTAAGATATAACAGACAAACCATGAAAACAGTGAGCCACTAAACTATAAAGGCATGGAGCAATGTGACTGCATGTAATCCAGGTTGGCACTCTTTGATTTGGGCTTCCCCACAGAAAAGATGCTTTTTTTTTACACTCAATCAAACCAAACGCACAACACAGGTATTGTCATCGATTCTACTTAAGTTTATTTAGAATACATCCAGAGTAAGCTGGTGAAATGTGTAAATGTAAATCCTCTTCTTTCCATTTCCAGACTGAAACGCCTCCAGCGGGTGTAAATCTGAAAATGCCGTCTTGGTAAATCATGACATCAATGTTCATCTTGCTAACATGTAGCATCACTGAGCCACGATCAGATCGTTACTTTAAACATTTTGAACAAAGTCTCTGATGAAAGACGAGAGCCGACTCTTGTCTTCTTGTCAAATTGTTTTGGCATTTGAGGAGAACAATTAGATTTTTTTTTCATATCTGTCCTGATGAAGGTCATTTTTAAAAATAATTAATACATTCAACTAAATAAAGGATTTTAGTACATTTTCTCTTTTCCTGGAGAGTGTGTTGCCAGTGTCCTTTGATCTTTTCCAGAAACAATGGACAGGTGCCAATATGAACAATAAAACCTTTTTTTTTTTTTGCAGTAATAATTTGTCCCATTCATACTGGCTATTGACAAATTGCTTCCTAATGAGTTTCAATATAAATATAGGGGACACAATAGGCAGCCCTGTGCACAAAAGTATTCAAATCTTTATTTAAAACTAATATGGGGCTTCAGCTGACATAATGGATATCTCCTAAATCAGGATCCGCATGTTTTCTTTTTTGTTTTTCTTGCAGAACCCATGTTTAAAATGCAACCAAAGCTGTCTGAGAGAACACGCTCCCTCATGTTGTTATCAGCTGCCATTTTATTACTTTTCAGGTGTAAAGGGTGAAAGGAGGATTCAGCTGCGTCTACACGCGTGAGTGCGTACATGTGTGTGTGTTAATACGATTTATGATATTCATTATGAAACCTTGTATTAAGATGTGGCCAGGCAACCTGGCGATAAAACCGCCACACATTCTGTACCATCAGATCATCTCACACACACACACACACACACACACACACACACACAGAAACATACATGTATGCACGCACACATGCACAGTGGCCCTTTATTGCCATGCTTTGTGCCAAGTGTGCCTAGTGAGAGTCCTGGGACTGAACCAGGTTTTACTGCTGCTTCTGCAGAGAGAGCATGTGGAGATGAAAAGAGAGTGGGGGAGAGAGGGTGAGTGGATATAGACATGCATCATCATCATCATCATCATCATCATCATCATCATCATCATCATCATCATCATCATCATCATCGTTATAGGAATAGAGACAGGAGCTGATGAGTAAAACTGTAAAATCAGAACATTTTTCTTGAGCATTAATAAGCAAAACCTCAGAGTCGATATGAAATCCATCAGGAACACACTGAATGTATAATGTTGGACCCTGCCTACCTCTACAGGTCAAGATTTTGCATGTTTCCCAGTTAGTGTTTAAAAACTATTTTATGCACAGGTGACTGTGGTGCTGAAAAAGATCATCAGTTGATGGATTCTGACTTTATCTATTTAATGCTGAAATCCGCAGCTTATTTTTGTTGACATGTAACATATTTCTGTGTGGCAGCTCGCTACATTTCTTGGTGACTGTTCAAACCAGAGGCATAATATACAAATAACCCAAAACATTAGTTTCATATCAAATGCTACTTTAATTAGCACATTCATCACCTAAGCAAATGAAATGTGGTCCCCACTGTGGAAGGTATGCTGTATATCATTGCGATCTGGGCAATGGCACTGTTACATGACTGAAAAGGAAGAGGGTGGTGACAGAGAAGGGCAGATTTAATCAGTCCAAGAATGCACAACAGATGGTTATTGTGGCATAAACGAAGAGTTTTATAACTAGAAATGACTCTCAGTAGAGCGCATACCTCTGCCAAGGCCAAACATTTTCTTCCACCAAATTGTACAAACTCATTGAAGCCAACGCCATAAATAAGTCTGATTTTTTTACGTCAAGGTTCAAACATTACTGATGAAAAGTGTTGAAAAATGCTCTATCTCGCAATGTTACAGAAAGTGATTAAAAAATTCCTGGATCCCGCCCCTTTAACCAGATCCACATCAAATTTAATGGGTTCCTCCCTGGCCCATCCCCCATTTCTTCACTGAGTTTAATGCAAATCAGCTCAGTGCCTTTTGTGTAATACTGCTGCTAAACAAACAAACAAACAAACAAACAAACAAACAAACAAACAAAAAACCTAACCTCCTTGGTGGAGGTGACAAAGATTTTTCTTGATTTTCTTCTTCCCTGATCTGCACACGTGTGTTAAGGCCTCTTCAACCAGTGTGCAGTGGTGTGTGTTTCCTGTAGGCCATCAAAGCACTGAGGTTGCTTAGCAAATTTAAGACAAGCTTCCAAAACTACAAGATCTCACTCCAAATGCTGCGTTCTGAAATGGCCGGACAAACATCAACTAAAAACTAAAATGTCTGTGTTTTCATTATGAGTGGGCCTGTTTCCAGTTAATATAAATAAGATCATCTGACCAGAGACAGAACAGAGCCTGTGGTCTTACTCTCCATCAAAAAAGCCTGTAAGGCCAATAAACCACAGCTACTGGATGGAACAGCAGCTGAATCTGGAGCCACTCTATCATGGAGCTTTCAGCTTTTTAGCAGAAATTTAATCAGTTTCCAGCCAAAACAAAACTGACAAGAGACCATGTTTAGAAAGCCTAAAATGAAGCATAGACTGTTTGTACGACTTGAAAGGCTGGAAGAAATCTGAGTGTGTGAATAAGGGCATGTTGTGTGTGTGTGTGTGTGTGTGTGTGTGTGTGTGTGTGTGTGTGTCTGCACTAATAATGAAGCAGGGATGAAGAGGAGTGTTTAACAGTGCCAAATGGACAGGTTATTAAACATGGGAAACACACACACACACACACACACACACACACACACACACACACACACACACACACAGGGCCCCCACTGACTTAACTGATCAGTGAAGCGGGCATGTTGTGTGCTTATGTGCTTTCATTTCACTCTCTCTCCCTCTCTCTCTCTCTCTCACACACACACACACACACACACACACAGGTCAGGTTGCCCTAGGGAAACTGAAAGTTTGGGCTATGGGAGGGGAGCAGAGAGCACATCTGAGAGTGCACTCCAATTCACCCCTCACCAGAGAATTCACAAACACTTCCACATTTCCTCCTGCTGGATATTACCTCCTCGCTAAAGATCTCTCTCTCTCTCACTCTCTCTCTCTCTCACACACACACACACACATATACACACCATCACAAACACAAGTAGAACTATTTCTCTCACTCTCTCTGCTGCCTTCTTTAACTTTATCTATTGGAAAAGAAAGCTGAATAAATCTGGCACCTACACATCAGGGGCCCGGCAGAAAATGAGGCCTGGACAAGATCCAAGCGGGACAAAGCTGCTAGTCCCACTTTTGCTGGACTATTTCCCACTGGTCACCTTACACAGAGTGTAATGCCGTAAACAGCCTTGTTCAGTGTGTGTGTTACCACTTTAGTGTACAGAATTTCACATAATCCTACAGAACAGAGTCAATAAATTACTATAACAGAAAGAGGATCAATGAGGATTTAATGTCCCTTATTCCCTACATTTGTCTTTATATCAGGAGACTCCACTGAAAGTTGCTGGTGGTTGGTTGGTGCTCATATTCCCTAACTTGTCTTTAAAATACTATTCAATTCTTCTGATCCACATTCTCATATAACCCCTGGGAAAGAAGCTAAGAGAAATACTGAGAGTTTACAGCCATACTGGAGGCCTCTTATAGCAGTTCTGTAAACGCTAACATCAGCAAGCTAACATGCTCTCAATGACCATGTGAAAAGTACAGAACAAATAATTATTGGCTGGAGCCAATCCCAGCTAGCACTGGGTGGAGAGGTGGGTACACCCCGCCCAGATAGCATGATACATGTGGCATATACTTGGGCCACGTGCTTGTGTTTCTTCTGGCCTTATATATGGCCCGGTTCTATGGCCCAAGTCTGACCCATATACAGCATGGTTGTCAGATGGTTGCCACTTCCACATCTGGCCCAATTCTGGTGTACACACAGAAAATGTTCTGGTTGTCAGCCAGTATCCGGAGGATAACAGCTGGAATCTACCCTGATGTGGAAGTATATGGGTCTGAGTGGGGCCGTGGAAACCAGGTGTATACTGGGCCAGAAGTTTCATTTTACTATCTAGGTGGGCAGGTCGCCAGGAGACAAACAATTCACTTTACATTTTCACTTACGGGCAATTTAGAGTTACCAATTAACCTAACCTGCACGTCTTTGGGTTGTGCGGGGATGAAACCCACACAGGCATGAGGAGAACATGCAAACTCCACACAGAAAGGCCCCAGGGTCAAACCCAGAACCTTCTCGCTGTGAGGCGACAGCACCGTCCGCTCCGGCAGGGCGCCAGTCTCTTTCATTTCCACCAGCTGATGAAAACATAGATTTCAGTTGACATAAAATTTGGACAGCAGAATGGAAACAGCCAATAGAGGCTCATAAATGGGAATGTCAGTACAAGAGCAGAGCGCAGGATCATCAGTACCCTTTGGGCTCGAACACACACACACACACACACACACACACACACACACACACACACATACATACACACACTGTAATAAGTAGCACATTGATGTAGCGAATGGGAAGGAAGACAGAGAGCATCATTATTGGTGTCGTCTCCCGCCTCCATCCATTTAACAAATCTATTAGAGAACATCACACACTGTGAAAGAGCAGCAATTGTACAGCAATCTGACAAATGGACTTCAACAGGAATGACTCATCAGTATAGAAAGTACAAAGAGCGTCTGATGCACAGTCTGCATCTTTGTGCCAACATCATTTGTTATATTTCGGCCTCTCTGCATGTGTGGCAGTGGTAGGGGCTTGTGTAATGAGCTGACAGAGCACGGTGATTTCCTGTCTGGCCTGTAAAAGCAACACGAACCTCTTCCTCCATCCTCCTCTATAGGAGCCCACCTGGGGCCACACACACACACACACACACACACACACAAAAGCACATCACCATCACATACTGTGTCTGGCAGCTGCACCTAATAAGTTGCAACAGCCTCAGTCGTATTCCTAGTTTCCCTCAGTGGTACCATAGTATTCAGATCGCCTTCAGTGGGCGGTGAGTGTTTGTCTGACCTTCTCAGCTCTCAGCCCACACTCTGTCAAAACTAGTGCCAAGCTTTAAGCCTACACAGAATATCAAGTGTGTCAAGCCTCCCAAAAAAAGAAAAAAAAAAAACAAACAAAAAAAAAAAAAAAACAATCCATTGACCATGATTCAATAAAGTTCAGTGAGTTCTTTTGGCCGAATGCAGTGCAGGAAAAACACCACGTTGAGTTTTGCATTCAAAATATCAAAACAATCTCAACTGGCTTTGCAAAAGATTTAGAAACAACCAAGAACGTGTGTGATGCAGGAGGGGTGGAAAACATAATGCCACAGTGTGACAATAGAGGAATTATGGACATTTTTTTTATTTAGAAATGGAGCAACTTGCCAGAAACCAGTAAAAAATATAGTTTGTTTGTGACAGTTGTCCTTGTATTGTCAACACTGGCTAACCACATGCCTGTCTTAACCAATCTGCAGCCTCCGAAGGGCTGAAAAATGAAGCCAACATTGGAAGTGCCAAAAACTGCAGTTCCTCTAATGGCCACTTGAGGCTGGCTCCAAAAAAGTTAATCGTCATAGACTCTCATGTTAAAATGCCCAAATTTACAGCAGAAATAAACATGTTTACAGCTGGGTAGAAAAAAAAGTACAGGTACAGGGGGTGAATTTTTTTATAACTCACCTGTTTAAATTGTATTAAGGCTTCAAGTTATACATTATTGAGAGCGTGGCCGCTTTGAGTGACAGGTGGGTGAGCGTATGCTTGCCACAAACCGACCTAAAGTCACACGTGGACTTCCAGTGAGAAACAGCAGCTAGCAGCATACAATGCTAACCGAGACCTTCAACAAAGTTGCTGTATAAAATTCCTCCTGTTGACCTGATGCAACTTCTTTTTTTTTTTTTTTTGGTTTGCCCTTTAATTTGTCACTTATCTGGAGTTTTTGCAGAAGTTGTTGAATTTTGCTGATTCTTTACCAGCATCTGAACTCTCAAATTAAATCGGTTACAATTTGTTTGAACCAGGCTCTAAATACATACATATTCTTGTTGTTGTTAAAGGAATAGACTATGTTTCACTGGATCACATGTTTCGGCAGCTTTTCCACCCAGACAATAATAAAACTCTGATGAAAGACACAACACAGGATTTTTATGCTTCATAAATTGTCAGATTTAAATACATGGCATCAGCAAACAACAGCTGGAATCAGCCTCCCAAACCCCACATTGTTACACAACTCACTGTAATGTGGAACTGACCTTCCTATTGCATTGGCAAATCTAACAAAAATATATCCTGCTTCAGAAATAGCTTTTCAACCTCTCTGAGATACTTCAGTCTTTTTTTTTGTCTTCATAAACATTTGCAGTCCAGATGCTTTGAAGTTTGGGACAAAATGTACGTCTGCACTGCTGGAAGCACTTTCATCAGTCCGGGGACAATTTAGCAGGCTGGTTGATAATATCGCTACAACATAAGATTCCTAATAGTGCTCTCATGTGGAGGGCACTGCAGAAGAGCAAAACACAACACAGTGTTGGCAAAGGGACATATGCAGAACTGATGCATACAGTTTATAGTTTCCTGGACCGGTCCACACACACCCATCCACAAATACACATACAGATGTTATCCTACCTCTGGTGTTGGTGGCCATGTCTGCCACCTTCTGAAAGGCATCCAGGAAGGCCACAGCAGCCAGGACAGTGGTTCTGGATGAACAGGAAATGCTAATTACTTTAGATAAAATTATGATTAAGCTTTATCAATCAGCACAGCCTATTCTGCAAATAGTTCGTTTTCACAGCTGCAGGAGAAACAGCATATTTTATTGAGACACTTAATTTTTCACTCAGCTTTAGTAAATAAAAATGGTCTAAAGCAGACATGTATCTCATAATTTTGAAACAATTTAAATATTTGCTCAATATTCCCAAACAGATTTACATTCTTTTATATACAAGACTATTTATGTAAATGTCTGTCAAAGGAACTTACCGGAGCTGGGAATGCAGCTTAGTGGCCTTGGCGCTGAAGTCCTCCCACACAGGATAGGAGCACTGGCAACACACAGACAACAAGACATGTTAATATTGATATTATATATTTATACACAACAATTCTGTTATGGCCAAACCTCCATCCACACTTTACAGCTGGTGCCAGGAGACAGATATACTTCAAATTTGAATAAATGAGAGGAAAACAATCAGGAAGTCTGTGTCCAACTAAACTGACAGAGTTTTGGATTTGAACTAGCCGAGGGTCTGAAGTTGTTGCTCTAAGCAGATGCATGTTACACAGCTATAATGGCTGTCGTCAACTGTTGACAAGTTTTTTTTTCTGTTTCTTTAACATTTCACTGAAATATGAGTAATGAGGGCACGGCTGTGTTTCTACATTAACTGTCAAACTGTAACCAAAACCATTTTAACAGCCTCTATTGATTAATTATATCTAATTATCTGGTTAATTATCTCTTTTTCTCCCTCCATCACTATGTGTATATATATTTGTCTCTCTTGCTGCTGACATTAAATGTTAAAGTAGTTTGGTTTTAAATCACGGTGTAACATTAATAACAGTAGTGCTATAAAGTACATTAACTTCAAGACTGTACTTTAGTACAATTTTTAGCTACTTGAACTTTATTTGGGTATTTCCGATTTATACCTCTTTAACTCGACAGTAATAGTTACAAGTCTCCTGAACTACTATGACACGTTTATAGATGCAACTGTCAAGTATATAAGGTGGTTAAAAATTGTGGCACTAAAACAGTCAATTAATCAATTAGTCGATCAACAGAAAATGAACTGGCTACTATTTTGAAAATTGATTACATTTTTAAATCTTTTTTTTTTATTTAAGACAAAATGTCTAATGTCTCAGGTGCCAGCTTCTTAAATATGAGGATTTGCTGCTCTTCTCTGATTTATATATTTGTAAATTGAATATCTTTTGGACTATCTTTTGGTTTTGGACTGATGATGACCATCTTAATCATTTAGATGCTGCATCATTAATGGTAAAACAATATTATAATACACATAATAATATAACAATATGAAGAGACTATTCTGTGTTGTTTTACTGTCGATACTTTAGGTACATTTTGATGATATTTGTGTAGTTTTACTAAAGTAAATTTTTGAAATTGCACTGAATAAGACTTTATGGTTCAGTATTAAAAAAAGGTCCCATATTGTATAAAGGTAGATTTCCATGTGTTGTTTGATTATAAAGCAGGTCTAGGTTCTATATTAATACTATGAAAGTATCAAAGCCTCAGTCCACAGAGAAATGCACACAGCCTGTATTCAGAAACTGAGCCTTAAAACCAGCCGTCAGGGCTTCTGTAACTTTGTGATGTCACAAAACAGCAGTCACAACCCTCAGCCATGCCAAAAGCATGGCCCTCCAGGATACACCATCCAACCAACTGATGTTCCTTTTTTTGTTGTAACTTTATTAGCAGCACAACACCAAGTGGTCTTTCTGTCATTGAGCTGGCAAGCTACGCAGTAAAATGTTGATTCCCTTCAGTTCATGATGATACTGAATGATGATGATATGTATGATGATACTGACAATGGCTGTTAGGAAGCCAATTACATCATTGCACAGCCTTCCTGAAGATAGTAATATACAGACCAGTGGCCATACGTAGGTTATTTTTTCTGAAATACAGCAGCATTATAGTCCAAATCTGACCGCATTAACCACTGGGTTTTACCAAGCTACAGTAGTAGGCTACAAACTGTTACCTGTGGTTGGCCTGGCTATGTGTCAGCCAATCAGAGGATAGGGTCAGGCGAAGCATGAGAGAGGAGATGTAAAAGGATATTGTGATGGTTTTTGGTTCTTAAAACAAATATCTAATTGAACAGCTTAACACAAACATTTCTGCAGATCACACACTTTGTTCTCCTCCTGTACCTCTGGAGGTTTATAATGTTTCTCTCAACCCATTTCATTTTCTCTCATCAATGATATTCCCTGTTGTCTTTCCACAAAAGCATCCACACAGACACACACACACACACACCCTTATCCTAGTCTCTCCAGTCTCTCCATCAAATACAGCAGCCACCCCTCCTCTCCTCCCTATGCAGCCACCTAATCCATCTACCCAAACACAGACACACAGAGGCACACACATACATATACAGAACACTTGACAGCTACTGGCATCAAGCAGCATCAAAGGGTTTGACTAGAGCAGCCAGGATTGCTAACACAATTCAAAGCTAAAGCTGTGTCTCTAATGGATGCTGCTCCCCCATCCTCCCACACTTCCTTTAGACTGGATGACTGCTCTATCTCACACCCCCAGCCTCAGCACACATTACATTATACTTGATCCAGGTTAACCTATAACCCTGTTAAATGCTTGCAAATTGTGTGTGTGTCTGTTTCTGTGTTCGGGGGGATATTTCAGCATGAGGTCTAAATATCCGTAGAGGAAACGAAACAGAGAGAAAATGTGAGAAAAGAAACTTAAGGAAACAGGAAATAGTGAAAAAAAATGAAGGTGAAGGAGGACAGCAGGATGGAAATGTGTCTGTGCGCGTATGTGTGTGTGTGTGTGTGTCTGTGTTTGTCTATGCGTGTGTGTTGGGGGGTGGGGCATCCTGTCGTGATGTCAGACTGGCACAGACAGTAAGGGCTGTATACTCTTTGATCTGGCCTGTTTGATGTAGCTTAATTTGGTCTGAAATCACAGTCATATTTCCCCTTGGTACCAAAAGCTAACCCCTCCACCATCCTCCATCCAACACACACACACACACACACACACACACACCCTGATACCTCCCCTCGCAGGCTGTTTGAAGTGCCCCACGGAGCTTAAGTAGTGTGGATGGGAGATAAGGTGAAGTGACGCCCTCCTCCTCGCACAGACACACACCACACTCATACATACACACATGAGCAGCCTTCTACCTCATTAGCATATTTCAGGCATTTCAATCCTGTAAAAATGGCCCGGTGGCAAGTGACCAAGTTATCATTGAATGTATATGTGTGTGTGTGTGTCATTTCTTCCTGTTTCTTAACATGCACCCCCCCCCCTTCACACACACACACACACACACACACACACACACACATACACACACACTGTGTTAGTATTCTGCTATGATGAGACCAAACCAAGTTAACAGTCACATGCTAACCAGATATGCAGCAGTACTGAGAACATGTACCAAGTTAAAAACATACAGTATCGAATGTATGTACATGTTCGCTAAACATATTTATAACTTCCAAGGCCAATGTGAAACAACATAAACCAGACTTCTGAGAAAAAAATTCTAATTTATAATGAATGATCCAGATCTGCCCCTAAATTTAATGGGTTGGAAACCTTCTTGGCAGAGGTAAATATCACACATAGTTGGTATCTCTTAAAAGTTAAATATTAGTCAAATATTTTATGGCCACATCTACAGAGAGCCAAAGTGAAACTAGAAGTTCCAGTTTCTGTTCCACAATAAAGAAACCTAATTCAAAAATATTGGAAACTACTGAAAATCCAGCCGTACAATATAAAGTCATGCACATAGTTTCTGCGTCCACGAACAGCTGCAGACTTTTCTCTGGTCGTGTGGACATGCACACAGTTCCATTCATTCTACGGCGTCCACATTTCACAACGGTGGCAGTAATGCACCACAACGTTGTGTGCCACTATAAAAATAAAGAAGTAGAAGAAGAGAACAAGAGGAAGGAAATTAAAGAAAATATAATGCGTGACCGCTTAAGGCGAATAGGAGAACAGGGCGAGGAGTTCAAAGCCATTTGTTTGTCTTTATAGTGTTTCAATGAAAAATCATATAAAAGTTGGTAACACCGGATCGCCTCACACAACCTCTCTTCAAAACAAGACTGCATTTTGTTATCTGGAGCATGCCCAGTTGCTTGCTACGCGGACAGTCTGCCTGGACACAAATGTCGGGCTACACGTGGACATCCATGCACACAGAGCCTTGCAGACATGTGTGGATGGCGACATTTATGTCACACAGACCTGAGCGGACCCTCCGTGGACACGCTACAGGTATGAATTGGTCTTAACCTTACAGTACGTCTGCTCACTGTTGTGCAGTCTGTGTTTATTCAGCCCAAACAGCCAATGAATGTTCCAACTGTGCAGACAATAGATGTAAGCCGGCTGTGTGGGAGTGTGCCTCTGTCTGTTCTTGTGTTCTAGTCAGATTTGACCGATCTGTTACATGGAGGCTATTTATAATTGATGTATTCAAACTGAAATTTCTTATTTGATGCTTCTTAATGTTTTTCGCTACTCAGACACATGCCATGGACCTAGATGACCTTGGTCATCGTGCCTCACTGTCTGTAAATTCATCAATTAACAAAGCAAAAAAGAAAAACCACAGAATTCACATCTCACTGCATCCACTCACATCTTTCAACAAGACTTTATATTTGCTTCTAAATGACCTTCACTGGTTAAACGTCACCAGCTAGAGAGCTGGACAGCGGACATGTTTCTGAGACACAGAGAGGAAGTAACAATTTTGATGACGTGCTGTTCTGGAAAAAAAAGTTGTAGCTGGTAGCTATAAATTTTAAAATCGGTGACGAATTAAACTCACAAATTAAATTAACATAGTGGTATAGAAAGCATTGTGTTAAAATTAAGTATAATTTTCATACATTTGGGACTTGGAGGAAAGTGAATTATCCCACAAAGAGAGAGGCTGTTTGTCCAGAGTCAAAGCTCTGCTGTGTGAATTCTTTTGAAATCGGCCTCAGCCTGCGAGCCCTCCGCTCCATAAATGTGTCCGCGAGTGTGTGTTTGCCTCAACCCGAGAGCTCAAAGACCGCGACCATAACCACCGCTCTCATATGATTGCAGGACTTGAAATATCACGGCGGCCGAGGGGCAGATACACAGCGTGTGAGAGACGCAGAGTGGGAGACAGTGAGTGTGTGAAAAAGCTTTTGGATTGTATGCTTGTTACATCACCACTTCCTGTGTCACAGAAAAACTCAGCAGGACATGCATGATTACCTCTTATACACACACATGCACACACACAGATAGACACACAGATACAGGCACACAGATACAGACATTGCAGTGTAAACATATCACAACTAAAAACCTATCCCAGCTTTCTTCCCTCCCTGCTTTCCCAAATAGTAAGACTATGATTCTATTGTATCAATGCACTGTTATGCAATCACTGTTTTTGTTTTCCTTTTATGGGATAAATGAAGGGGAATTTTCAGCTTTATACTTTGTACCTTGATACGTCTTCCTTTATTCCCTCCCTTCCTTCCTCTTTCCTTCATTGCTGCCTCTGTCAGGATAAAGCCACACTGAATATAGCACGCTGCCGCCTCCCATTCATTTTCTATGAAGAACGGCAAATCACTTGGAAGTCGCACATCAGGCAGTTGGAATCACTGATAACCAGCCACACCTGAGATTTGTAGTGTTTCTAATACGAATAAAACTGCAAAAATATGGCTTCTATTTCACTCTTTGACTCTAAAACTGAAACCACCATGGAGGCAAGAGGCAAACTGCATTCGGCCTGACAGGATGATGGATCCACCCACAAGCTGTTGGAGGGGCTGGCAGCGTTATCACTTTTGGTCTGGCTGTAACGTTAATCCTAAACCCAGAAACTGTTGAAGACTCCTCCTTCCTCTCTCCCATTTTATTTCCTTTCCTCCATCACTCCTTTAACCTTCTTTTACTCCTTCATTCCTCCATCCCTGCTCCTCTCCACCTTTGGTAGTGCTTAAATAAAAGGTTTAGCCTTGGTTTTCACTTTCATTATTAACAGACTTATTGCACAGTCACAACAGCTCTCAGCAGGGAGTGACATATATTGTCATTTTCTTTTCTTTTCTTGGCATTTTGCTTTCAGTGGAAAGCTACAGAGACAGGAGACAATGGGAGAGAGAAAGTCATGGAGTAAGACATGCAACAAAGGTCCACAGCCACAACCGAACCATGGAGGTGACATGGAGTTATGGGATGTGCATCTGACCCATTCAGCTTCCATGGCTCCTCCATATATTGTAATTTTCATGTTAAGTCGAAATTGTTTGGATGTTTTTCTTGTATGTGCACATGTGTTCAACGCACAGTAAATATTAGAGGTGTAATGATTCTGAAACTGAGACCCAAACCACGATACAAACGTCTTCAGGTGCAGCCTCATTTTTCATTTCATAATCGACACAAGTAAATCATTACATTATTATTCAAACTTAGGGTAAGTGTGGGCTCAATCTGTTTGCCCTCCCCTAATAAATATCTGTAAAAGAATGGACAGTTTAGAGCAGGGGTCACTAATAAGCAGATCTGGACACAGACGCCAAAATTATTGAGAATTATTCAATTTAGATGCAGCATTTCTATTTTAACTGGCATAGCTTTTCTAGCCCTTACTGCACTGGTCACGTGATGTTACTCAGCCAATCATTGTGATTCCAGATACGCACACAGGGGAGAAACAAGACGATAAAAAAGGTTGGACAAATGAATGAGGGAGTGGGATAACAGAGGGGAAAAAAAGAGAAAAGGACTTGAGGAAATGCTGCCCAACCAGAAGTGTTTGAATTTTAATTGAAAACCCCTGGTTAAGAGTGTTTCTAGGATATACAGTAAGTACTATCTTAATTGGACACTCTGAACATTAATAATGTATTCAAATTGATTTATGTGTGAAACTGAAAAAGGCTTGGTTAGTGGAGATTAATGAGTTAGCTGCGGGCTACCTCACACAGTTCATGGGCTAACTCAGTGTCATTGTAACTCATTGTTTTAACCTGGTTCCAGACCACTCAATTTGCTACCACATCTCAGATTTGTTTCAGTGATTCCAATAAGGTCTGATGTTGTGCCTTTTTTGTCTGCTGTGTCTGCCAGTTGGAGAAAGAGTCAACCAATCACAGTTTAGGAGCCAGGATTAAGAATGAAGCGTCATCTTTGTTGAAAGTGGTTGTGGTTGTACTGTAACCAGGGATAAACGAGGATATATCAACTGCATTACTGTTGATAAGAAGAAAACATGATGAGTATAAGCAAGATCTGAAGTTATAATATTATAAGGCCATTTTTATACAACGAAACAGTTTTATGCACGTTTATCTATAATTGATCTATGACACTTGTAATTTCTGAATGAGTTATGGCTGAGAAAAAAGGCTTCAGTCAAGTTCAAATGGACTTTTTATGTGTGTATAAAAATAAAAAGTAGGTAAACTGTGTTTTACCCTCCACTTGATCCCTGTTTTAAATCCAACAGTGTACAAGGACCCTTGTATATTCCCCTATCCACCAATAATAATCCCTCATCCCGATACCCAGCAATACGTTGACTATTTTCTTTTCCCTTTTCCCTTCACATTCTTTCTCCCAGTAATCCTCCATTTCATCTGGTCCTGACTCTGGACTCTGGGGCTCAGTCAACAGTCCTCTGGCCTAGTTCTCACAGCACCACCAGTCCACCCAGTCTGCCCAGCGCTCTATTGAGAGCTCCACTCCACCACTCACTACAGTGGATGAGAAGCTTACTGTCTCCTCTCGTTCTTTTGTTCCCTTTGTTTCCCCCACAGCAAGACAGAAAAACAGAGGAAATCCAGCAAGAGAGACAGAGGGAGAGAGAGAACGGGTGGAGGCAGGCAGAGAGGGATGTAAGGATTATCCTGATTTTTTGTTGTATAATCGAGCCAATTCACACGTTAAAAGAGCAATGCAAGAACCAAACAAAAGAGGCTAATTTCACAGAGCTTCATATGCATAATCGACTGGCGGGGAGTTTTCAAAAAGAGGATCAAACTCATTTTTATCAAGGTTGGGGATGGATGTATAACCCAAAGAGAAAAATGCTACATAATATCTGTCTCCACTTCTACCAGAAAGAATGGCAGGGTCTTTTGTCTCCTCTGTAGACAACTGCACCATCACAGTGATTCAGATCCACTTACACAGGTAGAGCTTTATGTCTCACTTTAAATACAGAAAGGGATTGAACATCGACATGTGTTCAGAGATGGATGAGTTCAACTGGGCCCATAAAGAACAGTCTGATAACCCTAAATCTGATCTTTTCCAACTTGGTCTAAATAATTGATACTGCTTAGAGAGACAATGATAATTTGCTTTTACACTCAAAGATATCATTCCTGCTTTAAAATGAAATTGATTTCTTGCCCCTACATCTGATAATAAAACTGCTGTCGTAGATTATGATTATGATTATGTCACACAAAATGTCATCCATCATTCCTATATTTGTTTAAATATTCTGCTGGCAGGGTTTTTCAATTGTTTTATAGTGGAGGCATCCTTCCTCGGCTGAAATATGGAGTGCTTGTGCAAACAAGCTTTTATAAAATATAATATTAGGCTTGTTAGGTTAAAAGGAGCAGTGGCGCTGCATAGGCCTGGGCAATAAAACAACAGCGATATGTACAAGCGAAAGACACTTCATCAATAGCAATATGAAAATTGCTCAATAGAAAGTCGGATAGTTTCACTGCTGCATGAACAAATACCAACCAACTGTTTTGTTGCACTGACAACAACAGATGCAAAATTTAATGCAATAACATTTTTGGCCATATCGCCCCACCCTAACACTGTATCTAACAGCAAAGGCTTAATGAATGAGTTCTCTTATGGACGAGGTTGGGTTGGATGGTGGGCATACAAAACATGTGACTTTTCGCTGTCTGTCCTGGGAAAGTATCTTCTCTCTTGATCAATCTAGCCAATAATGGTGGCGTGATTAATAACCATACTTGATGATATATGATATGAAAATGCCATATACATGATATATGGCATTTTCTTTGTTAAATAACAGCTCTTGCTTTTTTTCCCCAAATGGTTAAGTTAGTCTCTCCTGACTATGACAAGAATCTTTCCCTAACCTTCCCCGAGAAATTTTATTCTCATAAATTAAAGCAAACTTTAACCACTTTAAAAAGAGCTCATATGAATCATTTTTGTAATGGTCATAAACTGACGAGGGAGAAATCGTAACTGGAACTTTATTTGAAATCAGCTGTAAAAATGTTAAGTATACCTGTATTTCTCTCGTTTAAAAAAGCATTATGCAGGAGGAAGATAAGTGGAGTCATGATTTCCTCCACCATGCTGAGTAAATCACTTCTCCCGACACATAGGCTGGCACTTTGTTTCAAAGGGAGAGGGATTAGCATGCAGATGAGGAGACAGAGGCTGCCTTGCTGCATAATTGATGAAGTGCAGCAGCTAATTCCAATCTAAACATAGTGATGAGGGGAAAGAGGAAACCATCTGTGTGTTGTTGTGTCTCTGCACTGCAAGGCCAGAGATCACAGACACCATATCCGTGAAACATCTGCACAACGGGGTGTCTGCACCGTGTTTTGGTTAAAACTGTACTCTTGAATCTCATGTACAGTAATGCGCCAGGCATGGGGTAGCCATGAACGTACATACATACATTATATGCTACTGTATCACAGCAGGAAAGAAAGATGAGAGATGAGGAGGAAAGAGAGATTCCAGCATTAGTTTCAAACGCAGCTACAACATAACTGTCTGAATGACAGAATGATGATGTTCTTCCCACTAATAACATAACTCAAACACCTAGGTGTACATATGTAATAACAATTTTACATAAAGCACTGATAAAAATGACTCCATGATCTATGTAGAAGAAAAAGTAGGGGTGGACAATCTGATGATCTTATATCGTGGACGATCATTATTTGGCAAAAGGTGCCATATTTAGATATAATTAATTTTAAAAGTTCAATCACTGCTGATTAGCCTGCTGTCAACTGTTAAACAGCTAGCTCGCTAACTGCAGCTGGTGACGGAAGTAGCGCCACATGTACCACTTTTCCACCTGAGCAGAACAAGAACCACCGTCAGCAGTTACAGTCCGTCCATTCCTGCCGGAAGGGAAACACAGGACTAGCTGTTTAACTGAATAAAAACACTTACATAAAGCATCTCCTGTCCAAACTAATGCTCCATATGAGCCAAGCAAAAAGTGAGATTGGTTGTGTCACTCCGTGTCTCCTGTTTGTAACACAGTCTTTCTGTTCAAATTCAGAAGTCTCCATATCCAAGCTGAGGTGACCCTAATGGCATTATGATGGTTATTTTGTCAAGGTTCGAGAAACCTCCTCTAGAGCCACATACATTAACTGTTTCCACTGTCTGAGTTTGATGTGGACTTCCCCTTTCAGCTCTACAAAGCTTTCGGGCCAAAGCAGTATTTTACACATAAACGTAGACAATCAAGCATGGACCACAAAATGTAGAGGGATTTACTCACAGGGCTGACAGCACACCAATAAAAGACAAGAGCGAGGTGGGGCCATCATTATATTTCATTGGATGGTATGTTCACCAGCAGCTATCAGTTATCCGGGCTCTTACAGCTATGAAGATGCCACTTAGCTGTTTCTCTCCTCTCCTTCGCTGGGCTGAAAGTCATTATTATCTGCACTGCTCCAATCGTGTGAGAGGGCTGTCGATGCACGCTGGAATTGCGTCCGTCAGACCACTTAGTCTAAGTGACGGCGACTGTTACTGTGACCCTCAGCACTTAGAGAGATATGTGTGCAGAGGTAAGGAGGAAAGGGACATATCTTTGATGGCTGAGCCTGATGAAACCCAAACGGATTAGAATGTGTCCTGCAGGTTCAAGTCTGAAACATGATTATTAACAAATGTTAACTACAGCATTATCTGAGTCTATTGCAGTCATGGTTGTGGCTTTGGTAGGATTGCTGTTGACCTTGACATTGAAGCTGCACTGTTTAACATTTTTTTATATAACAAATGGATCAAATCACTGTGCACAATGTCAACCAGCTCTGTGGTTCCCCTCGGCTCTATCCAGCATTTTAGCATCTTTTTGTTTGGGTTTTACAGCCTGCCGCTTCAGTGTTGTGGTTCAGTCTCACCAATTTAATAAACCACAAGGTCACAGGCAGCTCTATTCTGCAAAAATAGTTCTATTAAACCTGACTACCTGCCCAGCAACAACAAGTTTGTAGCTAGGTGGTGTGCATGGTGGAACATTTATCTGCTTGGTGCAGATCAAAACAGAGCAAGGAGAGTTAATATTGGACAAGGGTATATGATCAGACACACAACTTCAAAGGTCCCATATTCTGCATTTCTCCTATGTTTTATTTAAAGTGTTGATCCATAAGAAGATATATTTGTGTTTTTAAGAGCCAAAACCATCTCAGTGTAGTTTTACATCTCCTCTCTCAGGCTTCTCTCTGGAGCTCTAGTAACAACACGTCAGTGAGCAAATCAGAAGAGAGGAGGCTCTGAGCCTCTCTTCTGATTGGCTGACTGTTTTATGAGCAATCACATAAAAATATAGCAGATTTCAGGTAAACACTCGGAGAAACCAAATTCTGCGAGGTTGGATGGTGGGTCCAGGTGGGCGGGGCTTGGGGCATGGCTGAGAGTGGTGACTGAAGTCCTGACGGCTGGTTTTAAGACTCAGTTTCTGAATACAGGCTGTGTGCATTTCTCTGTGGACTGAGCGCTTTGATACTTTCACAGTATTAATACAGAACCAAGACCTGCTTTATAATCAAAAAACATAGAAATATCACTTAATACATACAATACAGTACTTAAATTAATGTTGCTACTCCTAAATGAGTAACTACAGTGGGTAATTGTTTTAGCAGGTTAGACAGGTTAGCCATAACAACTGAAAGAGAAAATCGTGTATTATGAACTAAGTGTCACATCACACCATAATGGGAAGTTTTGTTTGTTTATGTTTATGTTTATGTTTATGTTTATGCCTGCACAGCCTAAGCAGCATGTATTTGCTGCTTAGGCTGTGCAGGCATAGGTGTAGAAGCTGTCAGTGCTCATTGACAGGAGGGGCGGAGCTACTTCATGACTAAAGGAAGATGCTGCATTGTAATTTCTCTACTATAAATTTCTCTGCAGCTTTACCATTAAACTGAATTTGGCAGCTTTATTAGGTTCACATTATGGCAGTTCTTTGGCAGATTATTTTTCATACACTAATAAATTAGCTTGTGCTCAATATATAGTCTGATACCACAATCATGCAAGCCAACACACACACGTATGCACATACAGTTAATTCCAAGACAAACACAACTCTCTGAAATGAAGATGTGATATATAGAGCATGAAGAGAACTTTCTTTTCTTCCACTAGCTTCTTTTTTTAAATGAACAAGAGAATATTGATTTGCCACATTCATTGTTATTCTCTGTCTGTGTCTCTGGCCTGTTCATAATGATCAGTGTGTTTTACAGTGAACAGCTGAGTGTGATGAGAAGGCTTTGACAGGCCTGACAAAGGGCTCAGTGAGAGAGGCTGTCTTGGCTGGCTCCCAGCAGCCTCCATGCCTCCCACGACCAGTCCTCTCCATTCATCTCTACCGGCCCTAACGAGCCCCAGGGCCCTAACGACCTCAGAGATTTTAACGAGCTCTAACGAGGGAGATGCTCCTTTACGTGTCCTGTGATTCTGCTGGCACACTGGCACCTTTTACTTAAGAAGTGAAGTGAGTGTTTTTGTGTGGTTTACAGGTTTCAATGTCATAATCATCTGAATCCTTTAAAAACAAAACCATGCATGTCAATGAGGGTAATTTTCCTTAAGCATCAACACAAACAAAACCTGCCGTCAACTTCTTCATCTGTGACTTCAAGAATCAGCTTCTCTGCAAAGAGACTGATTGATTCTTCAGCTTGTCTTCCACCTTTTTAATCCAACTGTCATATTCAAAATGAATTTTCTGAGGAAATTCTTGAGATACATGGATGTTTGAGGCAATGATTATCAAACTTTTTCACATCAGAGACCCCTAAACTGACACAAATTGAGAACCACTGATTTAAGGAATATAAACCCTGAAAGCTCAAAACCACAACATTGAAGCAGAAAATGTCTGACTGACTATAATCATGTCATTTCAGAGGATGTTGCTGCAATAATAATGTAATTGCTAAGAGGGGTGGTGTAAGTTGATGCAGAGTTCTTCCATTGGGTTTGGTGTATAAAAGCTATCATAGAAAAAGTTATTATATAAGCTGTAACACATCACTCAGGTTTATATAACCAGAGTAGCTGCATCTGGCTAGTTGTTGTATTTTATCAGCTAGTTACCATGTCCCTGGTTAGCTTGCAAACTAGCCATGTAAGAAGTCACGTGTTCACCAAGCTTCTGCCACCGCTCACTTTGGAAGATGAAATCAAGGCCTCATGGACAAACAGCACTCACGAGGATGAGAGCTGTCTCTATCTTTCCTCTCCTCTCTCTATTGACACGCATCCCGGGCCTCTGTTTTTTAACAACAGCGCTGTGGTGGGAAGTCCTCCGGACCACACACACACAAACACATTACAGATTGGACTAATGATACGCTTCTACAGAGCATCTTCAGTTCTGCAGCATGGCCCAGAGTCATAGGACATAATTGTCACAGGCTTTTAAAGGGAGGGACAACAATGGGCAGTCTCTGTGAGGATCCGGACCAGTTTACTTCCAGTTCTCCTGGTTTGCTGATGTTGTTGTTTTTCCAGTTTACTACTTTAATGAGGTGGAAGAGAAGCCTCAGAGCCTGGTGTCCATCGAACTCCCCTGATTTCCTTCCCCGGTGTTGATTAGATTTTCTTCCAGTTATAGAAAAACATACAAATTCAACATTCTTTCATTCATCAGTTCATAAACGAAGGCTTTCACTGTATTATACAGTGTGTATTGAGTCTATTGAGTATTTTGTTGAGCCTTTTTCATAGTGAATGCCAGGTGCTATAGTATATCTATAAAAGATAGTTGCTAACTCTATGAGGTATGGTGGCAGCAGGGTGGAGCCGGGAAAACAAGAGAGACGCTCAGATGGCAATACCTTGCAGAGTCCAAATAATCAATTGACCAAATTTCAACTCATTGAGAAAGCAATTGTGTGATTAATCGATAATAAAGATAATCATTAATTGTATATGTTGTATATGACACTGTCTGACAGGGTTTCTGAGGATCTGCAAGGAAGATTTGGTAAAACTGCCCAAACACAGGTGTGTTTCAGTTGTAGACAAGCGGCAACCTCCAGGGCTGAAAAATGAACGATGCTATCAGGAGTGTAAGATAGCCACAGTTATTAAACTGTCATGCACCAAAGTCTCGGCTGCACGCACGCCCCACCTCTTTGCTCATTTTTGGATTAGCCGGGAGTTAGAATCAGGCACTGCCAAGTTGGTGAGGGTAGAACAGCCCACTTTCAGCTTCAAAACCAATCTTCAGAAACATATGGGTGCCAAGTCCATCTTTATTTACAGTCTATGATTGTAGATAACACTCTTGGTGTCATTGTAACAAAAATTCCATCATCTGTTGATGTCTGCAAGACCATTCCACTGACCAAAATGCTGACTGCACACGTTTGAAAATATTTCCGAATACAGACACCTGAAGTGGTTTAAACAGAACCACCTGCATATCCACTGACCATGCCCATGTCTATGTTGGAGTTTATCCAGCCGCCGAGCTTTAGTAAAGCTTTAAGAAAGCTCCTTGCCAGTTGGGTTTGTGTCTGAATGCATTTTTTTTATTTTTTTATTATCATTTTTAAATACATAAATATATGAGCCTTTTCAAGATACATTTTCAATTTTCTCACAAACACAGTGGAACTAAAGGGACAGTAACCCACATACATGTGAGCTTGTGTGTAAAATAGTAGGGCTACACACACTGTGGTGTGAAGTATGGTCATGGCCAGAGAACATAAGCAAAGCAGATGTGGCTGGCCAACAAAAGCCGCAGTCTTCCTGCTACCCACCGTAACTGAGCTGAAGATCTTTCTCTGAGATCTGACTCTGCACGACTGAAGAAAAAACGTCTTCTTCAAAGAAAAAATAAAGCCTCAATTTATGTCTCATATTTGTTCATGGAACAATTGAAATGTTTGTGTTCCATAGTTTTATAGCATGCTGTGAATCAATCAATGAAAAACATTCATACCACTGTTTCCACATTTCTGTCCTGCAATTCGCCTCCATACACTGATTCCAATGCAACAGCAATGAGCTAATGGCCTGCTTGATTTATCAGTCCATACATTTGTTTTTTTTTCCTTGTTGCTTTTGTTTCCCCTTTTTTGTAGTACATATTTTTTTTGTGTTCTAAGATATTTTTGACTCCTTTATAATAACAAGAAATGTAGAAAATCCTCACATCAGAGAAGATTCAAACAGCAAATGTTTTACTGTATAAATATAATTTCTTGTCAATCTATCTGTCTATGATCTTTTTTTCTTTAATAGTCAAAACAAATTAATCACTGAAAGCCCTTGGTAAAATCTGGCGAGGATGTGTTTTGACTGTCTGGTGTGTATTCCAACTTAAAATGGAAAATATGGATATGATTTTTTAACCCACATAAACTATAACAACAACCACTATTTAATGCTATGCTATAAAAAGTGCACATCTTATGAGGATGACACTGGAGTAAGGTACTAAGGAAACTGCTCATGATCTCTGTGTCAAAGACATGCACCAGTGCTATTGTAGTCCAGTTATCTCTGTGATTAGTGTTTTGTTGCAAAAATGTATTAGAGGGCAGCAAAAACATGAAAAATTGTATTTCAACATCTGAATTAAATCATCGCATATTTCATGTGCATCTATTAACTACAGCCTATATCAAAGCGTTTTTTGATATTTTATGCAGCGATTTAGATCCAAGCAAAAAAAAAAAGAAAATCCTGTCCTGATGGAATACAGAGGACGGAACAGAACTAAATGTTGAAAACAGACTAAAGAGACTTTGGACTTCTCTCCTGTTTCCTCAGGGACCAGGAAATCATATTCTTCTTCTGTTGATATATATAGTGTATCTGTTGATATACTGTTTTAAAGTGCTGGTGAGGACTGTAGTGTGGCTATACTATACTGTTATTATACTATTCTGTTTAGAAACGCTGATGTAGTTTTGTACTGCAGTTGAGCATGTCTGTATTACTACATTACACTGTGATTATACTATACGATGTGTTTGTGTTGTATTTGTTTTTACTATTGGGGGTTTCCTATCAAGATTTAGATCCTTAGCTTATTCTGATTCTTCGTGATTTGTTTTGAGTTATGACCCTTCTGCCATCAGACAGAGGCTTCTGTAATGTTTCTTTGCACTATTTTCTGTTCATTTTCACTGTTATGCTTTGTATGTCGTCTCTTGTCACCTTGTCACATGACCATTTTCAAAGTATTTTAAATTGCACACCTATATCTCATTGTGCTTTATACCCTAATGAAGATTCTTTGGCTGTGTCTGAAATCCCTCACTACTGACTTTATGGCCCGCTATATATTTGTAGTGCTGTCCGAATGTATAGTGAGAATTATTATACCCTAGTGTTCTCAATGTATCATGGAAAAGTAATGTCACTAACCAAGCAATATATACCATCATGCATTGCACTCGTGCTGACAGAAAGAAAAACGGCGCAGAGAAAAGTCGTGTCTGAAAGTGTTTTTTCATTTTGCAGATTAGCTTACTGTACTGTACGGTCCTCTACATACAACTCCCTGGATAGTGAGTGAGTGATTTTGGACACAACCTTTGAGTCAAAACATGTTTTTGTTCTTCTATAAGGATTTTTAACTTATATAATCGTAGTGCCTCAGATTTCCTTTAGCCTTTTTTCTTTCATTCATATTCTTCTTTATTCCATCCTCCTGCTGCTGTCAACAACATATTACCAGTATCCACTGGTCCATAGCCAGCTGAGCGTGAACATGACCTCTGCGTCTCATCCTATTACCCCTCTGTGACCTGTGAGCGCGCGTTGCTTTGTGTGTGCAATTCACTAGAAAGTAACGAGACATAGCCTCCAGGGCTACACATTGGCAGACAACTACATAATGCCACACACACACACACACACACACACACACACACACACACACACACACTGTATGAGCATATGGAAAGGTTTCATACATACAGTATATTTTAAATACCAGACATCTTCATTTTTGTGCATTTCTGTGCAACACAAAAGAGACCATTGCCAGTTTGCACAGACACACAAGGGGTGACTGGCTGCCTTGGGCGGAGGATCTGCTGCGAAGAGAAAGAGGAAGGGAAGACCTGAGGAGGAGCAGGATGAGGAAGAGGAAGATGATAGAGAAAGAGGAAGAAAAAGTGCTTTCTATCACAGTGTGGATCTGCTGCTGCTGGCATACAGCAAAATTTAGCTTAGCTCTTGCTGTGAACTCATGAGCACGCATGACACCTAAAAGCGCCAAGTACCAGGTCCATTAGCAAACATGAATGTGTATAATGGTGTTTACAGAGGTTGTCCACAAACTAGGGGAACTAAAGCTAAAGCTTCTACAATCCTTTACTTTCAAATGCTGCAAATTTGATCCTGCCTCCCACGTACAGGAAAAGAAAACAGTCTTGATTTTAGAGTTTATTGATAACTCCTGTTGAAACTGAAGTCAGCTGTTTGGAAGAAGAAGAGCACATCTCTAGACGTCTGAATGTTCAGGAAATATTTCAGATTTAAAATCAGTTAGGCCACAAAATAAAGGTATGATATTAATGGCTAAGACATAGATGATTGTTAACATTTATTCTATGTCAGGATAAACTTGACATAGAATGTCAGTGTTGTTTTTCGAGTGGTTCCATAACCATGTCTTTAAATATGCCCTATTTACCAAAGGCCATTTGATTTGATTTGATTCACTTTTAGGGCTGAAACTCTGAAACTATTTCCATATGAGTTAACCTGTTATTTTTTCAGTCTATTAATTTACATTTTGTCTGTAAATTGCTATAAAACAGTGAAAAATGCAGATCACAATTTCCGAAATCCCAAGGTCACTTCCTGCAATTAAATAGAACAAAAGTATACACAGTATACAGTATCAATGATCTCGAACTATTGATTTGATAACTTAATAACAGTCACATCCCGGATGTGTTATTGATACACAGCAGCCAAACTATACAGAAAGTGTGAAGTGCACTAATCATGCATTGGGATTTTCAAGATGTCTGCTCTGCACTGACTGTTTGACTGCATCCACTTAATAAACCCAGCTGTCAAAACCAGCCTGTTCCCAAGATCCAATGAAGAAAAATTATTAATCCATTTCTTTCTTCTGACAAATGGCTTCGTCTTTGGTGAGCTAGAAACACTGATTAAAGCCACATTGTTTCCCGTCAGAGTGAGTTCCAGGGCTGACGACACAGTGATTCTCACCCACTCACTGACATTCATTCATTGCCTCCTTGGGGACTGAGGAATTCATCCACTCCAGACTGGGGCAATCTTTTTTTTTTTTTTTTTTTTTGGTCCAGGTTGTAGTGACCCATATATTTCAGAGTGAGCTGGATAACATAAACAGTTAGAACCCAGATAAATAATAGATGAATACAGAGACAGTGTAAGAGAAGGACGAGCGGGGAGAAGTCTTTAAAGTGGTATTCTTTGAACGCTGATCGCTCTGTTTCATTCTGTACTGTGTGTTTGTGTTTGAACATCAGAGACCTAAGAGAGATAAATGTTTCTAACAAAGTGTTAGAAACTCACTCTTGAGGTTTTTCTGATATTGTCCTTGACCTCGGTGCTCATGAAACGTGTAGGCCTGGACATGACTATGCTCACAGCCATTTCTGGAAACGTCAAAGACTCAGCTGAAACCACAGCTTTCCTAAAACTACAATGTGACAGGGCGATCTGATGATCTTATATCACGGGCAAAGTTACTTTGGCATATGATCGACTTTTGAGATTAATCATACAGATCGCGTCATTAAAAGGTGAGTTTGGCGTAGCGGCACATGTACCAGTTCTCCACCCGAGGAGAACAAGAACCTCTGTCTGTCCACAGGACGAGAGACCTGCCTGCTGGAAGGAAAACATGAAGAGGGACAAGCCTTGTCTACCTGGTTAGCTCAAATTAAAATACTTATACATACCACCTCATAAATAAATATGCGCTGTCCAAACAAATACTCCATATGAATTAAGCAAAAAGTGCGACACGATTTGTAAGCAGAAAACAGCCTTGTGGGTGAAGAACAGCGGCGAGCAGACAAACATCCAAAACAAGCACCAAAGTGCCAGAGAAATACAAATCACAACTTCCAGTCCGGACTTTCACAATAAAAACCAGAGCGGAAATAGGATGCAAGATTACAGTTCTACTCAAAAAGATTGTCATATGATTGCCCACCCACCTAATGTGACACCATGTTACTCTGTAGCCTGTAGCTGTGTCTCCATGCAAAACAAACCCACTTTAAGACCATTATTGTAGGTTATGGGGTCATTTGATGAGAAGCACTTGAGATGTAATTTACTGTCCCAAAAGTAAAATGAACTGCAACAAACACGTTTTGAAAAACGAGCTGATTTGATTTTGACATCTTGCAGTACCGCAGTACCTCTGTGTACCACTCACTCACCATCCTGTGATCCTCCAGCTCTAATAAGGAGCAGTACAGATGCTGTGTCATAGGTGCTGATGTTGCTATGCAACCAGCCCGAATGGTTTTTCAGAGGGACGAACATTTTCACAGGTCTGTTATCAT
Source organism: Seriola dumerili (assembly GCF_002260705.1). Taxonomy (NCBI): domain Eukaryota; kingdom Metazoa; phylum Chordata; class Actinopteri; order Carangiformes; family Carangidae; genus Seriola; species Seriola dumerili. The sequence continues at coordinate 13,514,690 of NW_019174258.1, read as the reverse complement.
CTCAAAATGGTTGTATTTGGCAGAATAATGATTTCCCATTAGCGCAGAACCCTCCAAACCGCCTTGGTTTATGATCTGCATAGCGGGTGCATCCCATTACACAGCTCTCAGCAGACTCTCCTCCATGTTTACCAAATACAAACGAATGAGCCGTGTGCTCTCATGCATTATGGGAAATGTAGGATCCAGTGCTTTTAGATCTTGACCCACACTAGGGACACCATCTCAGGATATTTCTGCATCTGCTGCTTCAACTTTTACCTTTATTTTGAAAAATCTGCTGTAATCAGTCCCACAAATTTACTTGTAAATCACTGGAATAATACTTTAAATTGCCCACAATGCTCCAGTCAACGTTCATTCCTCTTTAGATATTTTTTATTTAGTTAATCAACAATTGCATAGTGTGCAAATGCTGAACTATTATATTGAAATTAAATTAATTTATATATTTCTATATTCTACAGTATATTTACTATTAGAACTAGTCTTTTGTTCTCTGTATCATGTGCTTAGTATCCAGGATCAGACTTATGTGAATCCCTTTCTCCTACTCCCACATGTCTCACTAACACAACAGAAAGCCAATAATCTCTCCTCAGTGCACAGTAGGAGTGTAGCATTGGCTGTGACCTCTGCAAGGGGGGTCCCACTAGTGGAACTAAAATGTGGAAGGTAAAAGCATCATCTTTAAAAAGAATGTATGTCTACATTTCATCTCTAATGGACAACAGATTTATAGAAATCTCATGCAGTACCCCCCGTTAATGATGTAGGCATGAGCAAACAACAATATTTAAAACTCTAGGGACAAAGAGAAGACATGCATCATGCATGGGAGGCAGAGCTGCATGGGCGTCTGGCAGGCAGACATATTGACAGAGACTGTTTCTGTATCATGAACCATTTGATGGACACTTTCATCCACGGCATCTTACAGCAGCAGCAGTTAGCAGTTCAGTGGGTACTGAACCACTGTGAATCCTGGCGGTAGCCGCTGTTTGGTGCCATGCTGTGGCCATCAAGCTGCAGAATCACTGACTGACAGACAGGCGGGTAGAGGAAAACAGACAGACAGAGAGACAGACAGACAGGACTGAAAAGGCATAGATGCAAGAAGGTTGGGTGTCTGACGGCTGCGCGGGTTCTCACGCCTTCATGTTTTCCTGCCAGATCAGCCTGACAGAAAATCAATGACGCTGCACTCTCATGGAGACGCACAGTCGCCACGGAAAAGAGGCGAGAACGACACAGCGAGGGTGAATATGCAGTGGTTAGTGGTCGACAGACTTTGGCTTAACTGACGATGGTGATGGTGAGGATGATGATGATGAAGCATCTCAAGCAGTCATCCACCCAGGGCCACACGTGTATGTAACGGAATGTGTCAAAGGTATTGTTGCCTGCCCGACGTATAGGTACATTATCGGACACGAATCTCAATTTTTTGAGGCCTCTCTGAGATCTCAATTTGCCCCATAAACACAACGAGATAAATGGACTTCCTGGCACCAACCGCTCATGCAGGGCTTTTATAGGTAACCCCAGTGCTCTTACGGAAGCTATTCATTCCCACAGTCTACATTATGTGCGCATCATCGCAACATTTTGCCAGACGCGTTAATAAACCTGAGTGAAAACAGTGGACTGGGAGTTTTGCGGGTGTGGTGGCTGTTTTTGCGGAGGAAAGGAGATGAATCTAGTGTTCAGTGTGTCCGACAATGGATGCATCTGGATGCATTTGCAGGCAATGCAAGGTGGGGGGGGGGGGGGGGGGGGGGGGGGGGGGGGGGTCGCACCAACAACCCAGCGGGCCGCTGCATCACTGTCAGTAAAACAATGCTATCTGTCACATATAACCAAAATGAACCTCAGCTTATTAGCAGCCTATCCACACATTTAAACGTACACTTCAGCCCGAGACACCAGCTCCATTATGACTGGTCTGTAGGGTTAATCTCAGGGAAGCAGCACATGTGTTTATCCATGATCATGGCAACGTAAAATAGAAAGACTTTTATTTACCTTCATGTCGTTGACAATCGCCTGGAATAGACCCCCGAGGGCCCCGCATTCCTTCTCCACGGTCTCCATGTTTGCCAAATCCACCATTCACCGGAATTTGCAGAAGCGCGCACCAACTGCGCGCTACCAACACCCAGCAGAAAAAATGCAAAAATGTATTTCCACAAAATCACGACCGGGCTCCCCGGTTCCTCCTTCAAACCGGGAGACCGGCAATAACGGGGAGGGGGTGCAGCGAGAACAGGAGGAGGAGAGGGGGTGAAAGAAAAGAATGATGCCGAAACAAACGGCTTGCGCTGCGGTCTCCTCCGAGCGAAGGGAAGATGGGTTGTGAGAGAGGAAAGATGGTCTTTCCCTCTCTCTCTTTCTCTCTCTCTCTCTCTCTCTCTCTCTCTCTCTCTCTCTCTCTGTCCCCGACTCTGGGTCAGTCAGGCGGTGAGACGTTCAGAAGGTATCGGTACGACCATGCTCACCTTGGCGCAGCCAGCGCTACGCGGAGTCGGTGGGGACGCATGTGAAAGCTGCGGAGAATCGGAGCAGTGGATCCCAGTATGTGCGCGCGCGCGTGCGCGTGTGTGTGTGTTTATGTCAGGGTCTGTGTCTGTGCGTTCGTGCATGCATGTGCGCGTAGGTAAAGGCAGGCTGTGATTGGCGCAGAGCCGGTGGGCTCAGCGGTGCGGGGAGAGCAGCCAGTAATACGATCCATGCAACTGCAAGGGAGTGAAAAAAGGAGGCTGGACAACTCTGGACCGCCTGTCACATGGCCACACGCACGCAGAGACACACAGTAGACCACCAAACAAAAATCAGCAGGGGGTAAATGTCAAATAGATTTAGCTACCAGAGGCCAGGGTGCAAGTCTGTGGAAATGTGCACCTGATGATATTAATCACTTTACAAAAATATCAATTTCATATCCTTCAGTGACCTGTAAAGATGTTATTAGGGGCCTTTGAAAAATGTCATGGTGTTGATTTCTTATGACACACTTCTATCTGGTCTAGCCTATATGAAAAATAGACAGAGGTCACTTGGCTAAGATTCATCTGTATGACTGTCCACTGTAAATCTGTTTGACTTCTTTGCCAACTTCTTTCTTTTCTTTAAAATATCTATCATGATGAGTTTTATCTCTGAAAATTCAATTCCTAACCTGGAGACGTGTTAGTTGGTTTGCCTAGCCCCTCACCGTGGAACCGAACACCAGAACAACAGATATACTGGACATCTTGGTGTGACACAATGATCTACAGCAGTGGTTCTCAAAGTGGAGTCCGGGGAACCCCAAGGGGTCCTTGAGGGGGTGGGGGTTCCCAGCAAAAAGGGGGCATCATTTATTTTTACTGAAATTTCAACACAATGAAAGAATTTATGACTATCTTGGCCGTGGGTTTCAAATACTGTCTGTAAAAAAACAATTAAGATGGGGACCATGATCTAATTTGTGTCGATTTAGGGGTCTTTGATGTGAAAAAAAAAAACAAGAATCATCTATATATAAACTATGTCACCTTTTTGCTACAGGCTACTGTTCAGAGCCTCATCTACAACAATCTAATTGCATATAATTCTGTAGATTTCCAGATTTTCTTTTACATTTACAAGTAAAACGAAATATTTTGAGTTCTAGAGAGGGTATTTTAAAAGCAAACTTTGTCATAACTTTGCCAGCTCATCCTCTGAATCAGTTAGCATGAAAGCCAAAGTCCTCTCAACTCTCTTTAACCATGGAAACAGGACTGTTTCTGAAGGATAATACTAGCCCTTGAAGCAGCTGATACAGAACTATCCTGTATTAATGTCATCAGAAAGATACACCAGGGAATTCTGTCTAATACAAACAGAGATAATGCTGGCTCAAGCTGAGTTTGGAGGACTGCAGAATGTTCACGTTCAACAGAGCAATGAATTCATGAGACTGTTTATAGGATTTTTCGAAATGTAAAATTGATATGCAGACAGCAAGGTGCACAACTCCGTAACACTCAAGCAATGTATAGGGTGCACAGTCATTGCACTTGGAGTTTAAACCTCACATATCTTTTCAAAAAGCATCTAGCAATAAATCTATCGACTTTAGCCTTGGTTAAAAAGTAGCTAATAAAGCTTTTATGGTCTATTATGAGAATGCTTCTTTGCAGAGTCTCATTTATGTCTAAGAGACATCCATGGCACATGGCAATGTTTGCAACACACAATATGCCACAAACAATGCTCCTACCTTCTAAGGCTGTATTGTAGGCAGGTGCACCTTGCACACATACAACTCTACACGTTACCAACAAGCAGAGTGAGCTGAAAATGCGCTTCAGATGTTGGGATAAGTCAGGTGGAACAATACAATGCAGCCTCAGAAGGTCGGAGCATTGTTTGTGGCATATTGTGTGTTGCATAACATTGCCATGCGTCACAGATGTCTCTTGGACATAAATGAGACTCTGCAGAGAAGTATTCTTATAATAAGACATAAAAGATGTCTAATGCGTTTTGTGCTTTTAAAGGGAATGGGAGCTGCACTCTTAGTGGTTTATGTTATGCTCAAGATTAATTTAGAGACCAAGTACAATATGTTTGAACCATGCATCTGGCGCAGCAATCATTTTTCTGCTGATAAATTAGCAAACGTGGATATAGACATGCACTAAATGCAACTTGGACTGTTAAAACAGAGCCTGACCTCGCACTCGCAGAGCAATACTAGCGACTCTCTTCTACAGAGAGTAGGTAAGGTTAACTACTTTTTATCCAAGGGTAAGGTTGCTAGATTTATCGCTAGATGCTTTTTGAAAAGAAGTTGCTAAAGACACTTAGTGCAAAGACACTAAGTTGGCAACACTGCTGATTCATGCCAAATCATTTTGAAAGAGCAACGATCAACTCCAGCACTTGGTGGGCCAAACAATGTTGTAACCTTATCACATGTAACCATGTCAGTCAGTCAGCGACAGACCCGTTTATAGGGTTTGGCCCGTCTGATGAGATCTAGCCAAAAATAGCATTCTCTTTCTTTTAGCATAGTCTACTATATGTTCACTTTATTGTTTATCGTATTAGATGTGATTATTCTATATAACGTAACGCAAGTTGCAACACTGTTTAGGTCCAGAAAGACTTAAATTTCAACTACACTTACACAGTAATGCCTTCAGTGTCAAATTAAAGACATATCATCTAGTGAGTGACCCTGAGAAAATTAATTCAGCTGGTGTCACAAGAACTGCTGTTGATATCACAATGCCTGTCAGGTAGACTTATATAATTGTGTATACAGTCACAACTAACTACAAAAGGCAGTTCTTGCATGGGTAGTAATCCTTTCAGTCAGTGTTTGTTGTCGAATGTGGATCTGTGTCAGTGTCCATGACAGTGTCAGAGAGTTCAACATAGTTCTGATAATATTCCGTTTTTATTCTATTATAAAACTAAGATAACAGAGTGAAGAAGAGGAAATTATATTATACAGCGCTGTATCTTACTTACAGAGTTATCAAGTAACTTGATAAGTGTGAGCAACCAGAATGATGTTTAAAAGGTCAAAGGTCACAGAGCCCAGGATATTCTTGTGACCACAGATGGATCATGTAAGAGAGAAGTGCTTGGAAACTGGACAGGCACAGAGAGCGGTATGGGATCTTTTTCTTGTATCGGTTTCAGGCATTAAGACGTTATTGTCACATGATCACCTCATTTCAGAACTCGGCGTCTTGACATTACGTTTTTATTGGAACAGCCTTTGTGTGGATCTTCAAGAAGCAGAGGTCGTGACCCCAAAATAAGTTCCAAATATGAAATTCCAACTTGAAAATCTGATCTACAGAACAGTTTCTGCCTTAAGATCCCTCTGAATGGATGTCGATCTAAAAAAATGTCTCGGGCTCCAGAGAGCAGGTGAGAACAAACATGTGACACAGTGTGTTGTGTGTATAGGGACAAGCTCATGTACACACACACACACACACACACACACACACTTAATCTCATGCCAAATTGTCAGCATCCTGAGACAGATGGGCAGAGCAGAGCACACGCCCATACACTCTATATGTGTACATGTTTGTGCATTCATGTGGCTACAATGGTCCTCTATGGTGACCTTGACAGACGGAAGGATGTAATAGGTATCACATAGCCAGCGCATTCTTGTCTTTAACTAAACATCACTGTGTGTTTATGTTTGTCTTGATGGTCACGTGTGGTCTTGTCCTTCCTGCTTAAAGTTCTCTCACACGCTCTCTGGCTATACCCAGTAAAATTTACTGGTTCACTTGGACATGGCAGAAAACTACAGAGCACGTGTTCAGCAGCAGCGAAATCCTTCTTTGGTTCTCATTATCTCCCACGAGGCCTTTTCCTGAAAACGATCAGATCAGTGTAGAAAGTAAACATACTTCAAAGAGTCATGGAAACAGCGTGGGTGTATTAACAGCTGTGTATGGTAAAGTGACAGATTCCAGCCAGGTTAAATCAATTTGACAAGGTTTTACTGCATTCCCAACAGTGGAGCTGTGGTTTCTATTTAAAGGTGTCTTCAACACAGCTACTAGAGGGCCAGACAGTCTTGTTTGTTTGCCTTCATCCAAATGAAAACCCCTGGTTATGTTTTTCTCTCATCCTGTTGGTATTGGATCCAAAAATCTACCAGCGATCGCCCATTTTATTGTTGTCACTGTCGTGGGTAACGATTTTATGTTCAGACATCTGTGACCAGTTTTCACTATTCACAATAGGAATGTCATTTTCTACACAGTTTATGTATCTACATATTTTAACTTCTTCTTGAAGGTGGGACATGGCAATTGGTGCAAAAACTAAGAGTCGATAATTGCCCTTTTTCCACGGTAAATCAGCATCTGACTGTTTTCACACACAGCAGGGGGTTACAAGAATAAATGCCAAAAAGTCATGATAGGATATGTATTTTACAAATTGATTTCAAAATTATATGAAAACAGTTTATCAAGATTCTGGTTTCTAAGAGGTTGATGAAATCTGGTAACATGGTGACATGACTAAAGAAAAAGTCCAATAGGTCAAGTTACAAGTTAAGCGTTTATTTAGAGTAGCCCCCCCCTTGAAACACATTGCAGTCACTTGCTTCACCTCGGTGCCCCAGCCCTGTTGGCCCTGCTTTTTACACAGTTGTGCACGCACAACACTCGGAGCGTGTTTACGCACAAGACTTCATAGGAGTGGAAGATTGAGCAACCCTCTGCTGCAAACACACACCTTTCTGCTCTGTTTATCCCAGGGGTTACTATCATACACGACAGCTACCAGACAAAAAACCTTGTATTACTGACCTTGTGACACTTGCTGGTGGCCAAATCTGTCAGAGCTACTGGCACCTTGTGTTTAACAGTTGAACTGGTGAACAGATGAAGGTGTGCCGTGTGCGTGTTGGTGGTTGAATGTCTTGGTTTTTGCTTCGGCACCCATGTGAATGGGTAAGAGCAGGCACACCGCCTGTGTGACACGCACGTCTCACACCTCGCGGCTGCATCGCGTAATGTAGAGGTTTGTCATCTGTTTGTTTGGTGGTTTATGGTGTACAGGTAGATTGGAGGATGGGGACTGTTGACTCAGTCTCAACTTAAGTGTATTCGACCTTCTAGTCTTGATGTTAGCAACAAAAGGTTTTAGCTTCATCCACCTCCATCTTCAGGTGCTCACACTCACACACAACAGTTTGTCAGGGTTTGCACCCAGTCACAAAGGTAAGTCATATTACCTTTGTGAGGCAGTGGCATGTGCTGGCATGGAGCATAAAGGCTCTTTGAGTTGTATGGTCGGCCTCAGAAACTTTGTGGATCACTGCTCTGTGATGCAGTGATGCTGGGGGATAATAAAGAATATCTTATCAGGAGCCAATTTACTGAGTATGGTTGAAGAGCCCCTTGGGCTTAGTCTGCTGTTTCCACTTTTTGGGGGTAGCTTTCAGATGTTTCAGAGGGAGCTTTATATTTAGGTTTCCCTTTGATGGAGGCTGAATGCTTCTTCCAAACAGCACACTCTCTCTGATTGTGCCCCTCCTTCATCTTCCTCAGGTTGGATGAATGTTCAGAAGCAGCTGTAGCTTCTTGTTACTTCCTGGAGGTGGCTGAGCACTTCATGAATACAACAATACTGAGCCTCAGTTTAATCTTTCTCTTCTCTGCTGCAGTCACATGAACTGGAATGAAGGATATTTACATGTTCCTCTGTAGTGGTTTGTTCATGTTCATGTTGGTCTTTGAGCGATTACCAAAAATGTTCTATCAACTGTTGATGACTTTTTAATGATTCACACTAAGAATTGAAACTGTAAACCCACACAAATTTCTAATCCTAACAAGAATATTAAGGTAGACAATGTACACACAATACAGACAGGAGTACAAAGAAATATTATTGAAACTAGAATGGCAATACTGCTCTGATCTGATTTGACTGGCCTGTTCTCCATCATGCATCAGTGAAACCTTTACAGATGATCCAGAATGTGGCAGTGCGTCTGGTTTTCAATCAACCTAAAAGCACATTGGTCACTTCACTGCTCATTGACATCCCCTGACTACCCATGGCCTCCCGAATCAAATTCAAGTCAGTAATGCTGGTCTACAGAGAGACTTCTGGGTCTGCACCCATCTAATAGAACTGAACTTGAACTTGAAGGAATGTCATCCCTGCACACAAGGCGATATCAGTCCGGACCGTTCTCGTTTGAGGTTTGGTGGAACAAGCTTCAGCTTCTAGCTTCTAGCTTCTAGCTGTTCTGATAGCTTCTAGCACCAGCTATCAGAACAGAGATGTCCCTCTCTATCTTCAAGAATCTGTTGAATATGCATCTCTTCCCAAAGCACCTCCTCTCCTCACACCTTGAACACCCGAACATGCCTAGTACTTGGTGTGTACTTCTTTACCTGATCTCCTTTTGCAGTTTGTCCAAGGTCTCCCACTGTGCTGAAGCTTGAGTGTTGTTCCTCACTGTACATCTAAAAGCGTCTGCCAAATCTAACTCTAAATGTAAACCATTTATTAATTGTTATTGAGGGAACCTGCAGCACTGTGAACTTACTTTTTATGATGTGATATAAACTTGTTGAAAACTGAACTGGGGATATCAGCCACATGCAAAAATTAGCCAGATTAAGATATTCTAACAAGATATCCAACAGCACTTAAAGCATGTAACCGTATGCATTGGTTTCAAAATGTCAGTTGTTTGTAAAAGCACATCTTAAACAATGGAAACTATTTACATAGCAATTGAAGTGTATCATGTCCAACACAGCCACAAGTTTTCCTTCATTCCTATAAGAGTCTGTAGTGTTCCTGCCAGCTTACATTATTATAGTTCAGTTCTTTCACATACCAGTATTCAAATACTGAAACGCAGAGTGCTAATAACAAATGGATCCACTTTAAATCTCCAAATTACTGTCAAATTCTCATCACTCTTTCATAACTACCCATTTGAACAATAACTAGCTATTTAAGGCTTATTTCAGTGAGTCAGAGAATCATTATCTGAATCATTCACAACCTAAATGATCCCACCTCCTTCTGCGAGTTATTGATTCACCATCATGCAGCTCCATCTGCATTTGTTGCTCTGCTAGGGTAAAAAGAAAAAAAATGTCTTATATTACATCCAATGAACTCTGGTGTCAATGCATAGGCTACAGTACAAATGTTTCTATTCTACATTTTTACCCATTGGCATTAAAACCCTGTCTTGCTGCTATCCTCACCTGTTTATTTTTTCCACTTTCTTTTTTTTTTTTTTTTTTTACAGTAAGCAGGGAAACAGGAGCCAATATGCACCTGCTGATAATTACACTGGATGACTGACCACAGGCACAACAGTGAAGCATATGCAATAAAATGAAGGAAAAATAAGCATTTTTCATTCCTTAATATTCATTGTGTGTGAAATGCGTGTGGTAAAACTGCTGAGAAGATTAGTCCGTGGGTTTTAAAATCATATTTTTTACATGCCCTAAAAAAGAGTTAGCATAATAAGATGATTCACATGCTGCAGTGAATCACATACAGCATGACAAAGCTGAGCCTGTGTGGAGTCAGTGTAGGAAGCAGTGCTGTTTGAAATGAACATGTTTCTGTGTCAAGAGTTGAACGTCTAATAAAAGAGGCTGAGTCACATTCAATGAAGAGAAAGCTTCTGCCTACCTCCTGCTGCCATTTTGAATCACAGGCTGCTGTTGCCTCAGATCATGTAGGAAAAAGTAGTGTCTTTACTTATATTCTCTTATATTAGATTAATTTTTTTTTTTTTTTTTTTTTAATATTCTTGTGGCAGGTAACTGTGAAAGTCATAGTTTCCCACCATTTTATTAACCATTGCTGTTTTTCTGAACACTTAAAAGTAGTTTCGCATACAGCGCTTAATTGATGACATGTTTCTCAGTAATTAAAAATAAAGGGGAGTTTTATGCTAACAATTACAAACATTATTGATGAAAACGAACCATTAGGGCATTAGAAAAAAATCAATCACTTAACAGGAGTTATTTTATATTTTCTGTTGATGCACACACACAAACACACACATAGGCAAAACAGAATGTGCTCAGACCAGTGCTCCTCTGTGGGGTCAGGGATCAGATGTCAGCTGACCATTAAAAGAGATGACAGGGGCATTTCTTTTGAGAGGAAGCAGCAGAACTTGAGCAACTGATGTTGCCTACTGAAAGCAGATGTGAGCCGCTCAATAACACAACAATGTCCTGCAATATGTGAACTATTGTTCGTGTCATCTGGTGAGTTGCTCTTTTAGGAAAGTGATTTATCATCAGCTGGAAGAAGAGCCAACAAGAACTTGCTGTTTTTTTGGGGGCCATAGAGGAACTGTGACCAGCAGTGACCTTTGATATGGCAGCAATTGTCAGCAATATATAATTACAGGAAGCAGGTTTTAGATACGGCCATAGACGATAAGACTGTTTCAGTGAAAACCACATTTAATCCCTCATAGTTGTAAAGCTGATATTTTTATATGTCACTTTGACTGATTAGTGAATTGTCGTGGTTGGTTTCTCAAATGGTAAAAAAAAAAGGCAATAATGAGACAATAATGTGTAAAAAAAACTCCTGAGTCTGGGTCTGACGCTTAACTATGTGGCTGAGTCTCACTGATGTTAATGCTAGAGCATTTTTACATAGTTTAAAACATGTGTAGAGAGGAACTTTAACCATACTCATGTGCAGATATTGTTTTAAATCTAGAATCTAAAACAAATATTGGCATTAGATACTAAAAAATATTTTCAATCAATGCATTACAAGGTTTTTGTCCAAAACCAGCGTTCATGTCTGGCAATAGTGAAAAACAAAAATACTGGAATCCTGCACCTAAAACTGTGTAGGTTTTACCATTAGATCTGATGCTGACAAAATTATGTACTCTGCATTTGAAAAAATTCTGGGATAGTGGAAAACAATCTATACAATGTTGTGTATATATTAGCCTAATATATCAAAAGTTATAGCAGTCATGTAATTTTTTTTTTTTCAGAAATACTGTACCTCAGCAGGGACATGGCATATCATCTTTAGATGTCGACTAGCTAGCTGCTAACTCACCTCAGCCTTGTAAATTCTCTTCTTCATGGATGCCTGAACTCTACCCTTGATCGTACCAGCAGGGAAAACCTAATGGCGCCTCACTAAAGAAAGAAGTGATCATGAAAAGATTCACAGGTTCCACTGCCATTGTTATTTGTTTTTGGGATCTGAACTTTGGACCTGGAAATGGATATTATGTCACGTGTGGCGTCGGAATTATCAAGCTGACTGATGGTGTGATCTTTTCTTTCTTTACCCCCACATCAATGTCTCTCACTTTATCTCATCTCATATGCTCTCCCCTCTCTTCTTTCTTTATTCAGTCACGATTTTCTCTCTCTCTCTCTCTCTCTCTCTCGTTTCCAGCGTCATTTCCTGTCTGTGTGCTGAGTAAGTCCCTGTGCCTGTCAAGTGTCACAGCAGACAAAATAAAGAGATGTAGGGAGGGCAGAGGAAACAAAGATTTGGACAGTTCAAGAAAAGGGGTGTGGGAGGTTGCCATAGAGAAGGGGAGATAGAGGAGGGAGAGGAATACAGGAGAAACCCCAATTTTTTTATTACCCTCCTGCACCCTGCACCCCTCCTCCTCCTCCTCCTCCTCTGTATGGCAGAGCAGAATGTAGGTCTGCGCTTGCCTACAGCCATCAGCAACAATCAGTTCTGCCCCAGTTACTGACGCATCTCACAGACGACACACACACACACACACACACACACACACACCCACACACACACACACACACACACACACACACACCCACACACACACACACACACACACACACACACACCCACACACACACACACACACACACACACACACACAAACAAAAACACACACACGTCACAACAGGCAGAACTACACACACAGATGCACATAGAAACAGACACACAATATGCTTACAGAAACACACACACACACACACACACACACACACCGCTGGCATACAAATCTGCAACATGCCTGTACACATGTACGTGAACATTTGACAATGATCATGTTTCACATTTTAACACAGAGAGAACATTTTACTAACACTAATTACTAATGCTAATTAAAATATTACCAGTATTGTGTATTTATCTCTGATAAAGACACATACACACACACACACACACACACACACCAGTCTGGCAGCACAGCTGTATTTTCATACCAGCTCTTAGAAGTTTCGAAACACACTGATTTTAACTGTTGAAATGGGAAAGATGTTTTTGCAGTGAGTTCACAGAATTTGGGAAATTCACATATAAATATTTTTTTACGGTACCATCCTCTGTTCTGCTGTCTTACTGTGGATATGCATACTGACTGACTGAAATCTGATTGGTAGGAGCCTAACAGGCCAGTCTAACCTTTACGTTGGCGTAATATAAAGTACGTTCTCCTCAAGAGACATTTTGTTGTGAGTAAGTGAGAGAGTTGACCTGAAACAGACCCACAAGACCTGGTGAAGCTCTCCCCTCTTGAATTCATCCTGTGTCGGTTTTTTCCTCATGTACAAATGTGAGTGAATAAACCAGTGTAAAATAACATCAGCAAAGTAAACAAATGTTGTGTAGGTTTATGGGAATTAACATGACAGAGTTGTGTTGGGCTTAAACAGCTGCTCTGTTCACGTATCTTGACAATTTGGTCATTTACAGCCACAGTGATTGAGCTCTTGGTTAAAGTGCAGCTCACCAGCTTGGCCAAGCACAAGCTCGCCATGGCAACAGTGGCTGCATGTTGCATGAGATGTGGCTCCCATCAAGGCCGGTGTTTGGGAAATCACTGAGAATCTTTAGCCTACAAAAAAAAAGAAAAAAAGGAACTCTTTGGGTGCTATATGAGTTTCTACATAACATTTCCACTGATGTGTTCCCTTTAACTGAGCTGCTGACGGCCACAGAAACTTTTTTCTGGTCATCTGAATGTCAGTAAACTTTTCATGATGTAAAGTCTATCCACATATCGACAAAGCGTTTATGCCACAGGTAGGTAGCGGCCACGTCAGAGCAGGGACGACCAGGGAGAGGTGAAGACTAGTCACCTTGTTGGAAAACTGTTGCCACAGTAACTGTAGAGAAAGAAGTTTCAGTACTTATCTGGGCCATGCAACATTTTGATGTATAAGTGCAGTCGGGAGTAACCCCCATCTTGACCTACACAGATCTATTGAGATGGTCTTTGTTTCTGCAGGCATATGATCTCGACATGAGTCAAATTAAAGGAGCAGCCAATGTCATCGTTATTCTTCTTCTTCTTTCTTATTCTACAAGTAGTTCGGTATATATTTTATTTATGGGGGTTCATAGTATGCTGGTGCAGCCCTGTTTTTGTTGGGATGATGTTGGGATGAGTTCCTTTCCCGGTCTGCCAGTGCGTGTGTGCTTTATCAGAGTGGATCTCTTTCTCTCTCTCACCTGCAACCCCTTTCTAGCTCCGTTTCAGAAGAGGGTTTCAGAACACCCCACACTCCATTATTCATCCCGTACCTGCCAGCACTCCTGTTTTTCCCGAGAATAAAAACGATTCAAGGTTATCTCCTGGCACCTCCTGGTTTGTTGTTTCTCCCAGCAAACTCCTGTAATTTGCATGGCCCTCAACCTTTATTGTAAATAATCATCATACACGGATCCATACATTTTGTATGTTTGTCTAACATTATCCAAATTGCCAGAATGTGTATGAAACACAAGCTAGACACACGTACGTACAATGTCAACCCACCTGTTACCACAACCTGGCAACCCACAACCCAAATCAAGTGGTGTGTGCAGCTGTTCTCTGCTCTGGCAGGCAGGACATTTGACTGCAGTATGAATTAATTGTTGTGAAATTAACAAATTTAGTTACAGGAAATGTTATGAATGAGAGTTTGTGATCAGTGATGTTGTCTTGATGAATGTAACTTTTCAGTATTAGAGAGAAAAAATACTGATGAAATCTCCTCATAGACACAAGGAGCAGCTGTGCACAGAGGATTCTTGACATTAAAGGCAACATGGATGACCAAGGTTTATTTCTCATGTGGGCTGCAGCGTTTTTATTAATTCACCATGAAATGAACTAAGCACTGCTTCCAGGTCAGTTCTGGAACAAGTGCATGTGGACTGCAGGACTACATGTGGTCTTCTTTAAACTTTTGACCTTTCCCTTTACATTAAAGCTAAGTACAGTACACTGTAAATGCATTCTAATGTGCCACTTGAGACAAGTTTCCTTCTGGTGCATGTAGGTTTGGTTGTGCTAATAGCAGATCAGACATGCTGGGGATAGGAAAAGGATTAGTACACGACCTTAATTATTCAAAAAAAAAAAAAAAAACTAAGCAAAACCACCATGGACAAATCACCAATTTTTTAATTATATTTTTCATGAGCTGATCATCTGTACTTACATGTCAAAAAATAAATAAATGAATTAATAAAAAACATTGTTTTGCTGTAATGTAAGGTCCTGAGTGTTGGAATTTTTCTAAATAAATCACTGTGAGGTGACTCATCATGGTGCCCATATGTGCTGCTGTCTACAGGCCCCATGAGATGAGAGTGTGTGTTTTTGTTTCATTACATCCTGTCAACATGGTCACACACACACATTAACTCCAGTTTGTATTCTGTATATCCTTTCATAACAATGCAGAACAAAAACTGAGCGGTGTTTATTTTATAAAATTATTTGTATATATAATAATAATTGTCTCATGAGTTTGTAAAAAGTGGCCACAATTTTTATGCACTTATTCATTTATTGAGTTCATGCCCCCCCCCTCCTCTTTTTGTGCATAACATTTTATGAATTTTCCATGACATCGTGATCCTGTTGTTACTGATGCAATTTAATTTTTCCTGATAATTATATACTGCCCTTCATAGACTTCAAATCATACCATGTAATGATGGTCAGAAACACTGCAGCAAAATGTATCAGCTGAAACCTCGATATATTCATTCCCCTCTGACATATTCTTTACGCATACATCAAACTTTCACATTTCCTCCTCTAACACCAGAGCAGTTCTGAGGAGGTGAGAATATTGAATGGCAACAAATTCTATTGGAATTATGGGATAGGAGGCACAGATATGCAAATGCTTTCCAATATTAAGACAAAAAAAAGCCTTTATTAAGATTCTTAAATCTTAATGTTGATGACAAAGCTGATGGTGAGGCAATCTGAGCAGGAGAGGGGAGGAAGAGAAGACATTTACATCAGGGCAGGAGAGGGGGAGAGGAGGAGGACAAACAGAAGAGAGGATCTGCTCTCTCATTAATTTTTCACTTTCATTTATTGTAAATTATTTAAGAGCCATGTTGCATTGCGTCTCCGATAAAGCGTGGGTCCCCTTGTATTCATGAGACACTTAAACACCAACAAAGGGACATGTGCGCACAGTCGCACACACACCAGCTATGCCCAGTCCTAGTACTCAATATTCATACATTCAGAATATTTCACATACAGTACATACACGCACTGTTATGCATACAGACAGACTTGTACCATCCCAGGGGAGCTGATTAGTGAAAGATTTGTCATGCAACCTGCCCCCCTACCCACATATGTGCTATACATACACACCACCACTGCCAGCTCTTTTTAAATGGATCACACAAATACACACACAGACAGCGCAGACTTCCCTGCACTTGGTAATAATGCCATATTCTTTTATATTAACCTATTCAGTTTGGTGAATAACTCGTGAACTGCAAACTTTTGTAGCAATTGCATAATAAGAAATAATCAAAATAATTCAGACATTTCTCTGCTGCTGAGCATGGTTTCTTACTTGACAAGAGCTTCAGCCATTGATATTTTGTCATTATAATACAAGAGGTTATAATGCGTCCTCTGAGCAGCGCTACATCTTCAGGACAGATTGGAGGCCACAGTGAGTCGCGATCGGAAAGAGACCAGGCGGGCCAGCTGGTTAGCATGCTAACTTCAGTAGAACAAAAGACGTGATAGAAACAAGAGTTAACTTTGGTGTTGCTTTCCACCTCTGGAGACAGCTGCTGGTGAGTAAAGGAATAAACTGGTAAGTAAACAGCTGTTAATGCTAACACTGACTATGTAGCAATAGCAAATCTCACAAATAGCCCCTTTAACATGAGCGAATAGTCATTGTCCATTTAACATTGAAATTTCATACACTACATACATACAGAAACAGTTAGATATATCCATCACACTTGTGCTCTGACTCGTCCACAAACTTAGTCCTTTTTTCACGTGTAATGCAATTTTTTAACTGGCCTTGTTTGTTTAAACCCACAAACTTATGTATTCTATTAACAACATCCATATTTCTTCTGTATTTGCATGTCTTGTTGCATCCTGACCTCAATGTGCAGCATATTTGGCATTGAGAGTGAGTATTAATGCAACTGCTATTTCATATAGTCACTGATCTCCATCAGTTGTGTTTAACTTCTTTCCCTTTTGCAAAATTCATTGTTGATGTTGTTGTTGTTGAACTGTAGTATTCATATGCTTTGTTGTTAATACATTTAAATGTACGTTTTTCCCTGTTGATACGCCCTTGTGCAGTATGCTTTGATAATGCTATATTTGTATTGTCATGTCAAAAACACCTTTTTGAATTTGAATTTCAGGTCCTATCATCTTTTAAAACACAACACTGTGTTGTGATTCATAAAGAATAGGAATGTAATCTGAACCACCATCTTGAATCCCAAAATGTCAAACAAATTAACAAAACTTCTCAAAATGAGCTCCCTGAAAACAGATGGGTGCATTTTTGCATCAAATTTCACAAGGTAACAGAAGGTACCAACAGCACAAAATCTCCTCTTTGTCTCACACACACTGTAAAGCAGTGCTGTCTGCTGCTTGGCCCAGATATATCATACTGTCTGGATACAGCATAGCAACAAGGCATCTGATCAAAGAGTACAGAAGAGAGGAATGGAAAAAGAGAAACACAATAAGGACTGTGGAGACAGACAGAGAAAACTGGTGGAAAACAAAAACAGGGAATCACAGAGGGAAATAGGAAAGAGGTTAATATAACTGCAGAATGTTTGAAAGATCAGTGAAAGACAGAAAAAGAGAAAGAGGAGGCGAAGGAGGAGCTCTCTTTTAGGGAACTAGTAGATTTGGAGACAAACTAAATGAGGACTAAGTTATTTTGTCTCATTTCATTTAATTTAATACTGTCTACATATATTTAAACCTTTTAGAGCCACTGAATGAGACTTGGTCCACGGTTTGGACAGCTACATTTCTTGCCGGCGGTGTCAGAGTTTTGAATACTTTCAGAAGGAGTGTGTTTGGTGTTGATTACATGAAGGGGATAATTCAGTGGTGGAATGTCTAACTTGGCGCAAAAAGCCACAAGTAATGAAACAGGAATTTATCCAAAGAAAATACCCCTAATCAACCGTTCACAATTCAACACATTCCTAAAGTCGATATAAAAATAAACAGGATTTTTTTTTTTAGATGGGTTTAGATAGTTCTTAGTCCTGTTAGGAAAACCATTAAACACCGAATCACAATGACCAAAATCTGTCAACACAGGTGAGTTACCAGTAAGCAGGTTTGTCAAATGCTCAAAAATTCTGTATGAAAAGTTGATATCTCGATGCAAATAGCTACTTCTTTTGACTATGTACAATGGAATAAAATAACATCCAAAAGTGGGCAGAGGTTCATTTTATTTTCCTCCCAATGATGGTTTTCTTCTGCTCTTCGTTTGGTGTAGGAATCGATCATTTCTGAATGCATGACTTTGACGTGGTTCTCCTCGACTTGGGATGTTTCATGGTGGATTCAGTGGCTGGAGAGAGATCAGTAAAGAAAACATCCAAAAAGATCACACAGTGGGAGATAGATGCAGCTCTATCCATCCATCAGCTTCTTGATGTTAACTGTGGGTGGAAGCTGGCAGAAAATGTTCTGTGCTTCCAAAAGGCTTTCAAAAAACTCAATAAAAAATGCAATAATGTGTCAACTGGGAAAACTATTTATCTTCCCATGTTCTCCCAGCAGAATGAGCAGGGTTCAGAGATTGCTATAAACATTCATGAGGAGCAAATACTGTGCACATCTCCCCCATATGGGCAGGTGGTGTTGCTATGGACTTGATGACTTTTGTCCATTTAACTTGTCCAACATTTTTCATTTTATTCAAGTATCTGCTTATGTCACAGCTGTGCACTACCATCTAGTGGTTAGTTTAAATGCATGCACCCAGAAACACTACCAATTACTGGATGTCACATATGCTGCAGACTTTTATTATGGATCCAAGAACTTTTTCCCCCATTTATCAATGACCACTGCACTGAGCAGGCCAGAATGAAAAAGTATTGGAAAACAAAAAATAAATGGTAAATGAATTGTCAAGGAAGGACAAGTAGAAGGAACTGCACACCACTGTATCCACCCACGTGGACCATAATATACAGTAGTTTTCATTTCATTCAAAACACTAGAACTCCTCACTAGAACTTCCTCTGTGTCACAGCCTGGGCCCACACTGACCTTTTTTATGCTTTCTGGTTGCCTTTCCTGGATCGTGACTGTACATGTTGAGATTGTATTGGGTTGCACTGAAATTCCACATAAACATTTCTAAAATAATATTGTTTTGAATAATGCATTTATAATGCCTTGATTATGTCTTATGAATTTATTGGAGATATTATCACTTGATTGCCCAGACACAAACTTGGAAAAGCTTCTGTCCAAATATGACATTTCTTTTTATCAACTGGGCATTCATATTGAAAGGGTGACATTTTTTTATGTGCATGGTTTTGCTATTGAAAATGGCATAATACTACTTTTGTCAAATATTTATTTCCTAAAAACAACAGACACTTATATATGTGGTTGATTTCTGGTAAGAGCATTTCATTTAAGTGCTTCTAAAATCATTAGAATTCATTCGGTTTTTATTGGCTATCAACTGATTTATAGAGAGACATCTATTAACGTCACATAATAACCTATTATAAAAAGCTATGATGCCAAAGGCCAGTGTCAGACATAAGATAATCATGACAACTATTTCATAATGTTGCCAGTTTATTGTTTACTCTGGCTGAACCACTCAACCGCTGGAAGCTTGTCAGGTGCTGGTGGCTCCAGTTAGTTGTACCCAATCAGAGGCCAGAGACAACTGGCAGGCCCGCCTCTACGTGAATACTATTGGTGAAATTTTAATACGTAGTGGTGTTATGGGCGGAGCCTGTGGCACCACGGTGAGTTTTTTCGAGAGGTAACATGTTAACTGCACTAGGCCCGGGAGGGAAGAGGGACCAAGCAGCTTTTCATTGACTGTACAGTTATCAACGGGTGAGTGTGCAACAGTGGAATAAAACATCTGTATCAGCGTTTTAATCCGCTGTAATGTCTGTTTAACGTTACTTCGTGTCCATATTCTCTCTGTTATTTGAGAGGCACCGATCAGGATACAAAGGATGTCGGTCGTCTATCACAGTTATTCCAGGTAGCTAGTTAACGATCATTTAGCGCCAGAAAAAAGGCTCGTGCAAGAGACAACAACTATTAAAATTACATTGAACATATTTACCTAAAAAGCTAAAGGGTGTCGCTTTTGTGAACGTTATGCAACATGTCTCTCCTCTCCCCTTTCACATACTACATCTGTTTGTGGGACAAGGACAAGGACATGGGCATATGTTGGACTAAACAGAGGTTTTCAAAGCTTTACATTTAACACGTTGTAATTCTGTTGTCCGTGTGGCTTCGACGTGAACAATGCCAGCTGATCTGGCATTACCTTTGTTCCAGATGTATTTGTGTGTGTGTGTGAGAGAGAGAGAGAGAGAGAGAGAGAGAGAGAGATGTGAAGCTACAGAGAAAACAAAACTTTATTTCAGTTGAATAAATATGGTGGCATCAGTGTGTCCAGAGTTTGCTGTACAAGCTAGCTTTAGCAAGCTGATGTTATCTTACATTTCCAAGGGACATCCACTTAAATTCCCCCAATTACCTAATTTGTTTGTCAATTAATGTTTAGCTTGTGGAACTACATATATTGACCTGTGTGGTGCATTTGTTAATAAATAGTACACGCAACTACACTGAATCTGTATAAAACAGAAAGCATGAAAAGGAGGATACCTGTAACATCTGTTTGTAATTGTGCCATTACCTATTGCTTGTGCTGCACTGTTTTAAAACGTCTGTGTTGGTGTACAAAGTGCAGCATGCTACTGCATAACTGATTTTAACCTGGTAACTTGACCCTTCACCAGAGATGAACAGTGCAGTGGCAATGGAGGCCACCCGGAGACGAACCCAGCCCAGTCCCAACGGGAAAACATCTAAAGAGGAGGAGCAGCCTGCACAGTGGGGGAGAGCATGGTGAGTTGTTATGCTACAGGTTGCTATGGGCTTTTGTATCATTAAAAATAAATCACCAAAGGTTTCACCAGAAGTTTATAACAAAGTAAAGCTTGGCTAAAGTCATTACGATTCATTGCTTCAGAACCATGCATATCTGCATTCAATTTTGTGCCAATCCATCAATTAAATGTTGAGATATTTCACTGGATAAGTGAAAATTAGGTGAACACGAAATCCATCCAGTGTATTGCCATTACCAAAACAATGCAGCTAGCAAAGCAAAGCTGTGTAAGAGATGAGGAGAAATCCTTTATAAGATTATGGAGTTATGTAATTATTATTTAACTTTTTTTTGCCAAATCATGTCATTTCCTTGACGCCCAGCAGACGATTTTCAGAGCAGATATTTTGCCTCGTCATAGCAGGAAAAGTACAGGTGTTATTGATTACATTAAAAGATACTGCATTCCATTTAGGTGAGCTTGTTCCAACGTCCTGGTGTTATACATGCTGCCCTACTGTCATTGCTGAATGTGACACCTGATGGAGGGAAGCCAAATTAATTTAATTTGTGCTTTCCTGCTATGACAAGCCTAAAAGTATGCCCTGGAAAATATATATAGCAAATATAACAAAGTTAAAAGGTCAAAAAATTGTGTAGTTAACTCTTTCATTATTTAGTTCACACTTGCTAGTTGCTTGTGCATTGTAGTTTACTGCTTAATACAGGACTTAACGTTATCTGGCACTGTGCTGGAATCCAGGCAAGTGGGTGTTTTAGATTTGAAAGTACATAATTATTTGTCTGTGGTAAAAATTCTTGCATATTTTTTGAATGTGGATATGTGTGCTTATACTACTCAGCGAAGTGTTAGCTCAACAATACACCTGACCATGTTACTTTGAAAAAGCACTACAAATGATATGCTGTTTATTTTGTTTTCTTAGTATTGTCGCATTCTTTTGACTAAAAAGTTTGGAGATGCATATTGGATATTCTTTATTTAAATTTTAAATTTTCTTTTTTTTCTGACAATGCAGGTGTAGGAGTATCTAAAGAGAGCTATGTTATCCAGCATGCTGGGTCACTGTTAGATGGGGAAGGGTCATTTTGAATGTTATTAGTAGCCCCTGTGCTATTCCTGCTGTGACAGTCAAAATGACTGTCTGTTGAAACAAAGTCTATACTTCACAACACACAGTTTCTGCTTAAAGTGACAATAGACACATTTTTTACTTAAACCTATTGCTATGAAGTAAATGTCATTACTCTATAGCCATTACATTGCACCGTGCGATGGCTATAGAATAATGACACCATTGATGTTTAGATTGGTTCCCTATATGTCTTGCTTTCATTATGCAATTCTGTCTGCCACTGGGTGTGAAATCTCTCAGGAAAACGAACACTCAATTTATAGTACAAAGAGTGCATCTGCCATTATGCAACCAAAATAGGAAGAAGACAGTGGTTTTGTTTTCTGCGGCAGCTATTAGTAGCTTTCCCCAGGTGGAGGAAATGGTGGACAGAGGAACAACCAACTGTGAAAACTCTACATGGCAAAAAAAAAGCTCTATTGTTGGAGGAGGCAAAGATGTTAAGATGTTTCTTGCTTTGGACAAGTAGTCAGGCTGATGGCGGTAGCCATGTTGTGATTTGGTCTTTGCAACTGCAGTGCCAACAGTAATACCAATTGGAAGTGCTAGAGGAGAATAAGTTGAAAAGTTGTCTGTTTCCACTTTAAGACACAGAGATTTGGTCTTGTGTGATGCATTCTATCTCTATTCTCAATTCACTAAATTGTCTGAGAGGACAAGTACAGTATACCGTCCTCATACTGTATCTGTTTGTGCGTCTGATTCATTCTCAGGGAGGTGGACTGGTTTTCCCTGATTAGCGTGATCGGCCTCCTTTGCTTTGCCCCCTTCATCGTGTTCTACTTTGTGATGGCATGTGATCAGTACCAGTGCTCCATCAGCCAGCCTCTGTTTGACTTGTACCGTGGAGAGACCACGCTGCTCTCCATCTGGTCCCGGTCACCCTCCTTCACCTGGTCAGCTGCCAAGATATACGCCATCTGGGTGGCCTTCCAGGTAAGAGAAAGGAGAGGAAAGTAGAGAAGTGAGTGAAATTGGAAAGAATAAATAGACAATATAAGGCAACAAAATTGTCCATTGTTACACACGTAAGCCAAAACAAGTTCTGTTTGTCCCTTAGGTATTCCTGTACATGTTGGTTCCTGATGCTGTCCATAAGTTTATTCCTGGCTATGTTGGTGGAGTGCAGGATGGAGCACGAACTCCTGCTGGTAATTAACACACACATACCCACGTTCATCAGTCCACCACATTTGTTTAATTAAGAGGGACCAAATATACTTCTTAATATACCTCTATAAGTAGTCCAAATATTGTAACGAAACATTTGTTTCTTATTTAAAACACATGTTTGACATTCATTCAGAGCAGTGTATAGCTAGTATCTTGAAAAATCCAACTCTTCCTGTATTGCTTCCTTATTCCCTAGGCCTGATTAACAAGTATGAGATAAATGGGCTGCAGTGCTGGCTGATTACTCATGCCCTGTGGATTGCCAATGCCCACTATTTCCACTGGTTTTCTCCCACCATCATCTTCGACAACTGGATCCCTCTGATGTGGTGTGCCAACATACTGGGATATACTGTGTCTTCCTTTGCTTTCATAAAGGCCTACCTTTTCCCCACCAACTCTGAGGACTGGTGAGTACTGACACATACACGGAAACTAGATAAAGTAGTTTGCACTGTAATAGCACATAATTTAATCAACTTGTTTTCCTCCCCCTGTTCTTATGATTCTGTAGCAAGTTTACTGGGAACATATTCTACAACTACATGATGGGCATTGAGTTCAACCCGCGCATTGGCAAGTGGTTTGATTTCAAGCTGTTCTTCAACGGCCGGCCTGGCATCGTAGCCTGGACCCTTATCAACCTGTCCTACATGGCCAAGCAGCAAGAACTGTATGGCCACGTCACCAACTCCATGATTCTGGTCAATGTACTGCAGGTAAGGAAGAACAAGAAAAGAAAATAGTTTAAAGGAGCTATTTGTAAGTTTTGCACTTGTTATATAGCCAATGTTAGCATTAACAGCTGTTTACTTACCAGTCTTGCCAAGATCTTCAGCTGTCTTTGCGTTTACAATACAAGAGCTTATAATACACACTCTGAGGAGCTACTTCTTCAGCGCAGACTGGATGCTACAGTGATTCGAGTCAGAAAGTGGGGAAATGGTCCTGGCTAGCTTGTGGCTAGCTGGTTAGCATGAAAAATAAGTGATAAAAAGTTGTTTTCCTCTGCTGGAGACAGCTCTTGCTTAGTAAAGAAATGAAGGTTTGATGCTGAACTTGCACCGTTTCTTCTAGACTCGTAAGTAAACTGCTTTTAATGCTAACACTAGCTATGTAGCAATAGCAAAACTTACAAATAGCTCCTTTAATAAAAAGGTATCTAACTCACTTCTGTGTTCTGAGTCTGTGGAAGCAGAAGTGCTTTAAAATGGAAAGATACCATCAGATATCAAAAGCTGGCAGTTACATGAAACTCAACTTTATCTTAACTTCTCATATTGGTTTTGAGTCTTTGACCTTTATAATGTGTAACCCTAGCCACCTATTTGTAATGTCATGTTTTTCTCACAAATGTTGCATTTCTTTGCATTTCACCTAAATACGGAGAGTTTGCTTAGATGTGCAAGTATCCTCAGCTCAGTCATTTTCCACTAAATATTAAATGTTAAAGCTAAAGGTTTAGCTAGAGATGGAGGACACTGCCCAGTAAGTAAGTTGTAATAGCTGGGTAACTGGTTGTTTTGTCTTTTTTGGTAGGCCATTTATGTGTTGGATTTCTTCTGGAATGAGGCATGGTACCTGAAAACCATTGATATCTGCCATGACCACTTTGGGTGGTATCTTGGCTGGGGAGACTGTGTCTGGCTGCCATACCTCTACACACTGCAGGTAACAAACATACTGTGTTCTTGCTAACACATACATAGTAATAATTATGTTGTAAAATTGAATTCTTATAATCACATATTTGATTCTTGGCTGAATCATATGCAAATACCTCTCTTATATTAGGAAGATGAAGTAATATCACAATGCAAAACTTTACTCTAATTTGTATTGAAGTTCAAACTTGTGTGTTTACATCATTATTGTAACTTCTTTTGTCCAATCTAGCTTTGAAATGACATCATCTCAATGAAAGTACATTACACAAAAAACATTTTCAATATTAAGTGTATGCCACACTCTAGCATAGACATTCAAATAATATATTAATTAAGCAGCAGTAAGTTTAAATAAATGTGTTTCTGGCTCTCCAGGGTCTGTACCTGGTCTACCACCCAGTCCAGCTGTCTAACGGCCATGCCCTGGCTGTCCTGTTGCTCGGCCTCATCGGTTATTACATCTTCCGCTCCACCAACCACCAGAAGGACCTGTTCCGCCGCACGGAGGGCTCCTGCTCCATCTGGGGCCGCAAGCCCACGTACATCGAGTGCTTGTACCGCTCCGCCGACGGTGGCGTCCACCGCAGCAAGCTCCTGACCACAGGCTTCTGGGGCGTGGCCAGGCACTTCAACTACACGGGTGACCTGATGGGTTCTCTGGCCTACTGTGCCGCCTGCGGCTTCGGCCACATTCTGCCGTACTTCTACATTGTTTACATGACCATCCTGCTGGTCCACCGCTGCGTACGCGATGAGCACCGCTGCAGCAGCAAGTACGGCAGGGACTGGAAACGCTACACAGACGCTGTGCCTTATCGGCTGATCCCTGGAGTGTTTTAGAGAGGAAGAGAGGAGGAGGAGTGTAAGGAGGGAGGGAAGCAGGGAGGGAGGGATGCAGTTTAAGAATAAGATAGATACAGAAATCATGTACAAAACTGGAATGGGGTAATAAGAGAAACATGAGGTGTGTGTATGACTGTGTATGTGTGTGTCATATACATATCAAGAATACATAACACTATATATACATGGTAACACAGCAGTTCATGTATTTGTATTTTTCATGCATGTTTGGACTGTTGTACGTGTGCATATACAGGCACAGTACAGTTTATTGCTATATGTCTCTGCCTTTGTAAAGGCAGTTTGATACACCAGTCTGCTGCTTTCTTTATGCTGTGACAATTTAACATAGTCAAACACATTTTTTAAAAGTACAAGCTCATAAGACCAAGCACAATTTTAACCAGCTCAAGTCAAAACCAGGGCCAGAAACAGAGCCAGTTCTGTAGTGAACTGGTGTCTGTGACACAATGCTGTGACATTCCCACTATGTAGCTTAGTATGGGTTATATGGCAACTGTAATAACTAATTTGTCAGATTAATAGAAAAGAAATGTTTTAAATTCAGTCATTTATCAAGACAATGACCAAATCATGGCTGGTGCCTGTTTCTCAAATATGAGAATATGATGCTTTTATATTGTAGTAAATTGAACACCTGTAATTTTTTGCTCAGAGAAATAAGCAATTTGATGCTGTCACTTTACACTCAGGTACCCTATGATAGGGGCTATTCATTGTTTTGGCTTTTGCAGACTAAATGAGAAATCATCAATGATGGCTAATGTATTTATTAATCAATACTAACTATATTTTGTTGCTGCCCTACTGGCTTAATGGACCAAATGAGATTTTTGGCTCCAGTGGCGTGACCCTGCCTCATATAAGAGTTATGTAATCTCTGTATGAAGGTCGTCTGAGTGCTTGGATTTATTCACTGTCTTTTGCTCGTCTTGTTGGTGAGAATTTCCCTCATTGTGGTTGAGAGAGCAAGTTCACATAATTCAGGTTTGTTGTAGACAGGACAACTATTAACAGCACTTCCTGTTCTATCTGATGAACTGACTGAGCCTGCAAGGACTTCTGAAATGTAACAATTACATTTAGTTAGATCGTTGTATTTGCTCTTTGTTAAATCAGCAGTTTAGCCATCCTTAGCTCTGTGCTGATGAAAATGTTTTTGCCGTGTCCAACCATCACATTTGTTTTGTTTGGTTTTATTTCCTCATACCAGCACTGCCTTTCTTATAGTGAAAAAGTAACAAAATAAAGTTCAATTTTTTTTCTATCTATCCATTGTGCTTCTTTAATCTTTTTTTCACTCACTTTTTTATGCCCCATCTTGATCAAAAATCAAAGTGGTCAAAAGCTTTAATTTGACCTTTTCAAGTGTGGGGATCCGGAATGAGTCGGTCAATGTGATTTTATATATTTGTGAATGTGAAGGTCTAACACAACAGTAACAATAGTAAAGGTTTAATAGCATTAAAAGGTAACACCAACTCACGCCATTGGAGCCATTGATGTCCTTTTTAATTTCCAACACTAGGGGGCAGCAGAGGACAGCTAATCCCAGTGGGCAGTCTGCAAAAGAGAGTTGTATCTGAATGCAGGATGTATGTTGTAAAAAGGAAATGTCCATATTTGGAGTGGGTTTATCTAAAATTATAGATTCCACATAATCCCTCAGGTGAGATCACACATGCAGTCATGTATCCGTAACTCACTTTAAACAGGAAACTGCTCATGCAAATGTGGAGCTCCCCACACTGTCTGTCAAAAAGGTTTTTGTTATTCGGCCGATCCAGACTCAAATCATTGCATTATTCTTGTAATGCACTCACTCTTTTAAGTAGAACAACTTACTGTGTTATCTCCATCATTAAGTTAGTGTAGTTGTGTGCATGGACAAAAGCTCATAGGGATATGTGCTGGATAAGACCTATCAATGAAAGTGCAATCACAGTTCAATTTTATATTATTTTTTAACATTTTGACCAACTACTGGTCTTCCTCCTAATCATGAACTCTAAGTCAACTGTATAAATAGTGTCTACAGCACGGACGCTTTTATATACACAACCTTTTCAGACGCTTAAAACAATTCTGGTAAATGGAACCGGACAATGGTGGCTGAGGGAAAGTTTGTATACCAAAAACCAGAAAAGAATACATCGAACAACATCCCTGAATGAAACTATACATTTATGCTCATGAAGATGACATGACAGCCTCAAAAACGTCCAGAACAGCTGCTAAATGGACCTTGCGGTGAGACTTTTCTCAACATCATTGTCAGGGTATTCCTTCAACAAGGGGTATTAGTCTGACATTCTTGGAGCTACCTTGAATCCACCATGTAAAATACATTTTTAATGTGGCTCATAGTAGGTGAAGACATTGCCATTTATAATTTGACAGCTTGTTCTCAAGTGTTTTAGAAATCTATCGGACCTGAAGCCCTATTATGCCATGTAAGCACCGGCCTGCTCCCTGAACCGCACCATCAGGAGGTCTCCTATCAGTGTTATGGATGTAAATCAGTTAAGATAATGGAAGACTCATTGATTCCCCTTGCCTTTGTTCAAAGCTAATGCAATATGCACCAGATTCATTACATCGCATTACATAGAACCAAATTACCGTTCATTCTTTTTTTTTTTTTTTTTTTTTCAGGTTAACTGATTCTCAAATTATCCCTGACGGTGAGGAAGAGTTGTGTGAGACTGAAGGCGCTCTGCTGGGCGATGGTCGGGTTCACTCATAACCACGTTGACAAATAGCTCTCTGTGAAAAGAGATGGAGCTCTGAAGAAAGGGATGACACTAAAAGCTAGACTATTGAATTTGCAAGTGGGGGATCATGCACCCATCCATTTAAATGTCCAGTGTACACAATAACCACATTGTGGAAGCCCCCTTTTTGCAGCTGCACATTCATCGGCAGCAAGGGGCAGGTGGGGGTCAGGGAGAAAGAAATAGCTGTAGCAAAGAAGTGGGGGCTTTGAGTGAGTGGCAGAGAGAATGAGAGGGAAAGACAGAAAGGCGGAGAAGTAGAATGAGATATACAGAAAGCACAATGGAATAGTTGGAGTTGGTGCCACTTCTCAGCTGAAGTTGGCTTCATTTCCCGAGAGGCCAAATTAGTTTTTATTGGAAGTTTGGGGGGTAAGAGAGTTTGGGTGAGAGCTGAAAGCCAGGAGGAAAGGGGCACCTTAGAGGGAGGAAAATACACGGTTTGTCAGCAAACTGCAAGCACTGACAATTCATGTGTACCATAGTAGTACAGCAGACCACTAAAGAGCATCCCGGGCCGCAGTAGGCCTAATAATCACATTGCGGTGGGTGAGGTTAGATAGACTGGCTGCTTGTGGTTGGTATCAAAGGAGCAATTGTAGCTTTATAATGTTGATTTTTCATGCCTCTTGTGCTTGAGGTTGATGGTTACAACATTTATTGCAAATGTCTTTCTTTTATTTCTTCTCCTCCAACAGCCTAGCAACAAAAAGAATCACTCAAATCTTCCATCTGCCCGCTGGTCAGTAAGCCCAACATTTTGATCTGGAATATTTCTATTTGATGGACAGCCATGACATTGTGCACAGACATCCATAGTTTCCAGACACAGTATCCTACTGACTCTGGTGATCCCCTGACTTTTCCTTGAGCTCCACCATGGGGTTGACATTCATTGTATAATGATATGAAGGACTTCTTAACCCTGTACGTGCCTGGGTATTTACTTAGATCAGTGGATGGAGCACAGCTGGTTATTCATAGGTCTCGGTTAGTGACTAAGGGTGACCGGGCCCTTGCTGTTAGAGCCCCCAAACTGTGGAACAGTCTACCTGTTGAGATCACACAGGCAGCATCACTAGTATCTTTTAAAACTCTTATTAAAACATTATTTTATCATAAAGCTTTAATAAATGCTTGATATATCGTTGTGTTTTATTTTCCCAGGATAATGTAGGACAATTTATACTTTCATGTAACTTATTTCTGTTTCATAATGTGATGGTTTTCTCTTTTTTTTGTGCTGTTTTTTTTAAATTCCTCTTTTTTATTTCTTTAAAGCACTTTGTAACTTTGTCAAGAAAAGTGCTATAAGAATAAAGTTTAATATTATCATTATTATTAGTGGAAATAATGATAATAAACATATTACATTTTTCCAAATATAACCAAAAAAACCTGAAAAACTAATGGTATTCCCATCAGTTCCAAGTTTACTTTGTATTCAGTGCTAATTGGAAAATGTTAGCATGCTAACACATCTAACTAAGATGGTGGACATGGCAAAAAGTATATACTCTATACTGAGCATGTTTGCATTGTCATTGTGAGCATGTTAGCATCTTTTAGCTCAAAGCATCATTGTGCTGAAGAGAAGCCTCTTGTTTTCTTCTACTCTGCTTTCATCAGCATCTCCGGTTCCTTCATTGTACATCTAACTGATAACAAAAGTTATCAGAGTCACTCAAGTTTTGTGTTTCCTTTATTCTTCCACTGATCTTCCTTTCTTCCCCCCCCCTCATCTGACCTCTGACCTCTACCCTGGCCTGTCCTGTTAGCTAATGGACAGACTGACCTTCAGACTAAACACAAAGAGCTCCACTAGTTTGATGTTAAATGTCAAGGCATGTGGTTAACACTGATCGGCTTCAATAAGGAAGGATAACCCCAAAGCTGTTGTGACTGCTGAAGAATCTTTGGAAATCAAAGCTTGGTCTGATATCTGGTCCTCCTCAATCTAGCAGCAACTTGAACTTAACGGCTCCAGACCAAACGCATCTGTCTTTTGCCTGAAGCCAGACAAGACATCCCACCTAAATTCTAAGTCTCTCTCTATTGTGCTCTTCCAGACATAATGAAACAGGTCTTAAATTGAGAAAAAGGGGCCTGCCAGAATAAGCTGAGAGAATCCTATGCCTACATTTTAGACTTGACTCCTTGTAAGTCACAGAAGAGAGTTGAATTAAAAAAGGATTAGGAGCAGAGAAAGAATTAGAGGGATTAAAAAGGGATTCTGAGGCTGCTCCACAAATCCATAGCTGATGTGGTAAAAATGATTGGTTGTAGGTGCTGCATCTCATATTAACAAGACTTGTGAGGCACAGAAGCACGCTACTTCACACATAAGCGGCCGAACCAGCAGGAGCTCAGGCGCCAAACTGCCTGTATTTTACATGTTTGGAGTGTGGGAGTCAAGGGCCTGGCTTCCTACTTCTCCTGTGCTGATAGTCAGACTCCACTTGAGAACAGCTTGAATCCTGCACCGCTAACGCTGAAACAAATTGAGCTTGATAGAGCTCCAGGGGAGCTGCTGTGGCAGTAGTAACACTTACAACGTTTACCGGATTATAAATAATGCTGAGAGATCAGCAACATTTAAGTTTCCTCCCAAAAACACAACCAGGGGGAGGACAGAGTGACTAAATGTACTTCCTCTGAACTCACAGATGCAGACACCACAGAGTGTCCACAAGCACGTCTCCCACAAATGCGATCTTGAACATTACGGCACATACACAAGAAACAGGTGGGTACTTTCCAGGAGGGGATTTGTTTGACATGTTTTGTTGCTTTGGAGACAGGCAGTGATGCATGCGTGGGTGTGAGGGTGTGTGTGTGGCAGAATTGCCCGGGTGACAGCCAGTTGTCCAGTGGGTAGGGAGCAGGGTAAAAAAGGATATTAGCTGGCACTGGAGTCCTGGGATGAAGCTGCCAAACTGGGCAGAGCTTCAACATCAAGGACGCCCTCTGACCAGATTTTCCCAGCCTGATCAGGCCTCACCCCACTCCAGAATCTGGGTTATTATCTGACATGGCATCCAGTGACAATGACAGCCACTGACAGTAATTTGGGGTCAGACTCTGATGCAGGATCCAATTATTCCAGATTCTCAGGTCTCCTCGCAATTAATGCTGGAGTGAATGTCTTTTTCCACATCATCGCACACTTAGAAACTGGTGAAAGCTTGACTCCTGCTACTTTAGCTCGAAATCTTTGTAATTTCTGAAACAATGGACCCTTGATTTCAAAAAAGGAAACAAAATAAACTTCTCATTTCTGGTTGAGGACTGTCAACAAATGTCCCTAGCAGATTTTTATTAGCTATTGCTAGCTGACATGTGGTGGTAGAAAAGTCTTAAAGGTCCCATATTGTTTAACATGAGATTCCTGTGTCTTCTATGATTATACAGCAGGTCTAGGTTCTATTTTAATACTGTGAAGGTATCAAAGCACTCAGTCTGTAACTTTGTGATATCACATCAAACTAGTCAATGCCCTCAGCCACACCCCAAGCCCCGCCCACCTGGACTCACCATCCAACCTTGGAGGATTTAATTTCAGTGTTTACCTGAAATCTGCTGTGTTTTTATTGGAACCTTTGAAGTTGTGAGAAGAGAAAGGAGATGTAAAACTAAATTGAGATGGTTTTTGGTTCTTAAAACCACAAATATATCTTCTTATGGCTGAAAACTTAGGATAAAATATAAAATATGGGACCTTTTGGATTTTTCTGTATGATGTCAAAATCCAAGAAAAAAAAAAAGCTAGAGTGGCTAGCATTAGCTTACAAGCTACGATTACGAAAAACATCCCTGTCTGTGATGAAATTCCATCTTAAGGCGTAAAGGTTTCAAATGAGCAAAAAAGAAACTGACGTAAATAGTTGTGTGTTTCTTTTATGCAGAATCATCACATTAACATACTTCAGTCTCTTGAACTGCTTAAACAGTTTGGAGCGAGGAGCATCAAGTGGAATAAATGAGGAATACAACCAAAATGAACAAACCAGTTCTATGGAAGCCAGATGTCAAAATAATGTAAGAGTTGTTTAGTCAACTTGAGGCTCACTTCCGTCCTTTAAGTGATATTGCGGAAGGCACTAATTTCCCAGCAAATATAGTGTTCAGCCGTTTTTCACTAGAACTGTTTTCCAGTGTAAGTAAAAAAAGATGAGTAAAAGTCCAAATGTCACACAACTCTCGACATGTCTCTTCCTAAGAGATGCTGAATTAGCCTTGCACTTTTCTCTTACCAATTAGCTGACTGGTCTGAACTGGATCTAATGATAATTGAAGCGGCAGCAGCGCCTCACACAGCCCCTAATAGCTTTCTCTTTAATAAATCACAAGGGGCAATCACTCTTCCATTACCTTCAATCACACTTGCCACAATCACACACCATTAAAATGCTGCACTGTATAGATTATACATGATGACAGCAATCCAATCCTTCGTCCTTTCTATTATCTGAAGTAGAACCAGAGGTTGGATAATAACGCCTGGTGTGAAGTCAGCACTTTAGTCCCACACACGCCTCATAACTGTTCAATCCTTCCTTTTGTTGGCAGTCAAGCTGTGTTTTCTAGCCTTGTTTCACATGTTTACCAGACCGCTGCCCCGTATACTCAATCTATTCTACTAGCCATCTTAATGCTGAGCTCAGTTATTCCTCGCCACATTATTAGCTTTGACCTTTGCGTGTCAGTTCCAGCGCTGATACCAAGCCAGAGAAACTCTGCCAGAACCCAAGCCAGAAATAAAGGGGTAACACATGTTGCATTTTATGAACAGTCCAGCCATGGAACCTTACTTATACAGTGATGAATACAGGTCTGTGGGGACTGTAAAACCATGCTAGGCTCTCCACACACAAGAGGATCCCTTCCCATCCACACCCTGCAGCTATCTCTTGGCCTGAACCCGAACTCTGTCCGTCTATATGTCACAGCATCCTCTTAATGCTCTCCTATTCCCATTCCCTTCTTCACCTTCATCCAGTGGGACAGCTCTAAACACATGCTTTCGTCCCCACCTTTAATTTGACCCGCATCTCCCCACCCATACTCGGCCCACTGACAGTAAGCTCTGGCAGCACTGTCTCCTAGAAATTAAGCTTACATACAACTGAACTACAACAGCAAATACATTTTGTAGGAAACCTAATCACAGGCTGCTTTTTTTAATGAATGAATTGAAGCACTACATTTATTAATGGCAGCTGGGTGTGGATGGCAGACAGTAGTACAAAGTCCACAAGAGTCCTGTCTGTACTTAGTTTTAGGCAACAAAAGAGATTTAGTTTTGATTAGGACTAGATCATGGTTTTTGTTAGATGTAAGTAAACACGTGTCCAAAGTCACATTGAATTTTTATTCTATTTAACCAGACAACTGTACGGTGGCCCTGAGAGCTCAGTGCACTGCAACTCAAGAAAATACATGCAAATAAGTAAAAAAACACTCTCCCCTCTCACTCTCTCTCTCTCTCTCTCACTATTGTTATTTAGGCAAAAAATAAATAAATAAAAAAGTGATGAACCCGGCTGGGACACACTTGCATGAATGTATTATAATGCATCCATGCACACTTGTTGTTCTATGCCTTTATCTTCAAAAGTCACAAGGCATTGAACAAGTGAGTCCCGTGTTCATCATTTCTTAGTGTGGACTGGAAACAATTGTGTTGTGTCAAATTGATGATGTTTTTTGAATGTGTGTCTTTCCCGGAACCTGTGCTGTGAGTATCTAAACATAATATTAAAATTGTTTTATAATGCTGTAGTCACTCCAAGTGGATATTCTACTGCAAGGTCAGATATTCTGGCAGAAAACGAATATGTTGTCTGTGAGCATTTTATCGATACATTTATTATCAACACATTTGCAACTTGCCAAATATATAAATACACAACAAATCTTCATCATATCAATAGAAAACATAACCCGGTCACAATTAAATTTTCCAAAAAAAAAATATTTGAACATAATTTCTAGCTGACAGGGTTTGGTTGTGTCTCACACTCCACGATTCCTCTAGTGTTACTGGTATCATGCAACCCACTCATTCATGAGCAGGTCACCTGTCCTCTCCCTCCACCTCAGTGATGACTTGCGGTCTAAGGAGTGGAGTCCTTTTCTGCCTTCTCAGCCTGTGAGTAATTGGTCACCAGTGGTTAACACTCACTCAGTGGCTTTGTCAGTTGCTGTATGGCCAGAAACATGGACATTAGACTGGACATTATGAAAGCAGCACCAAATAAATGAATAAAATAATAAAATGGAGACCATGTATAAATCTCTGTTTTATAATTAGTGCCACGGTTGCACAGCTCCGAGGCATCTATTAATATTTCTTTCGGGCTTATTATTATTCTTCCGCCAAATTTTGGCGCGTAACTTGTCCCGCAGCTTTGAGAAAACCCCGGTAATATATACATCAAAACGTGCGTCTTGATCCCGAAAGAGGTGCTATGACTTTTGGTGTTAAAATTCCAATTTTTCCCAAAGTTATTCCCAAAATACTGGGAATAAATAATTCATTAGGAATGCATTGGAATTTTCTTTAAAAACCCACAAAATTTCACCTTTTTTCTGAGTCACCCAGCTCTCTCATACCTGCACGTAGAAATGTGATTCAAACTATAAAACAGAGGAAAACTTCTGCTCTCTCCAAAACACAACAACTGTTTTTACATAACATGTAAACTTTTCAAACTATGAGCACTCAAAGGAGGAGTGGAAATCACTTGTTCTTCAAAGTTAGAGTGACAGCATCAGTTGGCTAGAGTGCATGAAGCGATAAAAAAATAACATTTATTTTTATTTTTAACTCGAGCTCACAGCCAAACCGTAAAAAGGAGACAAATAATTCTTTCTGAAAATGTAGACATAGTTGTTTGGATTCATAAAATGTAACTTTGACAGGCAGGGTCTATACAAAATTTAAACGGGGGTGCCGAGTCCGGCAGCAATACCTGTCTCACTCTCATTGACACCTAATGTAATCGTCTTTTTTTTTTCAAAAGAATCTCACTCTATCTTCGCACTGAGCTTACTCACTCATTTTAAGGAAAATCTGAATAAAATAGAGACTGTAAGAAACTTCTGGCTTCAGTGTCTGTCACGGTGTTTTCGGTTTTTGAAAAGAAGTAACGGTTTTCTCATAATTTGCAATTGTTTTAAGCCATGTAGAAGCCAAATTCTGGGCAGATTTTCACATTGCCATGGCAACGGCAGCTCCTGACCTGTGTGCGTGTGTGCGTGCCTAGCAACCAGATAACCAACTCTCCAAGCTCCGCTAGCTTTACATTAGCCGCATGTTAGGTCTTAAATTACATTTAGTTAGGTCTTAAATATGTAAGTCCATTTACTGCTTCCTTTGTTGCTTTTCTTTTTGTTTTGTTAAATGAGTGAATGAAGTTGTGACGGTCTCCGCTGAGACAGAGGAGAGGAGAAGCTACTAGCCCTCTCTCGCTGTCACTTCTAGTCACGTTGCTCTCCTCCCCAGTAATGTTAAATTTAGCACCGAAAAAACATAATAGTGGTAATTTAAATAGCGGTTCATGGGATTTATTAACTCTCAGGGGTCCCTCTGTCCTTTTTTGGACATTTTCTTCACTTTTCTTTTTTGATTTGCTGATCATTTTGGCTGTGTTACAGCTGAAGGTATGGATTTCTGCAAGAAAGTGTCTTTTTTGACATATTTTTAAAATCTAATGTCAGTTACTGTTACAGGTCTATTATACACTGGTAACACATTTTGTACCCTCTGGGGTTCCTCGCGTCCAAAAAAGGACACACAAAGAAAATGCTATAAAATCATCATATATCAATATTTTTTTCTGCTTTTTTTTGCATACATCTCTTAAACCACTTCAGTTCTGCTCAAACCTACCATATATTTATTAGTTTTCAGGATTTTAACCCTTTAAATGCCAGTTTGAAGACATGTTGCCTCTTGTTTTATTAAAAAAAACAACACAGAATATGAGATATTTCCCACATAATACATGATGGAGGGATGTGACATTGTTTTATATCAGAGTCTTTTATATCAAGACATTTCTCAAAACCAGAATATGATCAGGGTGACTTTTGAACACTGGAAATAAATCATGTACTCATACCGGCAGTAGCCCCCGTGGATCTCTAAATTTCCCTGGAATTTTCAAGTTATTATTATTATTATTATGATGCAATGATGAAGAAGTTGTGGTGTCACAGCAATGTGAGTAACATGTGACTAACAGAAAGAACAAACCGCCTCCAGAGCAGCAGTGAGCAGTTTACTGTTTAGAGACTCACTGACATTCGATTTTTTTCTATTGTTGTCTATAAATTAAAGCTTCACAGACCAGCAATGGTGGTGAAATATGGGGTTCCATTAGTCTAAAAATATGTCAACACGCGCACTGTCTCTATTGACTGAACATGTGACAAAATATTTCTCTATGTCTGTTCAACTTTGAACTATCAAACTACTTTGACAATCAGATTGTCTGTGTTGATTACTCACCTGACAAAACGTCTTCCAACCTCCATGGGGGGCGATCGATCGGTGGCAACCTCCAAGCACAGATTCAACTTCAGTATTGTCCTGTCTATTCCCCTAACACTGCAATTACTATTACATTATTTTTTAAGGCATCTTATCAATATCATACTAATAATACCTGATTATTTATAAATAAATAATGGTAACAATAAAGATTAGTAAAATTGATCTGAATTTAAACCAGATCAATAAATACAGTTTGTGGCTTGTTGCCCATGTCCACTGAACTTCAAATTTTTACTGATGACCTAAATTTAGTTGGGCTGAAAAATACCTATTCAATTTTAAAAGTAATACAAATCTTGATAATAAAAAAAAGTGATTAGGCCATACTTCATTTCACAACATT